>NC_142582.1:83364179-83667209 GCF_965207765.1 Zootoca vivipara | reverse complement strand
GAAAAACAGGCATGAACAACATACCCTCCAAAATGTTGAGTCCCCCCAACCGGGACGTGCATGTTCCTGTCCATGCTCCTGTGCAAATAACACGACCTGTGCGAGATCACTTTTTTTCCAGGGCCATGCTCTCACAGTGCTCCAAAACACGCATTTGGGGGCACCATGTGAGATCATGGCCTCAAAAAAAAAGCACTTTTTTGGGATGAGATCTCAGCACAAAATCATGTGATATCATGGCGCCCAAAATGGCAGCTGTGCTCTCATGGGATAATATAGGGTGTCCCGTTTCTTCCCAGGACACCTGCTGAGTATGGTACAAACTTTGTGTCCCTCTGTTTTGTTTTGTTTTAATCAAGATAGGACATTGAAAAATCCCCAATACTTGGGAGGGAAGAGAGGAGAAAATAATAGCTTGGACAAAGCCTGGGGAGTGCTTTTTTTTTTTTTTTTGCAGAAGCCAACCTCCTGCTTTGAACAACTCTCTTCCAGTGCATCCACAGTTAAGGGAGACATAAGCCCTATGAGCTTGCACCACAGCAGTAACCTGTCTCTACTCTACATTTTTACTGGGGCAATAGCTTCCCCTTGCATGCATTTGTGCCATCATCTCCCCAGCTCATCTACAAACACTGCTTTCCTTCCTCCCCAGCTGGTGTTCTGGTTCCCTCCTGCCATGCAATATGGCAGCATTGTGGTAGCTTACATTTTGGAATTGCTCTGTTTGCCTTGGCATGGAGGAGGCTGCTGCTCTGCAAGCAGGGGGAGGGGAAAGGGAGCTGCTGATTCACCGCAGCTGTGTAAACAACCCATTCACCTCTGCTGCCTCCTTTTCCTTCCGAAAGACCAGCTCAGCCATTCAAGGCCAGGCTGCTGCTTGCGTTCCCTGCATCTGAGTACAGCGGCATCAGCTATAGCAAATTCTTTGGCAGTCTCTTTCCAGCCAATATCCTTTTTATCACAAAGCATCTGTTGCAAGCATTGTAGAGTTCAGGGACAGCAGAAGCCCTCTTTTGTCTTTCAGCACTAAGCTGATGGACCACCGGGCCAGACTAGAACATTGAACCTTTTCAGAGGTTCCTATCTATCAGGTGGTCCAATGAAACCCATTTGCTAACGAAGAATGCACACAAACAGGCTGAAAAAGGTCAAGAAGCTTATAAAACCTCTGTCTGCCAGCACTTCCTGGTGCTCTCACTTGACCACTTAGAGATGCTAAAATCCTCTGTTAGTTCCAAGCTTTTTCTTTACTTGTCCAATTCCATCTTCTTCTCACTCCCTTTGGTCTTTTACAAAGTTTTGACATTTGTAACGCAGAATTTCTAACTGTAGGTTCAGTTTTAATCTGTGGCATGCAGTTAAAAACATGGATTACTGGATTCCCCAGGGTCCCACTAGATGCAAATGCTGTACACATAGGTGCATTTTAAGTCACTGCTATACCGTATCTGTTTCCATCAGAACTTTCATCAATTTACTTAACAGAAACCCATGTGGTTTCCTACGGTTGCACTGGCTTGATATAACTGTATTTGTCCAAGAACATGGTTTATAGTAGCATCTCATGAACAAATACTTAGCTACTGTGGTAAACCACAATAGCTCAATCTAAAACGACAGGAATGGTTCATGGGCCATAACTATGTTGTCTCACCTGCAATTACAGGTGAGGAGGAAAATATGCCACCCATTAGATGGCTTATCCAAGGATATAAACTATTAAGACTTATATTCCAGGGAGATCTTAAAACAGGAAAGACACTGCTCAGAGGGGATGCATTAGTTGGCACTCCTGGGATTGATCACATTATGCAAAGGACGTCACTGATTTTGTTGCCTTCCTTTAAGTGATACTTTGGCAGAGTCTGGTATTTCTATCCTGGGAGAAAAAGAAGGGGGGGGGAAATGATAGCACTTTTGTCTCCACTATCAATAATGGAAAGAAGGCTTGATTGTGATTGCCAAGGGTTCACTTCTGAACTTGCAAACTCTGACCCTGAGCCAAGTCCCCTGGCAAGGGATACCAGACAATTTACAGCTCAGATAATGCAGACAAAACATATATATTATTGGTATGGCCATGCTACTTAAAAGCACTTCGTGGTGTTCAGAAATTCCCTCTTTCAGACTGAACCTGGGAAACCAAGTTCTGTCCATTTGCAGCAGAATCTGCCTGTACATTTGACTAGCTCCTGTGATGCAAAAAGCACACCCTTCTCCCAAATACAGGAGCAACTCTTTTAAAATTGATTTTCTGTGTTGTTTTAATCTAAGGGGATGATAAACTGTTGAAACAGTAAGTATCCAAACAGTGCATAGCATTTGTTTAAAAGCTGGACACTCTACCTGAAACATAAGCAAGATATGTCACTTAAATTCTAAAGCTGATGCAATTAAGTGCATCTGTCCAATGCATTGGGAGGGCAAGGGGGTGGAAAAGCTGGGTTCATACTGCAAGAACACACCATGGTGAGTCTTCTTTAAAGATACTCACCCTACGTGAAAGTGATGAAGGAGGAAGCCTAAAGCCCTATGGGCGCATTCTTGAAGATTATTAGGCCTGTTGGAATCCCAGACAGGAATAGTTGAATAGCACAAGCATGAAAAGGTGTTTCAATGTTAACTCCAGAAATCCACTTGTCCGGAGAAAAGAAAACCGTGTTAAACCACGCCCCCTTACTCCTCTCCACCCTAAAGAGTCGTCTCCAAACTTTTTACAGCTTCAGAAGTTCTTCAGTGTCTGACAATATTGCACCCTGTGCCGCTAACATATTTAAAGGGCAAACTAAAAAGTACAACCAACCAATCAATATCACACAGACTGAGCCATAAACCTCCTTACCCAAGACTTAAGACGGTACATTTATTGGAACGCTTCAGCTACAAACAATGACTGAAGTGGACTATGTACTGCTTGACTAGCTTAGATGTTCAGAACATAAATTTAAAAAGCCAACAATAAATAAGGAATGCTCTATGACCAGGCTGATAGTAACCCTGCTCTCTCATGTGCTCTTTAGAACAGGGCAAAGCAGCAACTGTGATATGTTCTTGTGTTGTTTTGAGTCACTTTTATGAAAATAGCAAATAATAATAATACAGTAATATAGTACAAGTGTTCTTTCTCCAAAGCAGGTCCATAGATTAGGGCAGGAGTCACCAAGCTCATGGGTGCATAGGATCCCACAGCGGTCTTCCCTGGCACCCACAGGGTCCCTCCCCCTGCCCAATTCATTCTATTACAGCCAATAGAAGGAGCGTCTCCACCTCCATCGTTCTGCCCGGACACTGAGGTCCAGTACTGAGGGCCTTCTGGTGGTTCCCTCATTGCAAGAAGCCAAGTTGCAGGGAACCAGGCAGAGGGCCTTCTTGGTGGTGGCACCCGCCCTGCGGAACGCCCTCCCATCAGATGTCAAAGAGGAAAAGAGCTACCAGATTTTTAGAAGACATCTGAAGGCAGCCCTGTTTAGGGAGGCTTTTAATGTTTAATAGATTATTTTATTTCATTTTTCTGTTGGAAGCCACCCAGAGTGGCTGGGGAAACCCAGCCAGATGGGTGGGGTATAAATAATAATTATTTTTAATTATTATTATTATTATTATTAAAGTGGTGTGTGCATGGTGCCCATTACAGTTTCTCACTGACCTAGAAAGACTGGCAACCTGTTGGATCCCTGACCCTGGACTTGTAGTGCACACACTTGTGCCACACTGCCTGTGTTATAAAATACCAACCTTCCATACATAGAGAAATTGTATTGTTTAAAACCACCTCAGGTTAATTGGATTACAAACTGTGCACTGTTGCAAGAATCAGATTATTAAATGCCATTCTTCCCCCCCCCAAAAAAAGAAGAAATGCAAAATGTTTCAGCTAGAAACAGCAAAATAACCTCAACTTTCTAAGCATCTTGGTAGGCTTGTCGAAACAAGAATGATTTTTTTTTTTGTGCATGCGTCAAAAAAAAGTACAGTGAAGGCACCTGTTTGATCTCAGTAGTATTCTTCAGCCAATGTGCAGTTGCACTCAACTGCGTAGTACATCAGCTAATCCAGTGAGAAAGCTACGGTAGAGGAGGTCAAAAAGCATCTAGAGTCTGAAGTAAGTATTTATGGCTCTTATTTTCATCACCTTCACTTGATAAAAGAGACACAGGGGAAGGTATATTTGTTGAGTCATGGCTCAACAAATTGTAAAAGGAGCTGTTGGCTTCTTTCCATTAGAGGAAACATATCAGGTTTACAAGAGAGGCAAGAATTATCAGCACAGGCCAAAAGCCCATCCTACGCCCCTAGAATCAATACATCCCCTGTGAATCTCCAGTTTGGGAAAACCTGGCTTCATTCCCTTAATCCTGACATGGAGAGGGAAAGTGAGCTGGAAGCAGAGATCTTCTGCACAGGAAACAGACCAGCAGCTGCTGGGACTGGACGACATACACTCATATAACAGAACCAGGAAGCTATGTGGGATATCCTCCTGTCCATAAACAGGAAGCCAGTATGACACATCACTGAAATGTTATTGGGTCCTTTCTGGGTGACTTAAAGAAAAGTCGTTGTTTTCCAGCCTGGGGATGACATTTACCAGGAGGTACCTGCTAAAAGATTCATGCCGCAAGTAGGCAGGCACAGAGGCATGAAGACATGGAGCGATGGATGAGTCTCTTGCCCTTGTGCAGTAGGCTACTTTCCAGCCAGAGACATCAGCTTGGGAGGGCGATTGGGTGGGGAGGTCAACATTGCTTGCGTGAAATCAAGATGTCAGGAGGAGACAGAAGTGGAGCCAAACTTGGTGGCTGCATGGCCCAATGGCCAGCAGCTCCTCTTCCTCCTCTTGGCGCCGCCACCGGCAGGAGGCTGGTTCGACCTTCCTTCCCCTCCATGGCAGGAGAAGGAGCCGGCTGCTGGAGGCAGGCCACATTTGGCTCTGCACCTTGGCTCCATGCTTTTGGGACATTGGGGGGCACCCCTACCCCAAAAATATGGGGGGCAAAAGGGCTGGCCCCAGGAGATGGCACAGCTGATTCCAGCCATACAAAAGTGAGAAGCTTCTACAGAGAGAGAGAGAGAGAGAGAGAGAGAGAGAGAGAGAGAGAGAGAGAGAGAGAGAGAGAGAGAGAGAGAGAGAGAGAGAGGTTTCCCACCTCTACAGTAGTGGGTGTTCACTGCTTGGGATCAGTGACTCTCTCAATGGAGCATGCTTTTCAAAACTGAAGCATTTATGGAATGGGATTTTCTCTGGCAAAACTGGGTAACGCACATGTTAGAAAGAGTGTTTTTAAAACTTAAAAATGCCTATTTTCAATTAACAGTTCAAAATTAGGAATTGATGTTTGTTAAACCTCCTGCTCTTCTTGTAACTATGGTATTATTAGGGGAAATTTTGATTTTGTTTACCTTTTAATCAGAAGCTACACAATTCACAGTTCTCAAACCAATGCACAAATGAAAAATATAGCTATCCTTCGAAATCCACACTTCTCCAAATCTCGAAATGCCAAACAATGTGTACCACCCAGACAATGTGTACATATTAAGGAACAGGATGCTTAAAAATACAATTGTTGGTGAAAAATAAGATACAAATATGTTATCACATATGAGAAAACTGTTTGCATAAATGTATATATTAGTTAAAACTGCCTACAAAAATGTGTTTATTTACACTAAAATGTTTTTGGTTGTTTTTTTTTAAAGAATAACTGCTGCAAAAATGTGTAGAGCTGAATGTAAAATTGGAAAAGCAAGAAACTGTTTGCCTATCCCTATTTGAATACTGGGCTTTGGGGAGCAAGTCAAGATATTATTGAAAACAAAAACAGGCTTTAAAAAGTGAGGGGAAAGTTTATGCTTCCTCTCACTGATGACTCAGGCCTCCTCCCACATGTGTTAAATGGAAAGGGTGTCCTTTTGACTTTTCAGCTTAGGTGCAAAAACCGCAGCGGCTGGTACATGGCCTTTGAACTAAGAAGTGAAGGAGGATGTATTTGGCTCCACATGGATTGAAACTGGCTAAGATATGTGATCCTAAGTTTCCATTATCACACACACACACTTTGTTTAAATGCATTCATTTGAACCTCTCTCAGCTAGCACAGACTTTGCTTGTGGTTTTGCACATTGGTTTTGAGGAACTCTTGTCAACAAGACCATTTCTCCTAACCGCATGTCTGTGGTTTTTGTTTGCTGATAGCACTTCTTACAAACAGCAGATCCTCCCGGGCAGAAAGACAGCCCCAAATGGACGCTCAACCAGAAATGTTATCCCAAGTGCAACTAAGTTTACATTAAGCTTTGGCAGGATGGAAACTTGATGTCTGCAGAGGTTGGGCCAGGGGCTTATTTCATGGGCGTACCCAGGATCAAAACTGGGGGGGGCAAGGGGAGGGGCCAAGGCACGGAAGGGGAGGGGCCACAAAGTGGGCGGGAACGGCGAACTCGCGCTCCGCCGGGCTGTGCCCCTCCCTAGAAGCAGGGCTGGTGGGCGGAGGCGGAGCCCAGCCCAGCGGAGCGCGAGTTCAGCGTTCCCGCCCGCCGCGCCGCGCTCTCTGGTTCCCCGCCGCGCTTGGCCTTGCCAGAGGGCGCGACGGGGAGCTGGAGGGAGGGCGCAGCGCGGCGGGCAGGAACGGCGAACTCGCGCTCCGCCGGGCTGTGCCCCTCCCTAGCAGCAGGGCTGGTAGGCGGAGGCGGAGCCCAGCCCAGCGGAGCGCGAGTTCAGCGTTCCCGCCCGCCGCGCCGCGCTCTCTGGTTCCCCGCCGCGCTTGGCCTTGCCAGAGGGCGCGACGGGGAGCTGGAGGGAGGGCGCAGTGCGGCGGACGGGAACGGCGAACTCGCGCTCCGCCGGGCTGTGCCCCTCCCTAGCAGCAGGGCTGGTGGGCGGAGGCGGAGCCCAGCCCAGCGGAGCGCGAGTTCGGCGTTCCCGCCCACCGCGCCGCGCTCCCTGGTTCCCCGCCGCGCTTGGCCTTGCCTGAGGGCGCGCCGGGGAGCTGGAGGGAGGGTGCGGCGCGGTGCGGCGGGAATGGCGAACTCGCGCTCCGCCGGGCTGTGCTCCGCCTCTGCCCACCAGCCCTGCTTCTAGAGTAGGGCAGCTGCCCTAACTTGCCGCATGGTGGGTACGCCCTTGGCTTATTTTGTTGAGTTAATGCAACCCAGCATTACCTTTGGTGAAAGACAAAGCTCAGCATACGAAGAAGAAACCCTGCCCGACCCCCCACCAATTCCCCATTATCTGCCTCTCTGGAATAGCATTGCTTGGGATGCTTTGCATCCTTAAGACGCTATTAGTAATTTAAACCAGGGTGGATAAATAAATAAATAACATCCGCTTGTTTTGATTTTAAATTGTTTTGGATTTAAAAGCTATTCATTCATTTATTTTGAATGATAAATGCTACGGCTGATATCCAACTAAACAGTTCCATTAGCACAAGGTCCCTACATGACCTCTCAATATGTTCACGACTGAGGGTTCCTCAGCCATCAAATTTCTAGGGGGTGCAGGGAGGAGGTGGTGAAATTCCACTGCACAGCTTAAAAGACCTTGCTTGAGCTGCACTGTTTAGTTAGATGCCGCCTCATTTTTCTCTTTAAAATAACTGGCCTAATTCTAATCCTTTGGCTATTAGCACATTAGCCCTACAGTTAATTTCTACAACAAACTAATGCTTCTAAGAGACATTGCGGCCAATGAGGTTTTTCGATGTCAATGAAGAACCAGTCCGAATACTTACACTTTGCTTATCAAATAAAAAGGAAATGCATTCAAAATGTATAAAGCGCAACAAAGTGATGCAAACAAGGCTTGGTCTTAGAAATGAAACAACAGTGGAACCAATACCCTATTTAGTTGTGAATAAACAAGTTTTAGTGGTCAGATTTGCACCATAAACTAGGAAATATATGCAGTAGCATCCACGGGAAACTTGATTTAAGTCAGAGTTTTAAAAGCCAGTGTTTTTCTTTGCCGATTAAAATCATGCCCTGTCTGAAACACAAACATAACTTTATTGAATAAAGTTATAGTCATTTGCCCTTGCTTGCAGCTCCCTATTCTGTTGTTTTCTAATTGTTCCCCCCCCCCATGTTTGTGGAAGTGTCTTTCTGGAACATTGCTTTATATACATGCTGACTTAGAAGCAAGTAAGATATGTTGAGTTCTGTGTGTACTCCAGCCTTAATGCAAATAATCTTCTACTAATAGTGAACTCATTATCTGTCTATGAATCATAATATAGGCAAAAGGGTGTCATCTATACACAAGAGCAGTGTTTCTCAACCTTTTTTGGGCCACGGCACACTTGTTCCGTGAAAAAAATCACAAGGCACACCACCATTAAAAAAGTTAAAAAAATTTAACTCTGTGCCGCCCTATATTATAATTATGACTGTAAGAAACACTTGCCAAATATTGCTTTCCGGCGGGTTAGAGTCGTGTATTGGCGGCCGCCAGGCTCGTTTGCACTGAGCTTTGGGAAAGAGGAGGAGAAATATTGCTGTTTATTGGTGGCTGCCAGGCACGTGACAATGCAAATCGCCCTTCTCGTCGCCGCACGTCGCGGCACACCAGCCAGCGTCTCGCGGCACACTAGTGTGCCGCGGAACAGTGGTTGAGAAACGCTGCACAAGAGGAAGATAACAGCAAGCTTGGAGAAGCACAAAAGTTTGAAGCACAAAATACGAACAGCAGAACGCAGACTGAGCATGCTCAGTGGTAGCAAATGCTGGCTGTAATATGGTATTAAGAAGAACCATGGAAAGAAAGGGGAGGGGAACGGAATAGGGCTTCCTATGAAAGGGCGTGACCAGCTGGAACCCTGGAAAGCAGTCTAGCCTGCACCCCACTTGTTATGGACTAACATGAAGGGCAGTATTTCTGTTTTCCTAGAATAAATCATTTTCTCAATTTCTCCAGCTCAAGGAACAGGCATATGGGGTGTTCATCACCCATAGAAATGCTTTCATTCAGAAGCAGTGTCCTCAATGGGCTTCTGACATCAGCATCCCCATAGAGAATGCTGCTACCCATGCCCTAGCAGGACACGCCTTACAGCAGGGGCAGGGGATGCTTCCAGGACATCAGATCTTAGCATGGTGTTTTGTCCACACTAGTGGACATGACAGAGGCATGTGGGGAAGATGAATACAAGCCTGTATTCGTTTCAATATTCCTGTACTGCAGCAAGATCTGCTTCCAAAGCCCCATTGAGGTGCCATACACCCTGGCCAAATGTTCTGCCTCCTTTCCAGAAAATCGGGGAAACGGAAGAGGCAGGAGGGGGGAAGTCAGAGGACAGCAATATGATCACAGCATCCTGTAGGTGCCCTGGAAAAGGTGGGTGAACAAAGCATGGGAATTCTACAACAAATGGGGCAGCCGTCACCACGTACTCGTTCACACCCCACTTTGTTGGCCACATCTGCTGAATGAAAGGCAGAAGCAATTATCCAGATTGTCACTTTGGCAGCCACACAGCCATGAAATATAAGCACTGAAAGCAAGTCATCAACGGAGCCACAAGATTCTATTATGTTTGTTCCCACTGAAGGGAGGGAGAAAGAGATTGGTGTGAAACCTGGGCCTCTACTTTAAGGGATCTGAGGATTAGGCTGCTAAGGATAATGGAGACTCAAAGATGTTTAGACTTCCTCCAGCTCCTTGGTGCTGCATGCCTTTCCCCCCTGCTCCTCCTGGTTCTCTAACTGTTGCTGAGAGAGTATATTGACAATAGGCTAATTGTCAGCTTCTCCTCTTTCCTTCTAATCTCCAAGGTTTAAAGCATAGGAAATGGTTTGCTAATGAGCTAATTAGCTACTTCTGCCTTGTGCCACATCTCCTTCTTCTTCCTGAATCAGATAAACATCCAGACAAGAAATGACACCTTGGACACTGTGGCCCTCCAGATGTTGGATTCCAACTTCCATCAGCTGCAGCCCAAATGGTCAGTGGTCAGGAATGATGGGAGATATTATCCTTCCTTCCTTCCTTCCTTCCGCTTGCGAGTTCAGCCGAGTGCCACCCCTTTGCAGCTTAAAAGGGAAACTTAGATAGGCTAGCTTTAGCCTTTTACTTCAACTAATCCAGGGTGCTTTAAGGCAGACTGGATTCTCCTGGTATCCCCCCCCTAAAACAATAATCACACAAACAGTCTTGTAAAAGGTAAAAATAACATTTACTCATTCAGACTACTTGTTGAAGACAGCAACTTTGTTCTGGCAACGCCGTTACAAAGACCTAGTTTAAAATGGTGCCTGAGCATTGGAGCTCAAACGTGCAGATGTTCTCAAAATTGCTGGAAGGAGGTCAAATGACAAAGAGGAAGCGACCACCCAGGTGAGGAAATTAGATATGGCCACACCCTCGTCTCTCACTCAGTCCCCTCTAGCAAACTTACAGGAAAACTCTGTGTACTTCATCTCCCATCATGGGCTTATCTAGCAAACATGCATTATTGGTTTGACTGCACTGTAAATATCCCACAACACCTAAAGGTGAGCCTATTATATTTATTTATTTATTTATTTATTTATTCATTCATTCATTCATTCATTCATTCATACCCCACCCATCTGGCTGGGTTTCTCCAGCCACTTTGGGCATCTCCCAACAGAATATTAAAAATAAACATTAAATTCAAAACTTCCCTACCTGGGGAGAGCATTCCACAATTGTATGGAGCAGCTGGAGAAGTGGGCCTTTAGATTGCTCTAGATAAACTACAGGCCCTGAGGAGCTTCAAATAAATATTTCTTGTAAAACAGCTCCCAGGTACCGTAATTGCATTGGGTTGGCGCCTCAAAAATTAGCAATATTTCTCCCTCCTGTGCTAGAAAGGTGCTTGATCTGACCTCTTGTGGCCTAGCATGGTTCAAATAACAGCTGTTTTCAGTAATTGCAGTAGAGATTGATTTGTGTGAATTCAAGGCTGTTCTTGTTGGGAGAGGTTTCAAACTACAGTTGTCCTTGTGGTTCTTGATTTGCAGGTGTGGCAAGATAAACCACTACCTTTTGGGGGGGGGACTAAGCAGATACATTTCAAAATCATAATGGCAACGGGCGCAATAAACATAGCAGTCTGGTATAATTACTTGGAGTTAAAATCTTGGCATCTTTATAGGGCAACAGGAGCTATAGCTCAGTGGAAGTGGGTCAGTTAGCATTTGCTTTGGTTGCAAAATGACCCAGGTTCAGCCTCAGGCATAGGGATGTACGGCCTGGAATGACTCCTGTTTGAAATCCCAGAAAGCCACTGTGTGTCAGTTCATGTGGCTTACTAGTTTATGTGGCTTACTAGGAGTGCACCAATCTGAGCCAAATTGCTCCTCCCTGCTAGCATGCAGGACCAAGCCAGTAATCCCTAGCTTAGCATTGTGTCCGAACCAGGGATCATGGTTTGTTTTGCTCAAATAAACCATAATCAGTAAGCCAAGAACAAACCTTGTCTGCAGATTGTAGCTTATTTGAGTGAAGCAAATCATTATCCCCACTTTGGACATAAACCAGGCATTATTGATTTCTTCTTCCTCTGCATGCTAGTGGAGACGAGGAAAGTTTGGCTGGGGGGGGGGGTGGACATGCAGATCGGGATGGAAAGGTTAACCCTTAGTTCACAAGTTGCAAATGCCAAAACTGCTCCTCCCTCATTGTAATTAGACTTTAAAGTCTAATTCTGTACCAACTCTGCTCCTGGGCCCTCAACTGCAGCCTGCCACAAAGACATCAAGGAAGGCGGGGAGAGAGATGCCGTAGAAATGTTCTGCATATCAGGCTACTTTTAAAAGCAGAGGAATAGGGCTAGGGGAAAGGTGGCAATCTTATTATCAGCATCCATAAAGCAAGAGAGACCCTCCTGCTGAAGATTAGACAAATTCAGAGAGGAGAGGGCTATCAATGGCCAATAGCCATTATGGTTATCCACTGCCTCCACAGTTGGAGACAGCAATGCTTCTCAATACAGTGGTACCTTGGAAGTTGAACAAAATCTGTTCCAGAAGTCCGTTCAACTTCCAAAACATTTGGAAACCAAGGTGCGGCTTCCGATTGGCTGCAGGAAGATCCTGAGGCAATCGGAAGCCGCAGAAGCCGTGTCAGACGCTTGGGTTCCAAAGAACGTTCGCAAACTGGAACACTCACTTCTGGGTTTGCGACATTTGGGAGACAAAATGTTCAAGTTTCAAGGCATTTGTCAACTAAGGTACGACTGTACCAATTGCAGGAATCCTGCTTGTGGGTTTTTCACAGGCATCTGGCTTGCCACTGTGAGAGCAGGATGCTTGACTAGAAAAGCGATTGACCTGATCCAGCAGGCTCTTCTTGGGTTTGTATCACTGTGACTGTGAAAGTTCTGGTTGGATCGGTTCCTCCCTTTCCATTTTCTGTACAGTGGTACCTTGGTTCTCAAACTTAATCCGTTCCGGAAGTCTGTTCCTAAACCAAAGCGTTCCAGAACCAAGGTGTGCTTTCCCATAGAAAGTAATGTAACATGGATTAATCCGTTCCAGACAATTCGAGAACGGAGCTGTTCGAAAACCAAGGTACCACTGTACTTGCCTCGCTGTCTTTGCTGGGCTGCTCTTTTGCTTTTGTTTTGAGCCACTCACCTGCTTCTCTGTCAGCAAATCTGGTAAACCAGCCTGCTTGCCAAGTTTGAACAAAGGCTTCATTTCATGCTGCTTGTGTGGTGTGCAGTTATTATTCCCACTCTGCACACCTGGGAAAGGAGAACTTTTGACATGTAACATTAGGCCAGTTGTAAAAAGACCTTGGTGGGTGGGGAGTAGCAAACTGGGACGATAATGAACCCACCATTTCGGTTAAATGAGAAGCAAAGCCTAAAGTTGTTGCTAGAGGAAAACTGCACAGTCTGGGGAGAACAATCAAAAGCAGCTCCAGGGAAGGGGGCGGGGGAACCCAAACCAATCAACAGTCAGCAGAGACAGCCAGGTCTGAACTGGCATCATCTGCCAGTTGGAATAGCACGCAGCAGCAGCTAGGGTTGCCAGACTCAATAGTGGACAGGACTTCTGTGCCTTTAATTGCCCTGCTCTCTTTTGAGTCTGGAAACCTTAAAGAGAAACCAGCAGACCCTTTATTTAATTTCCAAGCAAAGAGCATCAGGGCTAAACAGCATCATGAATGACATTTTAGTATGGTTTCCTAAAGCAAGGATGAGGGGCCCGTGGTCCTCCAGATGTTGCTGAACTCCCACTCCCATCAGCCCAAGCAAGTGTGGCATATGGTCAAGGATTGTAGAGGTTGCAGTACATAAGGCCACAGGTTCCCCATCTCTGCTCCAAGGCAACAGTTGCTGAGGCATGTCTCTTGTGCAACCAGGTAGAAATGCAATTAAAAACATGGCTCTAAGCGGTGCTTTCATATGACCCATAGCAATCCTGCAATGCCCAACCCTAGGGGCAAGTTTCTACGGAGGTTTGTACTGAAATAAATCCCATTCAGTTCAACAGGGTTTGGGCCAAATTAAATGCAATTACCAGGGACCCTTTTAATGTATTGAAAATAGCAGTCATGGGAGACAATGTCAGGAGCTGGGTTAACCCTTTCTTCATCTACCGTAGCCCTGACAAAAAGCCCCCGCTTGAAGTTGCATTGCCAAGTGGCTTCCTGCCCAATGCAAATAGCAGCTTCAGTAGAAGGGGAGGTAATCAGGACCAAGGCAAGGGCAGAAGGATCAATCTCTCCCTTGGGGGAGAAAAAAATTCCTTTGGGGTTCAAGTACAGAGGCTCATACCAATTTTTCAATTGGTCAGCCTTTCTCTGGAGTGGTGCATGCCCTGTGGAGCCTCCCCTCCCATCAGATGTCAAACAGATAAACAACTACACAACTTTCTGAAGGCATCTGAAAGCCTCCCTGTATTGGGAAGTTTTTAATGTCTGTTGTTTTCCCCCATGTTCTTAATTATATTGGAAGCTGCCCAGAGTGATTGGGGAAACCCAGTTAGATAGGCAGGATATAAGTAATATGTTGTGGTGGTGGTGAAAAAAGCCATTATTTATTATTATTATTATCATTATTATTATCATCATCATCATCAGAAATGCATTACTGGACAGAGTCCAAAGAGTCTGCAAGAGCTTTCCATTAGGACACATTCTAAAGAAGCAAAAGAGAATCACCTTGGTTGTTTTATCACCTGTTAAACCACCTTCAGTCACTCCATTGCCCTACCATCTCTCATCCAACCACAGTCCTTGAAAAGCAGCTTGCTCAATCCATTTCATATGAGAGCCCTCTTTGTACCTTATATGGAGTTGTTTTTCACTTTAACATTCAGCTGTTAGCTTTCCCTTTGGCTGGTTCTCACCAGTTTTGTGCTCCTGCCTCACTCCTGCCTCACTGATAATGAGCTTAACGAAAATTCATCACCCACTTGCTCCTACCATCTACATTCAAAACAATGCAAAAGTTAAACCGTATCCACAGAGTAATGTGAAGAGAAGTATTTTATAAAGTGCATTGAGGATTGCTGCCTTCAATCAGCAAAGGCTTCTCCATCTTCTGCTTGTCCTGAAGACTGGCCCTTTAATTAGTTGTTTCCTGAAAAAGTTCTTTCTGGGAAATAGTTCAGGAAATGACTATTTTTTAATATATATCTGGTAGACTGTAAAAGCAGGAGCTATTTAAAACCACTCTGAAAGAGGGAGAACTTTGCCAAACATGGCTCTTTAAGTCCCATCACGGGAAAAGGCAGGGTATAAATAAAATAACAACAACAACAATAACAACAAAAAATTGTTTCCTGAACTCATTCAGGGCACCAGCATTATTAAAATTAGCCCTTCTTTCTTTTTGAAACAGAAAGAGGAATAATTGTACATTGCTGCAGAACAGATTTAAAATATGTTGGTACACTCACAATTTAGTGCAAACAAAGTGAGATGTATTTATTAAAAGCAAAATTCCAGCTATGGCGGCATGTATTGTATAGCAGATCTCAATGTGGGGAGCAGAACAAGGAAATGCAGGGCAAGAAGTGCAACAAGGCATTGCCAATGGCATTTCCAGCCATCCCAAAGGCAACTTTCTGCCTGTTTCATCGAAGGTCTCTTTGTAGTGAATGCTAGGGCTGATGCTACTGTATTCAGAGTCAGGAAATCACCACAAACCTGGTCTAAAACACTGCAGTGCAGCAACAGCAGCAGAATTCCCCATAATAGCCAGTCTTCAAAACCCCCACTTGCCACGCTTGCCATAGCGACTGTGGCATTGGCCTTTGGTGAACAGAAGATGCAGTCAGCCTTCTTCCTCACTGAGAAGCTACAGAGGTAAGCAGATATCTGCCCAGGAACTTCATAGTGATGCCTGTTACCTCTTGATCTGCAAAACTGGGAAGAAAGGCCAAGGCAGCTGCATAGCTAAGAAACCTGGAAAGAGTCAAACTGGCAAACACCACCAGTTGCCCTTTTCCTGCTCCAGAACAGAATCAAATGCCTATTTTAAAATCTTAAATTTGTGGACATGCAAAGGAGGAAACCACTCCAGACATAGGCAGGGATGTGACAGAAAGCACATGGAAGAGAGTATTACAGATCAGGAAATAGGACAGGAATCGTCACTCACCATGCAAGCCAACACAGCATTTTTTTTTGGGGGGGGGGGGTTATTTATTTTAAAGTGTACCAACTGAAAAGGCTCCTGGAGTGGCAGATGATAGATGACAGATAGCTAGAGCAGATAGAGGATGATAGATAGATAAAGAAGGCTGATCGCCGAAGAATTGATGCTTTTGAATTATGGTGCTGGAGGAGACTCTTGAGAGTCTCATGGACTGCAAGAAGATCAAACTTCTCCATTCTGAAGGAAATCAGCCCTGAGTGCTCACTGGAAGGACAGATCATGAAGCTGAGGCTCCAACACTTTGGCCACCTCATGAGAAGAGAAGACTCCCTGGAAAAGACCCCGATGTTGGGAAAGATTGAGGGCACAAGGAGAAGGGGACGGCAGAGGACAAGATGGTTGGACAGTGTTCTCGAAGCTACGAACATGAGTTTGACCAAACTGCGGGAGCAGGGGAAGACAGGAATGCCTGGCGTGCTATGGTCCATGGGGTCACGAAGAGTCGGACACGACTAAAGGACTAAACAACAACAGATAGATAGATAGATAGATAGATAGATAGATAGATAGATAGATAGATGATAGATAGATAGATATAGTAGATAGATAGAAAGAAAGATAAGCTGCCCCTGATTTGATCTCAGGCTCATCACCTAAAGGACATGACACAAAGGGGAAAAGGGATGGGAAGAAAGGAAGGAAGGTGTGGGTCAAGCGAACTCAATAACCTTTCTTAAAAGTTACAGTGTTCTTATATAAGAAGCAGCTGGGAGAGAAATAGTTCAGGGAGAGGAGGAGCCAGAAGGAGCTGCTCTCTCAGCAGAGCAGAAGAGGTGGAGTTAGGACGAGAGGAACTCATAACCAGCCAGAAAAACAAATAATCTGCTGATGCTCAGTATCTCCAAAGGTCACAGGACAGCTTTACAGAGTTACTGACCTGTGATACTTCCTGTCCTTGGAAGCCACCCTTGTTTCAGACGGATGTCAACATTTTCAAGCACTGTGGCAATTTGCTAAATCTTTCCCGCACTAGAAATTAGCATCTCAGTTCATAACTCAGGAGGTCACGTGCAACCATGTTCCTTCCTTGCCTTCTTTCCCACCACCTTTTTTATCAGCCTGTGTTCCTGCGCTTCAAACATCACAAATTAAGTGGGTGAAGCTTTTCCCTTTGAGTTGAACTTTATGCCAAGTTTTAGCTGCTTAATTTCTGTAAAAGGCTTAGGAACAGCAGGCAGGGTTCTTGTTATGCACCTGCCAAGGCCCATCACTCAGTGGGAGACCCCACTGAGGTAAAGCACCCCTGGATGGTTAATTCCAGTCAAAGGCGACTATGGGGTGCAGCGCTCATCTTGCTTCAGGCCGAGGGAACCAATGTATGCCCACACTAGGGTACAGGTCTGGATCAGGGCAGCACACTGGCAGTTTTTAAAAGAAAAAGCCTGCACTCAAGGATCTCCGGAGAACCCCATTTTCTCAGGTTGTTGGTTGCATTGTTATACACAGGCATATAGATCCTGCTAAGAGGACATTGCATTACACAAACAGGTGATAAGTGCAAAGCTATTATTAGCACTGGAAGTCGGTTTTAACATATGCAACTGCTGCAGTTACTTCTTCTCCCATTTCTTTAAAGAAAAATAAATGCATCTCCAGCTTAACACTACATAGAATCTGATCTTGCTCTGAAATCTGCCCATTCGCACGTTGTGTTTCGCTCATGGTCCCCTCAAGAAAGGAAAGCGCTGTAGGGAGTGGAGCCTTTGTGTCAAGAGACTGGGGACACCTACTGGCAAAAGCTGAGAAGTGCAACGGACAAACAGGAAGGGGGGAAGGAAGGCTCAGAGGCTGGAGGGCACCAGGTAATGATGCTGTTGACTGAAGGCCACCCTCGCTTGCTGTGGTCTTCAGCTTTTCTCCCTTTCCTGTTTTGTCTGTTCTCTGGGCTTTCTTCAGCTGCTGTTTCCTTCCCCAGGATGCATGTGGGTTCCTACCAGAGCATATTAGGGGAGTCGCTCCAGGATATAACCTCACTATCGCTGTTGTTGATGCCAGGAGTCCGTCTGCCTGCTGGATGTCGCGTTCTTGCCAGCATCCTTCTTTTTACTTTCCATCCAGTTTGGTTGCCTTAGAGGAATGGCTCTAAGGGGTAGCAGGTGCTCCTCCAAAATATGCCCTGATGCTTTGCTTGCTCTTCCAGCCTCCAGTCACAGTACATTTATATTTTGTAATTTCCAGTGGTGTGGCAATGTTAGTCTGTTACAGAAAAACCAATAGATTAGGGAAGGCCAGCAAACAGGTGGTTGCTGCTGCTGCAACATTATTTATATGGGTGGGTAAACTATTTGACACCCCAGGAAGCAAAATATCTTGGTCCAGCCCTGAACATTGCTCTTCCTTGCCATCCCTTTGCTTCCCTAGTTTTTCCAGAGTCGCTGTTTGTTGCCTAAACAACCTCCAGAGCAGGGGTGGAGCACCCACAGGATGTTGTTGGACTCCGACTCCCATCAGGTTCAGCCAGCATGGCCAATAGTTGGGTCTGTTGGGAGTTGTAGTCCAGCAAGGCTCCCTACTCCTGTTCTGGAGCATTAAATTCTGACTTCAAATGCTCTGTGCTTCCAACTGTTAAGTTTCACATATGCAGTTCCGCCGAGGATCTCTTGTTTTCAACTGGGTCTGAATAATAGTTGGAGAGATGTGATTCCTAAGCACATCAGTAGAACCAACAATCACTCTGAAAACCTTCCGTCTGAAGGTGTTTTGCAACAGCTTTCAGAAGTGTATTGAAAGAACCAGAACATGTGATTCAGTTTCTTTCTATTCGACAGAGCTGTGATTTGTATCTCAAATAATTGTTTCCAGCACTCGACAGCACCCTTATGAATAGAATTGCACCTCTCCCCCCATAATTCTGCTTGTAGCCTGAGCTGAAAGTCAGAGGGAGGGATTATAGTGAGAGTAGCCAGACCAGAAACCCACTGGGTGCGGACAACTAGAAAATCCCCATTCTTTAGCCTGTGAGTGAAATTTAAAGGAAAAAGCTGTAGTAAAGGGCTGTATTTGGAGTTTCCCCAACACAGACTAATAAAAATAATCAGCAATGATTTGGCAGTGCCTGAGCTGGAATAATTTAGTAATTCTGTGCCTGGGAAACATTATTTTTTTAAAAAACGTTCTATGGTGTTAATGTTGCATTGGAGATGGAACTAAGTTGGGAGGAAGAAACGGGATTTGGTACACACACTCCTGTTCCTCAAGCAGTTCTCATTATCTGAAGTTCTCTGAAGCAAGTGAATTCCTCAAGCTCAGTTTCTCACTGTTAACTATACAAAGCGTCATCTTGATCCTCCAGGACCAGAACTAAGAATTCACATTTTAGAGCCGAAACCGAGGGGATAAATGCATGCCACACACTGATATGAATAACGGCTCCTGCAGGCGACTTATTTATGGAGCATTCATTGGGATCTGCTTGCACAAAGTTTATGCAGAGGTTAGATTGCACCTGGTCTTTATTGAGCAAATGTTCTGATTTGTTTGTGGGGCAGTTATATGACTTCTGCTTAACCATTTGTTCATTCCACATTTTTTCAACGCATTTCCATGTTGTCACTTTCCTAACCATTTCTTTTTAAATGTGGATGCGTTGTGCTAGGGTGGCAGATGCTTTAATTCACTTTAATTGCCGAACTTAAATTTCCTTTGATGCACTGACCCCCCCCCAAAGTACTGACAGTCTGTAAACGCTCTAAGTGAGCCCTCTTTGTTGTTTCTCATTTTAAAACCCACTGTAGGTGTTTGGGAGCAGAATTTAGAGCAGGGAAGTAGTGGGGAAAGGAGGGAGTGCTTAACCCTTTTGTGCCTTTCATTTTGTTGCTCTAATTCCTTCCTCCAGTGTGGCTTTTCATTTTAAAAACATGCTTTTCTGTGTAAGTGAAACTTGCTCCCTTAAGTAGATGGCATAACCAAAAAGAGACAACAAAATAATTTTAAAGCTGTCTCAAAACACAGAAAACACCATACACTTCAGCACTTGAGTTGCTGTTGTAAAATTGTTTTATTTCTGGTAGGGCTGCTGTTATGTACTGAGCTGAATCCTAGAACAATAGGATCCAGAATGCAGCAGTCTGATTGGTCCGCAGGAGCCACCCAATCCAGCTCCAGGTAGAAGTGAATCAGTAAATTGATTGGCCTGCAGGAGCAGCCAATCAGGCTTCTGGCAGAAGTGAATCTGCAACCTGATTGGCCTACAGGAGCAGCCCTGAAGTAGCCAATCACGCAATAATAATAATAATAATAATTTATTATTTATACCCCGCCCATCTGGCCGGGTTCCCCCAGCCACTCTGGGCGGCTTCCAACAAAACAGAAATTCTAAAATGGGCAAGGCCCATTGTGTAAATAATGTATATATAGCAGACGTTTTTGGGGAAGAGCCGTTCTTCTTTTGCTACTACAAGCTGAATAAAGAGCATGAAATTCACTCTCGACTCCGAGCGTGAAATTCACTCTCGACTTTCAGCTGCATTGCCCTTTACACCTTCGGAAGTAGAAATTCAAAAGGGTCAGTTTTCAGCATCATGCAATGGAACAGCCATTTCTCTCACTATTGGGGATGGTGTGTTGCAGGACAGTGAAGAGAATAGCCTGAATCCCAATTTGTTTAACATATGAGGGTAGGTCCCTATCCTTGCATGCCAGAGCATACCCCTGCACAGGCAGCAAGGGTATTAAGAGTAGCAGAACTCAACTCAAGATTGGAAAAACAAGAAACTGAAATGGGTAGATTTGCCCATCTCCAAAGCACATCTTCCTTCTCTCTCCCACCCAACCTCTGCCAAGTCATAGCCTTCTTAACAAAAGCTGCCTGGCAACTTCCCATTTAAAAGCCAAGGATCAGGTGTCAGGCTATATCCTATGGCCTCACATTTGTTTGGGTTAGAACTGGTGAGCAGCTGGCTCTTTGGGCAGCAAGGATGCATTCAAGCAGAGCTATTCAGGAAGTTCATAAACCTTTGAATAAGAGGATGTGATGACACGGGGAACTCAAGGACCATAGAAGCTGGCTGGAGTTTCAGACAGAGATTAGGTTGCCTCTTGATGAGCAGCAAGGAAATGCCCCACCTCCCATGCTACCCAAATAAGTCTCTGAAAGCACTCTGGAATGGAAAAAGAAGCAGTGCAGTGCAATCCGAGGGCCTGAGCAATCAGGATAGAATGGACAATGTCCAGAGCTGGGCCTCTCTTCTCTCAAAGCAACTTCCTGAAAGAGTTTTGGAAATGTCATCTTCTTTCTGGGGCTTCTGGAAGTTTAAACTTCAACTAAACACTGACTGTTGTTGTTGTTGTTGTTGTTGTTGTTGTTGTTGTTGTGTCGTTTAGTCATGTCCGACTCTTCGTGACCCCATGGACCATAGCACGCCAGGCACTCCTGTCTTCCACTGCCTCCCGCAGTTTGGTCAAACTCATGTTCGTAGCTTCAAGAACACTGTCCAACCATCTCGTCCTCTGTCGTCCCCTTCTCCTAGTGCCCTCCATCTTTCCCAGCATCAGGGTTTTTTCCAGGGAGTCTTCTCTTCTCATGAGGTGGCCAAAGTATTGGAGCCTCAGCTTCACAATCTGTCCTTCCAGTGAGCACCCAGGGCTGGTTTCCTTCAGAATGGAGAGGTTTGATCTTCTTGCAGTCCATGACACTCTCAAGAGTCTCCTCCAGCACCATAATTCTGACTGCCGGTACCCAAAGACTTAATTGTCAAACTTCCCCCTTTTGACAACAACAACATATTATTTATACCCCGCCCATCTGGCTGGGTTTCCCCAGCTACTCTAGGCGGCTTCCAGCAAAATGTAAAAATGCAACAATCCATCAAATATTAAAAGCTTCCCTAAACAGGGCTACCTTCAGATGTCTTCTAAAAGTCAGATACGTATATAAAACATTAAACATTAAAAAAACCAACCCTTCCCTATACAGGGCTGCCTTCAGGTGGCTTGTGGGTAGGATAACTCGCAACATTTCTCCGATGAAAACAGGGACGTCCCACCATACCCTCCAACATTTCTCCAGTGAAAATACGGACGTCCTAAGGGAAAGCGGGACATTTCGGGATCAAATCAGAAACTGGGACAGCTATTGTAAATCTGGGACTGTCCCTGGAAAATAGGGACACACATTTACTGAATGTTACAAGGGTATAGGGAGACGAGTTAGATTTACTTTTGAATAGTCACTCCTTGTTAACCATCCAAGTGTCTGGCTAACAAATTAATTGTTCAAAGCACAACTCCTAAAACTGAGGCATACGTTGCTTAGGGGAATATTTTTAAAGAGCTGGGAAATTGGAAGCACTTATTTCCTGCTGATCTATAGCCATACAGACTCTGTGGTTATTGGCTCTCTGCCCCCTAAGCAAACACGCATTTGTCAGAATCTGGATGAAAATCAGTGCGGATAAGAGTGCAATCCTGCACATTAAACATATAGGCTCAGCCTAGTTTAGAGGAACTGCAAGTCCCATCAGCCCCAGCTAGTAAGGCTAGTAATTAGGGCTGATGGGAGTTGGAGTCCAGCAACATCTGTGAAGAGGCATGGTTGCTCCTTCCTTGGTTTTAATTTGAAAAGGTGGAATGAAGTTGGGTCTTTATAATTTCAAAACAAATGAAGGCCTTCTTGTTTAGGCAGACTATTAACTTGCTGTGATATATACTTCCCTGCCAGGTACTTGATGTTGATTTCCATTTGTTTGTTTTATCTGTGTATTTTTAATTGCCTCTTCTTTTATTAATTGTGCTTTTGTTTTATGTGTTAGGGTGTCAAGAGACAATACTGAGTCAGATACACCAGCTGTCTGACTCGGTGTAAGACAGTTTTTCTTTTTAACTTTTCCTGCATCCGCAACTGCCAAACCATCACATGGGAACTTTGGCTCGCACTAACCTAGATGATGTTGGCCAGACCTTTTAGGGGAATAGCCTGTGGCTTCTGCACATGATAGCTGATAGTCCTTGCTCTTTATAAAGACCGCACTTAGCCTTCATGCTAAAAACGATTGCAGGCACAAAGCAAGGCAAGTTTAGCCCATTTACATCCGGACTTTAGCAAATGCAGTGGGGAGGGAAGAGAGAAAAGGTTTCTGGAGGGATGATCCCACCCATGTTGAAACTCATCAGCCCACTTCAGCTGGAGACACTACATTACAGAACAAGGCCATGGCCAATATAGTCACACAGAGGAGCAGAGCCAAGGCCATAAACACCTTTTGTTTTTAAAAATGATTGTACCAAAAATCCTAGGAAAAAAGTCTCCTGCTTCTTCTTCAAACCACCCTGAATTTTATGGCGTGCGCAGCACAGCCGCCGTCCTCCTCCTCCTCCCGACTCTGGAGCCATAATGGGATATTATGTCATCTGTAGACACTGTGACCAAAGCTGAACCCACTCAATCATCTGGATGCATTTATTCTACACGATTAGGCTTGCTCTGAAATAAATCAGGAATCTGAAATCACAATGCGCTTCCATAATGACTCAGGCCATTAAAGAACCATTTATCATGCCGATTTCAAAATGTGAGGGATTGTATCCGTCCTGAGGAATGAGAACGTTATCTACTCCATGTTCAAACGAGACCACCACCCTGGGATTTGTGTGTGTTCCATGCGCAGAACATTTGTCAAATGCACTTCAGCCCATCTCAGATCACCAATAGGAAACTGTTGAGTGCAGTCAGGGCTTATTTGTCTTCACTGAGGATCAAGGCTGCATGTTTGACAATATATTGCACTTCTTCTTTTTCTTAGATTTGATCCTTACAACTTTTGCCCCCCAAATTGCCGATGGCTCATCCTTTCCTGTTTCCTCTCAATCTTTTTCCATCGCAAAGTAACCGTTTCACAACAAACAAAGAAAAGTTAATGAGTTGACTGTTAATTAAAGCCTTCCCCTGCAATAGGAAATGAGTGATAAGGGGGCATTTCTTTAGTAATGCCCTATCTTTGTGAAATAAAAGCACACACAGGATTAGTAATGACAAACAGGAAGGTTCTAATAAAAGACACAGTAGCCCTCCATAGTGTTTTGCCCTCCACACTGCACAGGCTGGTATTGCAATTGAATTTAAACAGAGGAGAAAGTAACCAGCAATAAGGTCCTAGAGGTGGAAAGAGAGAAGAAAGACAACACAGAGTTTTGTGGAGATTTGGATGGAGACTCCAAAAGGTGAGAGAATGATGAATGGTGATTAATAGCCACCGTGGAAGCAACTTTAGAATTCTTTGTTGCCATGTCCTTAAGGAGAAAACGACACTAAAATGTGAATAAGTCAGTTCTCCAATTTTTATTTTTAAAAACCCTCAGGAGCAAACCTGCTGTAGGAGAAAGGAATGGAGAAGTGAGGAGGGAATGAGGTTCTCAACTATTTTTGCCTACTGTTATGCCCCCTCTTAGTAATTAAAAAAAGGGAGAAGAGGACATGCATAAGCCCTTGATCATCCATGTTTGTCCTAACATGGATCTAACATAGACCTTCTTTGGAGGTCTTTAAGCAGAAGCTTGACAGGCATATGTCAAGAATGCTTTGATGGTGTTTCCTGCTTGGCAGGGGGTTGGACTGGATGGCCCTTGTGGTCTCTTTCAACCTTATGATTCTATAGCGAGCAGTAGTTAATCACAGACTACAACTTTCAAACAGCATCATCTAGTCACACACAAAATTGGGTTTACTTAAGAGGACATCTCAACTCCTTTGTCGTGCACCTTTAAAATCTTGCACTTTTCCATATTCAGTTTGGGTGTTTACCCTCTTTGTCTAAACTGACACTGTTCAGGTATTAGCTCTAAGGTCTAGTGCCCCCCCCCCAAGAACAATTACAGTACATCAGAAGCTGTACCTCAAGAGCAGGAAATATCCCATTTCTAAACTCTTAACTCCTAGGAAGGCTTATTTACCAAATGAACTGGGAGAACTACCGGTATTTTATACCCTTGGAACTTAAGAATTCAGTGTACAAATTTATAGTCTAAACTAGGAATTGTGTACACTGTCCAGTTAACATGCATCCAAGTGAACGAATTCCATGCCATAAAAAAGACAATTGAGTAAGGGCTGCTGTCTTATAATGCATTTTCATATAGCACCTGCACCCCCTAGTGGATAGGAAATGGTATTATTAAACACATGCTAAAGATTACTGGTTGACAGTTACGTAGGAGTAAGGGGACCAGACTGCTCGTGCTTATTATCCAAGGAGATTTTGGTAACAAGCATTTCCACCATTATCAAATGTAATCCTATGTCTTGTGCCGTTTGAATGATTAGCGTTCTGCAATTCCTATCAAGCCCATTGTTCAAAATGTACTTAATATATGAAATACACACACACAGAGAGAGAGAAAGTTCTGTTTGTGAAATGAAAACTAATCAGCATAAGCAATGTTGGCACTAGCTATTGACTGTTCAGCATTATTCTACATTACAGATTCCCGTTCTTCTCTTAGCACCCTAAACATATTTAAAGCCAATTCAATAGTATGTTACACAAAGACAAGCCACTTTTTTAAGCAAATCTTTTTATTACTGAAATACCCACCCATTACTTGTTTAAATCTGTACATGCATTTCTTCCACGTGGAAGAGGTTTCTAAAAACAAAAGGAGAAATCCAGAAGGGGCTCAGCTTTTCTTCCCCTCGGCGCTGAATCCGAGAGAAGAACCATAGCATAAACAGCTTATCAATTGAAGCGGCTTATCAATCGAAGCACAAGAGGTGAATATAAAACCTAGCTTTACAATCAATTCCAAAAAAAAGGAAAAAGGAAAAGGAAAGACCAGGCTGGAGGTGAGAAGAGCAAAAACAATCCCTCCCAGGGAAATCCCTTTTGCAAGCTTTGTTTGCTTTTAAATGAGGAAGGGACTCAACATGGGGCAGGCAGATTCCTTGATGGTGCTCTTCCCTCTACCCTCAAAACAAAACAAATTATTAAAAGCCTTTTCTTGGATTTGTCACCACCAGTCATTATTTAAGAACTAGGAGTATACGTTTTCTGGGGTGCATGGAGATATGAGAGGCTCTTCTCAAGTTTGGGACTTGTACTTTAGACCACCTGAAGCCTGTTAAAAAATCTCCACGCAGGGCAATTGTTCATGCCTTCTTGTAGACTCTCTCCTCCACGAGTCTTCCTGTGTTGTGCTAGGACGCGCCCTGCTGGCCTGTGCATTCAAGATTAAGGACTCTCAGCATATGAAAAAAAGAGGAAATTCTTTGTCCAAATTTGATATTAAGTGCCATCTTAGTGCTAAAATGGAAGCCTTCCATGCAACAGTCAGTGAGTGTCGTGTCGCTCAGGAGCAATCACTTAACCTGGATGAGACTACCACCCACCCCTCCTTTTCCCACAGGGCTTACTAGAGTTTTGCTGTCCCCAAAGCGAGGGATTCCCCTCATGGGATTGCATTGCCCTCCCTGCTCTCAGTCCTGGAGCAGAACCTAGCATAGCTGTTGGGTGCAAAACACATTTCCCAGTGAAACACCGAGACAGAGGCTCCCTGCTACGATGAGTCTCTGAATTAAAGATGGCACCCAAACAGAGATTTAGTTTAGCAGGAAGGAGTCGCTACACAAGCTAAGCGTCAGAGCAAATGCTCCCCCGCCACCACTGGTATGAAAAAGCCATCAATCCTAGATATTATTTTACCATAACACATTATTACACATTACCTCTAAAAAAAGTTGGCAACCAAAGAACATATTCCAATGGGCCTGTGCAGGCTCACCTATGCTATAGGTGCGGTCTCTAAAGTGTCTCCAAGCTAACCAGGAAGAAGAGTGTGGCAGAGAAGATAAGGTGTGTTTTGTACAAAACTCCAATCTCCCAAGTCAACACCCCTGTAACTACTAGCTGGTGACATCATAAGCCTGGGCCTGGGCCAATCTTCCATCAGATTGAAGTCACTGAAGATGGTGCAGTAAGTGAAAAGGGAACATTTCTTGTGCAGGAGGGGGAGACTAAAGCAGAACTATGCAAAACTATTCAAGAGACACAATTCAACAGATCTGAGGAAGTGAGTTTAAGGAAGGCCAGGGTGTCGGGTTAGAGAAAGGACGATCCTTTCTACTGCATGTATTTCTTTAGGAGAGACCCCCCCCAACCTCCACCAAGAGCTCAAGCCCCTCAAAGTTCTTCCAAGTGGAAAATAACACACAAAGCAATGGTAGCAGACAGCTGCAAAAGAAAAAGGAGCATTTTACACTTAGTCACAATGGGTCAGAAGTGGATAAAAACAAAGAAGAAGCTGTCTAGCATGGTGCTGGCAGTAAAGGTGCAGGGCATCACATGAGCGGAGGAAGACTTTAAAATGGCCAGCTTCGTGGAAGAACAGTCAAGAGAGAGGAGGGGCTGCCCAAGCCCCTGATCCCTCAGAGAATTCATAGCCGCAGTCCAGCCTAATTGATCCATAGCAATGCTGGACGCCACAGGAGGAATGGTAAGTGATGGAGACAGTCTGGGTACGAGGAAGGAAATGCCCCGTTAGCTCCAGGACAGCTCTTGAGGCCAGCAGTCTCAGTACTTGGGCACTTTGGTGTAATCTTCAGTGTGTATGTTCTTGCAGAGGCAGATCGAGAGAATCATCCCCAGGAGCTACAAAGAGTAAGCAAAAAATGAAGCTGGTCAAAGAGACGTTTGGTTGCAAGCGCCCTAGGGTGGGGGGGTTCCCTGTGCTAATTCCCATTTCCCCGCCCTGTGAGGTAGGTTTGGCTGAGAGAGGCAGCTGCTGGCTAAAGGAGCTTCATGGCTGAGTGGGGATTTCAACCCTGGTCATCCACAGACCGGTCCAACACTGCAATCACCGCACCGCACCGGACATTGCTTTATCTTTTGTTCGTTGCCTTGGCCCACTTTTAGAAGGAAAGACAGGCTATACATTTAATGAATAAGATAAAAATAAATAATCGGTAGTTCCCCCTCTTCTTTATTCCTTAAAAAAAACTCTTATTGTTAAGTTGAGCACTGCAATAAAGTGAAACTGGGCAGAAAAGCCTCTTAGCATTGCAGGCTTGGTTCATAAGTAGCAGACTCTATTAATCAGGCAAGGCTAGACTTTTCACATCTAATTGCAATGCTGGCTGTTTTGGCAAGACCCCTGTATAAGAGAAAACAAAGGCAGAGAAAGCAACTAAATCTTGAAGTGTTAACTTCCAGCAAGCTTTTGGGGGTAAGAAACGGGAAAGGAGTTGTCAGCACGGGACAATAGTCTCATGCCACATTACAGTCCAGACTCTGCACACGCTTACGCTGCTCTGAGATGGTGAAGCATCTACAACTCAGAAGCCATCACAACTGCATAGCACTCTGAGTAATGATGGGACCAGATGAGCAATGTTGGTGTGTGGAGCTCACACACCTTGTGTCCCTCGCTTCTAAGTACAAGATCCATCAGTCCACAGTCCAGGGTGCATTCTATAAAACAGTGTGTGTGTGTGTGTGTGTGTGTGTGTGTGTGTGTGTGTGTGTGTCGGGGGGAGGAATCTTACCTCAATGACAGCAACCCCTGCACAGACTCCAAGAATGATGCCAAGATTCTCCTGTAACCAATTCTGCACACCTTCCCTACAGCCCTGGGGGTAAACAAAAGGGTGAGAAAAAATGACTTGTCAATACCATGCAAAAGAATCCTCACCCCCTCCCCACTTATTAGCAAGGTGGGGTTTGTTCAGATAGGAGCATGGGAAAAGGCTTTATAACACTTGTCCACCCAGCTTCATATTCTCTACTCTGATTGGTTGCAACTCTTCAGTGTCTCAGGAAAAAATATTTTTCCTTTTTTTGGGGGGGGGGTGATCTCTAGATTCTGTTCCAGATGTTGTGTTAAATTAGGTCCATACAGAAAACAGTATCCCAAAGTGGCACAGCCTGTACCTTGTTGACATCTTCCAGCTTACGGTCAGGAAAACTCTCATATAGGAGTAGATACACTTTCTTGGCCAAGGGCCACATTCACCCCTTGAGAAGGTTAAGGGGTGATATGATAGCCATGTTCAAATATATGAAAGGATGTCATATGGAGGAGGGAGAAAGATTGTTTTCTGCTGCTCCAGAGAAGCGGACATGGAGCAATGGATTCAAACTTCAAGAAAGAAGATTCCACCTAAACATTAGGAAGAACTTCCTGACAGTAAGAGCTGTTTGGCAGTGGAATTTGCTACCAAGGAGTGTGGTGGAGTCTCCTTCTTTGGAGGTCTTTAAGCAGAGGCTTGACAGGCATATGTCAAGAATGCTTTGATGGTGTTTCCTGCTTGGCAGGGGGTTGGACTGGATGGCCCTTGTGGTCTCTTCCAACTCTATGATTCTATGATAAATCCACTAGGCGTCTCATGCCAGGGGTTGGACTGGCCAAACCTGGGTGTGGCCACCCTGGACACCCACATGGCAACATACAGAGGCACACACCCCTCCCTTCCTCATGGATCAGTTGGGGGAGAAGGACTATTGCACGCTCTCCACTCAAATGATCAATCTGACAACAGGGGAGGCAGCAATCTGCAACTGCACCTTCATCCGGGCACTGTGCTTTGCCCATTCCAGTGTTGCACCTACTTTAAAAACTTTTTCTTTTTTTCTTTCTGGTGCTGCCACCAAATTGGTCGGGTGTTGGGTGACCAGGAAAAATGGCTTGAGGTGGCAGATCAGGCCCCTAAACTGGGGCTTAGCTACACCTGCTCTTATACAACCTCCTGCAATGGGATTAAGGTTGTCCATTACGTCAGACACACTCACCTGCTTTCTAACAGGCCAGTCCTCAACCATTGTGGTGTTGGAAACAGTACCCAAAGAGCAGAAGCCCGTTTCTGAGAGAGAGTTAGTCGAGTCATTGCCGCAAGAACAAGGGTAGGATGTCTGGTTTCCGTCCTGGATGAAAGTGTTGTTTTTCCAATTTTCTGGTGTGGCCCAGCCACAGCAAGACAGCTGCCATTGAAGAAAGAAATCACTGTGTGTTAAAGGTAGGGGAGGAATTCAATTCCATCCACATGGAAGCCAAATCTATCAAATTCAAACTCTAAAACCATCTGAGAACCAAAACACAGCCACCTTCAAAATTCACACTGCATTTTGTTATCCAGTTCTCCAACTGAACAATGTTTACAGAAATGCATATAGGGAACAGTGCACATAAAAGGAATATATTGATAAAAAAAACCAACATATGTAAATGTAGTATATTGGGAGAAACTGCTTGCAAAAATGTGTACAATGGTCAAAACTGAGCACAAGAATAAAAGCACACTAAAATGCTGAAGAATTTCCATGAGGATTTTTTAAATAAAAAAACATTGCAAATTGCTGCATAGATTTAACTTAATGAATTTAAGATTGTAAAAATGAGAAACAGACACACGCTTAATTAGCCCCAATTGTCTTCTGCAAGCTCTCGCATATCAGTTCATAGAGCACTGCAATCCAAGAATTAATTCTGCTCTAACACCTCTGGATCCAACCCAGAGTTCTGAATTTTCAGAGTGCTAGTAATTTAAAGCTAAGACAATAGCTCAGCTCCATTAGTAAATGCCGCCTCAAACCAGTAACTTCGCCAAATAATGTCAAGTGTTAAAACAGCAAGTCACCAGAAGATGGCGCTTGTCACCTACTCTCTCACCACCACCAACAACAAATGAAACAAGCTCAGCTGTGGAGAAGGGGGAGGAAGATATTAAAAGCAAAATACCATCAGACAGACAAATCTTAGTTCAGCTTTCCCAAACCCTCCAAATGTGTTGGACTGCAACTCCTCTCAGCCTTCGCCAGCATGCTTGGGGAAGGCTGTCTTAGCCCACAGCCTATTGGTGGGGTGGGGAACCTTTGGCCTTTAAAGGTCAGATTAGTCTCAAGATAAGTATCTGAGTCCATCTGTCCCAAATATTTGATTGGAGGTCTTGATTCAGCCAGATTTATTGTGGGGCAGCAGCAGCAAGAGAAAGACAGTTCTGGTGCAGGCAATGGTTTGCCCGAGCAAGGAAACAAATCCTAGTATCCTAGGGGAAAAGAAAGCCCATGGAGGAAAGTCCATTCACCATGGCTAAGCCATGGTTTGTTGCCTATGTCTGAGCTGGGACTTAAATCTGCAGAGCCAAATGGAGCTCTGAATGTTTAGTTGCAGTGGAGGGTTACATCCATCCATACATCCATACATATGCACAACATGGAAACAGTTGTGCTGTTTAAAAAAATTCCTTCAGTAGCACCTTAAAGACTAACTAAGTTTTTATTTTGGTATGAGCTTTCGTGTGCATGCACACTTCGTCAGATACCTGATGAAGTGTGCGTGCACACGAAAGCTCATACCAAAATAAAAACTTAGTTGGTCTTTAAGGTGCTACTGAAGGATTTTTTTTATTTTGCTTCGACTCAGACCAACATGGCTACCTACCTGTAACTAGTTGCGCTGTTTGTTATTATGACTATGTGCATGGAGTTTCAGAGCCAGTATATTATTGAACACCTAGATTTAACAAAAGAGAGCCACAAGTTCGAAAACCTTTGCTCAGTTTTTCATATTCTTGCTCCGTTCTTTGTATAAGGGACCGAAGGCTCACTTGCAGCTCAATGAGCATGGAAGCACTTACCCAGAACACACACACGTTCTGGCTGTGTGTGAGTGTGAGAGTGAAGGCAGTAGGGTGAGCAGAAAGGAGGCAAACTCTATGTGAACCTAGCCGTTCGTTCCAATGCAACGCTTATATAAAGCCTTAAGAACTTTAGCCTACTGACCTGTCTGCCACAATGATCCAAGCCAGGCTGGCACAACTTGTGACCTACCAGGTCTGCCAAATGCAGCTCACTAACCAACTAAGATAACCCAAACGCATCCTGTTTTGCTTTTTTTTGCTGTTTCCCACCAGCCATGCATTGCGTTCTGCCTGCCAGGGCCTGAAAGCACACAGAGAGGTACCAAACATCTGGCAGATCTTACAAAGCATGGCTGGCGTGCCAATTTCAGCCTGGCAAGTCCTGAGTTGTGCAAGCCTGATGTATGCAAAGCATTTGCCAAGAAACACACACACACACAGCCACACACCAGATGGAAGTCAGAAGGGTTTTGGCCTTCTTGTCCCCAAAGCAAGCGGTTTAGCTATTTATATAATATTTGAAAAAGAAGAAGAGAGTTTCAAGATTCCTGAAAGGATTTGCTTTAAAATCACACACCCACACCCACACACCCCTGCTTCACATGTGTATCACTTAATATTGATGTGGGGACAACACATGCCAGTCAGCTGGAGGCCCACTGAGCTCGTAGGGGCACAGATTGCTGCCATTGTTTGCAAACCCAAGGTGGCTCAAAGCAAGGCATTTTGAGTATGCAAACCATGGCAGTCACAAGTTCAATAGTCATAGCTTCATGCAATCACAACTTTCTGGGGCCGGAAGCTCAGTGGCATGTGGTCCAAAGCGAAGCCAAAGTTTGCTTGTCCATCGTGTGAGGCAACACTTGATTTGTTGAACAAACCACAGTTAAAATCAGGGCTTTTTTTCAGCCTAAACTCACAGGGACTCAGTTCCGGCACCTCTCAGGTGGGCGCCATTGCCATTATGAGAGAACGAGGGAGGCGTTCATGGTGAGTTCCTGCACCTCTTTTTCTAGAAAAATTGCACTGGTTAAAATAAACCATGGCTTCGTGTTCCGTGCAAACACATACACCTCTCTCCCTCACCCCCCCCCCAAAGCCCATGTAAAATAACTGATGAGTGAAGTTGCTCTTGTTGTGCCTTTCCATAAGCTCATAGCAGTAAAGAAAGACGAGCAAATAATAGTGTAATGAGGCTACTGCCTCCAGTACTTTGATCAAGGTATAATAATGTTGCATCTGCCTGTTCTCAGGTGGCCACCCTTCTGCACATCCCCCAAAGGGGCCACACAGAGAATATGGTAGGGAGTGTGTTGGGTGGCAAGAGACCACCCCAAAGGGCTCCCTCCTCCAACTTATCTCTGTGTCTGCTGCCTTCAAACAGCACTGTTTATTTATGAATTAATTTGTGTCCAAATCCCTAGTGGCTGGAGAACAGTATCTCTGCAGAGACTGCCAATAACAGCTCCCTCACAGCACTGCCTTTCCCCCTTGCCTGGTCAACTCTTGCATGACCACTCACCTGCAACTGGACATAGTCCCACGCATTCTCAAGGGTCCTATTCTTGTCGTCATAGGGATTGTAATTCTGAATGAGGTCGCCAGCAATCATATCCAGTTCTTTCCTGAGCTGGTGAATCAAAAGAAAAAAGGGGGGTTAAGTATTGATCACCCACTCTTTGTCTGACAGATTTCAAAAAAGCCATATAGCCCATGTGGAACACAAGGTAACCTTACAGTATTAGGTTCAGCTAAAAGGCCCAACCAATTTATAACGGCAGCCTTTCTAAACATGCGCGAAGATGTATGGTTTCTGGATGGACTGGCTAAGGCTGCTAGTCTCTAGCTCATCTCCTCTTCAGACAAGTCATCATTTTCTGAAGGATTGGGTGGGCACCATACTCGGTCAAGCACCTATAAACATCCTTCCCCTCCCCCCTCCTGCTTCCTTTCCTGAGGGAAGGCTCTGTAGAGAGAGTGGTCAGTTGGCTGCCTCCACTTGAAAACATCTTGAACATCTGCTCAACTCTCATTTTTTGCACTCCACCTGTCTCACCCACCCACCCTTGGTTTATGCCATAAGAATCATAGCTATAGGAGACCAGTTCAGGTCAGGATCCTCCCAGAGGATGTTAACTCAAAATTAGCATATTAGTGGTGGGAATGTGAGGAGATTCAACCATTCTGAAGCTGGTTTTTTTCAATGAGAGCAGCTAGTTAACAGCATTTGCCTCCATAGCCCTTCTTTCTTTAGAGAACAATGTCAATTTTCCTGCAACTTCTGAAAACCTAATGCTTACCTTACTATTGTCAGCCAAACTGGCAACAGCCCGATACAAGAAATCATCAAAACTTCCTATGTGGGAGGCATGATTTACTAATATATGGAACATTGCTTTATCTGAACGCCTGGTCAGACATAAATGTGTAGTCTGGAGCAAAGCCAAATGAGACAGTTTTGACGCACACTGATACCCATATTTTTATTATATAAAGAGGGAGAGTCATAGAAGTACCCCTCCCATGACTCACTCCTCATTGCGGTTGGGCTATATAAATTGATCTTAAAAATGTAGCCATATGTAACTGCATCTCTTTAATTTGTTTTTTACATTGAATATGCTCTGTGTATGGTTTTGTTGTTGTTTGTATGGCTAAGTTTGTACATATTTTTTATAAGTCAATAAAAATAGATAGATGGTGATGATGATGATGATGATGATGATGATGATGATGAAGATAGATAGAGAGATAGAGAGATATAGATGATCAATAGATGTGTATTAGTGAACCTTCAGATCTGCAAATGAAACAAATTCCCTCTGACGGCAATGCAACTGGGTCACAGGTCCCCCCCCTCCAAGATCTGATTACTGTGCCTGTCTATGCCAGTAAAGCGGGAGATCTCTCGGACTGCAGCTTACGCCAGTTCATGAGCTCACTTAAGCGGGATGGCCCAGTTACTGCGCTTAACCAAACTGCCAGCCTGTCTCTGTCAAGCTATTTTAAATAAAGCTCCTCTTCCGAATTCTGCAAGCACAAAGTACCCAGCACTTGACTGCACAAGCTCGAGAGTGTCACGCTGGGGACAAAGCTGGCACTTGAAGCATTTGTAATGGGCTTTCAGAACTAGGTCAAATTTCCACAGGGCAGCCAGTCAGATAGACCTCCATATGGCAGCCCCGCTCAGCCCCAATGAAGCTCGCACTCTCCTCAGACATACAACCGAGCAAGGCTGTTCTCAGTGGTGGCTGCATGCAGACTGCCTCCAAGCAAAGCCGCTTCGAAGGAGGCTGCTGCATCTGCTCCTATATTCCTCCTGGCCATGCAGTCAGATGGAAGAGAATCATACAATCCCTCCCAGCTGACGTCTGGCCCTCTGTTACTCAGTTTACATGGCCAAGCTCTCTGCCTCTCGCCCCAACTCCTCCCAAGCAGGAAAGGAGGGATGAGCAGCAAAGCAACTTGACCTGGTTCCTGCTGCTAATGCAATTGGTCCTGGCTGCCTTTGTCCTAAGTCATAGACCACACGAAGGCAAGGAGCCTGTGGGTTTTCATTTGCCCTCCCCTCTGCTGTGTTAAAAAGAGAAGACCGCTTTTACACGCTACAGACTCAAAATGTGGAAAACCAAAAAGGTCCGAGTTTCAAGATTGTCAATGTTAAGTGAAGCTTTTCCACCCAAAAGATGTGGGCATGGTGCACTGTACCCTTTGCCTAGGTGTGGGCTCACCAGACCTTAGCCCCAGAATCAGTTTTTAGTGTCAAGTGTGAATTAGATTAGGAATGCATGGATTAGTTTGATGTCCATGTATGTGTAGTGTGCCTTTTCTTTGTCCTGCAAGGACTCTCCTCCCTTCCAGAGGGAAGGGATTGCGTGTGGGGTCCGCCTCCCGCATCTGCAGGGGGACGTGGTCGGTCCCCTGCACAGCCCCTCCCGCCGCCACGTCATACCCCTCTGCCAGCCAATAGGGCTCATGGGGGGCGGAGTCCAGCTCCGTTTAAATGGCCGCGGCGGCGGGAGATTTTTCTCTTTGCGTTCCTGCCCTCATCGGATCACCCGCCCTCCCTCTCTTTAGGCCTGGCTTTTCTTTGACCTTGCTGTGGTCTTTGGTTGGTCACCTTGGTTGCCCAAGGGGCCTGGTTGGAGTTTTTTATCCATTTGGCAAATTGGCACCTGCCTCTTGGTTTTTTGGCCTACCTCATAGCAATTTGTCACAACTTTTGGTATGGGCGGTTAGGCATTGGATAATTCAATATGTGATGTATTTGTGTTGTGTGTTGGAGGTCAGGTTAAGGCCATCATCACCTACCTCCTAGGGGTATCCCATTAAGGGGATCCGGTGGTCGTGGATCCCGTCCGATGCCCTACTTGGGTTAGGGCCATGGCACGACCCCCGGTGACGTCAGGGGAAGCTTCCAGTTGTATTTGCATCAACAAGCTCCTCCCACTGTTCGTTAACCTTTCCAATGGTTCGTTCGTTAACCATTCCTGTCCAATGCCTAAGCCAATACCACTTACCAATAAAGTTGTGGCCATTATTTACCCATTAACCTAAATCACGTGTCCTTGTGTCTTATTTACTCCATGCGGGTGACGGGTCATCGACACGCAACTACAGTCTGTCACTCCCCATCCCCTCTCCAAAAGCCATTCCTGGTTAAGTAGGTGACATGACTTCCAAATGCATTCAGCCTTTTCCTCTCCAAAGAAGAACAGGCCACAAAGGAATTCAATGTCTTCCCCCAAATTCCCCCAAATAACTCCCCCACACCCCAAGCACATATTTTGCACTAGTTGCTTCTTTGTGTGATAGAGTATAATACATTTATTTAAATAAAGAAGATAGCATTCATCTCTTGTTAAAAATAGCCTGGATATTAAATCAGATTATTAGCATCTTGAGCCCACACTTAATCTGTTTTAAAAAATGAATCCACAGCCACCTAACGAAACACAAGAACGTTCCACCTGAATGATGGTTTGGTGTGTTGCATCACTGAGCTTCATGTCCACAGGTTCCCCTCTTCCCTCCATTCGCATATTTGCAATTTCCCCTGAACTCCATATTACTTTAGTACTGCTTTCACAAGATGTCACAGCAAGAAATGTGCATGACACCTCAGAGTTTTTTGTGTGTCTCCCTCAGCAAGATACTATTCAGCTTTGAAAGAGTCAAGGGCCACAGATGTGGATCTGTGTGGGATGTGGAGCAAAGAAATGAGACACGAGGGAACAGAAACCAAAAAGGGGAGGAAAGCACCAACCTAATCCCGAGAGCAGAGTGGGAACCCGACTGGTCCAATGGCACAAAGAACACAGACATGCTAACGGTATATATTCTAACCCTAAAAAAGGGTCCCTGCTTGTCACAGGAGGGTGATCTCGGCCAAGAATATACAGGAAGGGACAGCAACCGAGAGCAAGCCCTTCCTTCTAGTACAGAGTTTCTACAGGATACTGCCAACAGCTGGAGGTTTCAGAAGAAGAAGTAGTTAGCCAGCTTTTCTTTGGCCCGTTTGTGTCACTGAATCATTGGGGGGGGGGACTCCTGAGGCACGAGCCCAGTAAGTGTCAAGTAGGTGAAGCACAAGCTCACATCCCAAGCTATGTATGGTACAGGCGTCTGGGTTACTGTCTGGCAGCCCCAGTTATGAGAACAGACAGGAACAATGAAATGTTTCACAATTTCCCCTTGATGAGAGTTTGCATACATACCATGGAAAAGCAAGAGAGGTCAAAAGTTTCCATTTAATACCACCTCACTGACTACAAGTCAAATTCCAGAAACAGAAGCTCTTCTTCCGCCCCCAGTTTCTGCCTGTGGTGATCTCAATCATGTTCACATTGCCCCCTCCCAAACCATTGCTTCTATTGGAAATACACACACACACACACACACACACACACACACATTAAATGCAGGCATGTGTTTTATTATCATGCCTAGTTTGTCCCAAAGTATATGAGAGTTGAGGGGAAATTATCTTTGAGAAAGATGGAGGCAAGGCAAAGGCAGGGCTGGCCTAAGACATTTTGCTACCTGAAGCAAAGATTGCACCCTGTCCCCATTCCATTGACAGAAGCCAGTTGTATGCACAGAGAGTCGTACTTCAACATAGGCAATGAGACAGCATCCTGAGGACAGTGGGCCAACATAACATGTGCAGACCACATAGTACACCCAGTTCTGTCCTTCAACCCCTCACCAGCACTCATTGCCCCTATAATCTGCCTCAGTCAGTCTAATGGGGTAGCCAACATGGCGTCCTCAGACACTACTGTACTCCAACTCCCACTATCCCTGACCATGGCTCATATTTGCTGAGGCTAATAGGAATTGAAGTCCAGCATCATCTGGACTGAAAGTGAGATCATAAGAGCATCTTTGCTGGATGAGGCCAAAGGCCCATGTTGTTCCACGGTGTGACTAACCAGATGCCTATGAGAAGCCTGGAAGAAGGACCCAAGTGCAACAGGAATTCCTGACAGGAGCAGTGTGTACTGGGTAGGCCTGGTTTACTTCCAGACAACCTGTTTATTGAGCCCATAAGACCTTGCTTCAAGCAATTATCCTTCCCAAAACTTGCCAGGGGATTCTCTTGCCACTTTCCTTCCTGCAAAAAGTCCAAGGAGAGAAAGAACACTTGTTGCACAAGAGCTCCAAATCCACTTTCAACTGCAAAAACCTGAATTTGCTGTTATGTAACTGAATCCCACCTGCAAAATTGCACTGGTAGTTACATGGCACCAGGACACTTATGAAAGCTAGACTTTAACCAAAAGAAAGTTCTCCTTTGCACAAAATGAAACACTCAACTATGCAACATTATGACTCAGACCAGTGGATGAGAGAGGGAGAAGACCGTGGCCTGCCAGCTTTGCCTCCTGGCAGCCAGATTCTAGCTGGAAGTAGGCCCATCTTTATCAAACAACATGAGGGGAGACTCTTCCTGCCAAGAAGAGTTCTGTGATGTTTCCAAAGATGCCTCCCCACCATTATGAAGCAGAAGAAAAATGAGACTTCGGGACCAACCTCTGTTGCTAGAGCAACCCTGCAGCAACTTCTCCACATAGAGGCCTCCATCTTTATAATGTGGAGGAAAATATGACAAGCCAAACCCAAAACATCTACAGCATCAAAGGGAGAAAAATATCTCAGAAAACCAGACTTTGAGGGAACAAAAAAACCCTCAATCAAAGACTGGTAGCAGCAGAAGAGTTCTGTAGAAAAATTGCTGGAGCTTCATGGAATAACATGCCTTAAGAAGGCATTATAACTAGCTAGGGGTCTTTTTCTTTGGCATCAGGGAATACATCTCTTGAAGACTTTTTCTCTTAGCGCAACACCAACCTCAGCTAAAGTGAAAGAGGTTGCAAGAAACGAGATCCTGAATATTGTTGTTGAGCTTGTTCTGCAGTTTAAACTGGCTGTTTTACAATGTAAAACTGCCAGTTGAAAGCACAGAACAGGTTCAACCACTGCAGGAGATCATAAAAAGGTCACAGAAGAGACATTAAAAAAATAATAATAAATCCATACAAACAGAAAAGGCTTTACTCTATCCGGTTTGACATTAACTGTAGGAAGGGGCATGTCAATTGGGCAATTATGTAAAGCCAAATTTTACATAATTTTTACCACCCTGCTTCAGACCCACACTATACAAATGAAATGTCCCAATTCTCATACCAAGGATGGCTGTTTGAGCCTACTTTCTCATCCACACACCACCCAGAAAAATTCTAGTCCACATGCTGCATTCATATAATCAGCATTGGCCTATTCTGCATTGGTTCCAAAGCTAAAACAGTGCAGGTCCTTTTGGTAAACTATATACTAGAATTACATCTTTGTCTCAAAATACAGCTCAGCAATAAACACAGCTGCAGGTGTGAAATGGCAGCCTATCCACATGCCAGAATGAAATAAGTAATGCCATGTCCGGGCAACCCTACCCTTTCAGAATTTTATTACGGTTATTTATTAAATTTATGTACCATTCCTATAATCTGAAGATCACAGGGCGGTTCACAGTATTAAAAACACAAAATAGATAAGAATTTAGCTTTTGGAGGCCACCAGTGGTAGCTCTAGGACACTAGAATAGCAACGAAACAAGGAGTGGGGTGTGCCATGCATGACAGCTGGCAAATCGGGACTGTTCCAGGTTTTTAGACACAGTTGGAACATGTGTACCTAAGAGGAAGCACTCAAGCGGGGAAGTGGTTAGAGCAACTTTCTCCCAGCTGCTATTTCGTTTTTAACTAGGCTACGGACCAGGAACTTGTGGCCCTCCAGATGTTGCTGGATTATAACTACCATAAACTCTGATCATTGGCCAATGGCCATGCTGTCTGGAGCAGATGGGAGTTTGTATTCAATCACCAGTACAGGATCAGAGCTCCTCTACCCCCAAATTAAATCATGCCAGTTTTATTTACAGTGGATCTCACCCAGGTTCTAAAAAATGTGCCACCACTTCTGAGGCAGGAGGCCACTACTGAGCACCAAGTCTGCATGGCAAAATGTGTCAGCGGGGAATAAGGGTTTAGAATTTCCTAGCCTTTGAAAAATATCCCCCAAAGTAGACTGCACCCCAGTTTTAGGAGTTGCACTTTGAGCAATTAATTTGTTATCTAGACCAGGCATCCCCAAACTGTGGCCCTCCAGATGTTTTGGCCTACAACTCCCATGATCCCTAGCTAAGAGGACCAGTGGTCAGGGATGATGGGAATTGTAGTCCAAAACATCTGAAGGGCCGAAGTTTGGGGATGCCTGATCTAGACTCTTCGCTAACCAATTTCTGTTAACAGCAAAAGGCAAATTTAACACAAATCATCCTATACCCCTGAAATATGCAGTAAATGCTATGGGTTGTATCCAGTGCTGACTTGCACACTTGGAATTTGCCTTCCTCTCCTCCAGTTCCCCAGATCTGCCCCCGGGGAGGAAGAAAGGTGAAGTCCATGGTGCTAGCAGAAGTCCACTAGTGAAGCATTTTATTCTGCCTTCTGTGTTCATTCAGCACAAACCATCTGCTTTTGTACATAGAATCATAGAATTGCAGAGGTCCATCTAGTCCAACCGCCTGCAATGCAGGAACATGCAACTGTCCCATACAGGGATGAAACCTCCAATTTTGGTGTTATCAGCACAACACTGTAAACAACTGAGCTATCCAGGCATATGTTTTGTTCAGCTCGACCTCATGATATTGTATGTGTGGGAACACAACAATCAAGAGAAATATTTTGAAAGGAAATGTGACCTCAGGGGCATTTGCCTAAGGACTAGCTCTTAAATCTAGAAAAGCTAGATTAAAAAAAAATTCCCAGAGAGGAATGGCAAATCTAAGTTCTGCATCAGAAACCAGGAGCACATGGTGAAAGCACAGGGTACAAGCACAGTTTCCATAGAAGAAAGCAGATGGGAGAGAAAAGGAGTCACTTACTCTGTCCCGCTGGAGGTAGATGAGCACGCCAGCAGCTATCTGGGCTATGAGGATCAACAACAGGCAGGTGAAGTACTGGAAAAAAGAAATAGGACAACATCACTTGGTATTTGGCATGGCCATTATTATAGACAGCAGCCTCAATAAAAGCTCTCCGGGGGACAGCCTATGGAACAGAGTCAGGCCTAAAAAGAAAGAGTTTTTGAGATAGACTGCTTTCTTTTTAGGAATGCATAGAGTTATTTCCCATGCAACACAGCCAATAAAAACAGTTTCTTCAAGTGCAATAAGCTCATAAACTGGCTCCTTCCAACTTGTCCCAGGTGTACACAGGGTAGTTGCCCAAGTTGGAAGCATTTCAAGAGTTTCCTGGTACTCATTGTTGCATAGCTCAAAAGCTTCACCCAAAATATGGAGTATCACTTTTCACGATGCAAAAAAGGAAGACAGTTCAGCTGCCAGGCTGAGTACAGCATACAAAGGACAACAGATGCTGAGACAACTATTGGGGCTCACAGCATCCCAGAAGATTCAGAAAGGTCTCATATAACACTTGGATTTCATGATACATGTGAGAATTTAAAAAAATGGTGGAATACAACAACACGCTATTACAGAAAATTCATTTGTCCAAGCCCTGTTCTGGGGGTTCTCCCATTCCCCACTTCCAGAACCAACTGGGGGGCATGGGAGGGGGGCAGAAGCACAGTAGGAGAAGTGGGGAAGCCCCATTGCACAGCGGAAGTCCTTGCACAGAGCTTCTACTGACAAGGCTTCTTAAATTAATCCCACCCATAATTTTCCTCACCTACAGGGAAGAAAAGCTCCCATAATAGCAAGTGCAAACATAAACCTGGGGTGATATATAGATATACATAATATTTATATACACATATGTATTTCAAACCCATATATATATATATATATATATATATATATATATATATATAATCACACACACACACACACAAAATCTTCAAAAACCTGGTCATACCTATTGTTTACCTATTAGCAACCCAATATCATTCCATCTTCATATGTCTTTATTTAGATTAATTATAGGTTACTGATTTATTTTTAAAAGAAAACACCACCTTATCCAACAAAATAGCAACATCATAATCAAATGAAGGAGCTAGCAATCACTATTCCTTGTCTGAAAAGGGCTTTGGATGGACATAAAACAAAGATAACAGGCATCAGGTGTGTTTTCCTTGGGAAAGCATTATATCATCAGGACAGCCAAAGAGACTAAAGTTGCTACCTGCTTAACTTTGGAGGCCCTTCTCTAAATGCCTCCATTTTCTGTGAAGCCAGGAATGTCTCGCTTAGAATTCCTAAGTACTGTACTTCTCTATCAACTGTAGTTGATATTCCTGCATACCTTGGTCTCTAGTTCAACTGCAGCCCTCAGGCAGTACCAGCAAGTCACTGAAAGCAGCATTTATCTCTTTTCACTCACCAGGCCCAAGAGACAGCGGATCTCATTGACTGCCCCAATGCAGCCCAGGAACCCCATCAACATGGTCACAGCACCGACGCCAATGAGAATGTACGCCCCAATCTTCAGCGAGGACGACGAGGACTCTGTGGAAACCAGAAGAGAAATGGACACAAAGTGAAGGAGGATTCTTTTAACGTTGGTTAGCTCCAGAAAAACAAGACTGCTCAGAGCCACGTGTGCTTCGGAGAGCTAAGAACTTCAGGCCTAGGTAATCAAAGGCCACGTGAAGGCTGCTTGTGGTGGAAGGATCCACAAATAGGCAGTCAGAGAATAGGCAATGAAGGAGAGAAGGCTGCTTAATAGGAACTGATGACTAGGCAAGCAAGAGGAGCACGAAAGAAGACTATATCCTGTCTCTGTTCGCTCTAACCCCCCCCCCCCCGAGTCTAGTTAGCTGCTCCCAAAAGGCTCCTCTGAGACAACTGTCAAGTTGCAAGGTAGAATTGGTCTTTGAAGGATGCACATCTTCTAATATGCAGCCACCAAACCCCAGTTATCCCCCTCTAACTCAGTTCAGCAAACACCCTTAAAAAGGTCAAGAAAGGGGACAGTTTCCTTGCCAAACAGCAGTGCTGGTGACGTTCATTTTAGCTTACTGGGTGGGGTGTGAGAGAGTCTGCATGTTGCATCTTGCTGTGGGATCACAAGGCACTTCCACTGATAGTTATGCAAAACTTCTCACATGGGGCAGTGGCAACTAACTCTTTTGATGGACCCAACCTGGCTGCCTTTCCCAATGTACAGGGCAGGGGTTGTCAACAGTGTGCCCTTCAGAAGTTGCCGGATGTGCCAACCAGCCTCAGTCAGCATGGCCAATGTCCAGGGATGCTAGAAGCTGTAGTCCAAAAAACATCTAGAGGGCTCCATTTTGGTGAACGCTGGTATACATAGCCTTGGGAAAAGAGACTGTAGCTGAAAGGCACAGCCTGGGCTCAGTCCACAGCCTGCAGCACGTCTTGGATTTTGGAGGAAAGCTCCTCAAACCATGTTGGCAAAAGGCTCACAGTTTATATTCCCTCTTGCGCCATCTTTTTCCTCGTTTCTGGGAAAAAAGCCAGATAAGCACAAGAGGGGGAAGAAAGGGAGGAAGGCCTCTCTGGCAATGGATTGGAATGCCCTGCTGTGTAAAGTTCCTTCCCAGACTTTGTTAAGGTTACCAAAGCAAAAATAAAAAATAAAAAAGAGGGGGGAAAGAAATGAGAAAAGGGAGGGGAAAGGGCTTCATCTGGGATCTCAAGGAAGGAAGCAGAAAAAATACGGCATACATGCAGTGAGATTACAAGCAAGAAAGGAACAAGGTTGGGGCTGGGGGGCAGGAAAGGAGCCCGTATACAGAATACTTCAAGTCCTTGGCAAGCAATATCAGTCCATAGGCTCAGTGTGGGCAAAACTCCTTTTGAGCTGCTCAGTTCATACGGCTATTTGTTTTGGTTCTAGACCACAGGGAGAAAACTAGGTCACAAGGCAAAGCCTCAACTGCTTCTGCAGCCTAAAAATGACTGCAAGCATTTGTTTTAAAAAGGGGGGAAACTTGGTTTAAAACACACTTTTCAGCATAGCCCTTTCTTGTTATTTCTCCCTTGTGAGTAACACTGCAGCAGTGACCCAGATAAAGAACATGGAAAGTGGAAATAGCATGCAGAACTGCACAGGGAGTTTCTTTTTTAAGGCAATGCATTAGCTTGGCAGTTCTCCTTTACCAAATCTGTCCCTCAGACTTTTGCTGAAGTGAACCTAAGTTACCAAGCCTTGGAGAACTTCTCTGTCTGACCTGACATAGCCTTCCAAGAAAGAAAAGGCTGATTAGCAATAGAAAGCTCTTCTAAATCTAGCAGGAAGCCACCTTTGCTTTGGACTATGATCTGAAGGGGGGCTGCTGTTCAGATGGGCTTCCCTTTACAATTTAGTAAGCACAACATGGTGTACTCTCTTGACAGGGAATGCTCTACAGATAAACACCCAAGGAACAAATGCAAAGATAAGAAAAGCAATCTTACGCAAAACTGAAATGAAGCTATTCTTGTCCACCAAAATCCATATTCCGAAGCCTAGGATCACAGCACCCAAGATCTGGAAAACAAGTTTTGGTTACTGAAGACAGATTGTACAAAAGGTTTATTTCTTATGCCATTTTTACACTAGAAGAGTCTTCAAAAGCACCTTATGCAATAGCAAAACTTCCCTCTAGTACAAACCTATTTTTTTCTGAATGGGTCACATTGATGCTTCAGAGGAGCAAAGTACAAAGATAAAATCCATCCCAGCTGGCCCTAGTGTTTAAGCTAACAAGTTTCACCCACTTCTATTTTTCTGGGTATTTCCTCCTATCCATTACTGAAATATTATCTACCTCCAACTTACAGTAGTTTCCAGCTAGATATAAGTAATTCAGAAGCCTTGAGCTATGTGAAGCTGTCAATCAAACTAAAGCAGTGGTGGGGAATCTGTGGCTCTCCAGTTGTTGATAGGCTCATCATCTGTCACCGCTGGTCATGCTGGCTCGGGCTGGCAGGAATTGGGAGTCCAACATCTGGGTAGCCAGGTCCCCCACCATCAAACAGCAGTTCTTTTAAGTCCCCCATTTCTAAACAGTGTTAGAGTCCTGCCAGCACACAGCAGATTCGCTCCTAGTGTATATGCTAGGCATGAGTTGTCTAGAACAAAGAATGGTCTACTTAAAACATAGCACCAAGCATCTTTGCTACAGCCAATTTAGAATAAAAAGCAAGTTATTGGTATCATGTAGCCTGGTTTGTTTGTTTTTACTTTGCTTTGTCATCACAAGTCAAGCAAAGTGGAGAGACAAAAGAGCAAAACTAAGCAGTCTTCGAAACACCGCTTCAATTGCCTTTTCTTATTCATTTCATAAAATTCATAAAAACTATCTTAAAAAGGATGGCTCGAAAGCTAGCAACCTGGACATCATTCCCACTGAAGTGGTTAACCTGGCTGAGGTTTATTGCTTCAAACTGACTGTGGGGTCTGACAAGATTGAATGTTTTTCCATACAAAAAACAAAACAAAACCTAAAATCACTCCGCATAGAGAGCTAAATGTCAGGGAGAAGGCTAGGCTAAAACACAGCTGGAGAGGAGCACTCAATCAGGCAGGCCTCCACATGAAGTATGAAGCAGTAGGTCCCACTCCGACTTGCCAGAGACAGCTGCTTTTAAAAAGGCAGAATTATTGGAAGGTAGCTTGCCATACCACTCAGCTCACAGGTTAAGGTGTATTCTAACATCTTTTTCTGCTGCTAACATGCCACCAAGACCGCTGTTAGCATGCCTGCAGTGAAGAGCACAATAGGACCAGTGTGTCTTGGCATAAGCAGAAAGAATACAAGGAAACAGCTGAATAAAGGCTTGTATCAGACCTCTCTCTCTCTCTCTCTCTCTCTCTCTCTCTCTCTCTCTCTCTCTCTCTCTTTTACATGTGATCACACTTTAGCAAAGAAACAGGAAGCCTGTTCTGCTGTGCATCCTCCTGTGATCAACACACAGGCTAAAAATTTGCCTACAAACCAGAATTAAGTGAAGCCACGAGTCGTGCAACAGTCATATGGCAGCAAAGCCTAAGGCACAGAGCCATCAGTTGGCAAGCGAGCTGCAAACACGTCGCAGTCCAACAGTGTTCCATCAGTGGGAGCCAACTGGCAGCCCCCATCCTCGGATGAGAATGGGACAATTATCCCAGGGCCATCATGCAGATTTGATCTAGCAAATCACAAAGCCAACCTGGGGCAAGGAGAATAGGTCTAGAAAATCTCTGCAAACACCTCTGCCAAGGCTGAACTGAAATGGTCAGGGCAGGGACTTGCCTTTTCCCCAGTTCTACAACAAGGAGTAGGAAACCTCAGGCCCAGGGGTAAATTGCACCCCTTCAAGACCCTCTCTTTGGCCCTCGAGACTCTTACTTATTGCCTTTATAGCCCACCTTTTTCTTCAAGGAGCTCAAGGTGGCATCCATGGTTCTCCTCTTCCTCCTTCTACCCTGTGAAGTAGGCTAGACCAGGCATCCCCAAACTGCGGCCCTCCAGATGTTTTGGCCTACAACTCCCATGATCCCTAGCTAAGAGGACCAGTGGTTGGGGAAGATGGGAATTGTAGTCCAAAACATCTGGATGGAAGAAGTTTGGGGATGCCTGGGCTAGACTGAGAGGCAGTGACTGGCCCAAGGTCACTCAGTTGCATGGCCGAGTAAGGAGTCAAAAGCTGGTCTCCCAGATCCTAGTCCCAAACTCTAGCCACTACACCACACTGGCTGGCTTGCCAGGTTATATTCCCACTCTGCTATCTCCAGACCACATCTCTTACTAGCCACCTCTTGCTTGCCTGGGTGGAGGACAGAGAGGGGCGGCTGGAGAACGAGTCAGCAGTACAGAGATAAAATTTACATTGGTTGCTCTGCTCAGGTTGGACTCTGGACCTGCGCAACATTGGCATGTGGGTCCCAGAAGGTTACCCAGAAGGAACTACGGAGTGGAAAAAGTCCCCCGCCCCCCTGCTCTGCAACTAGAACGTCCAGATGTTTTTATTACACAATGAAACTTCCACAGACAGAACTTCTGTGTGTTACAGGTTGCTTTCCACCTGGTCAGCAGTAAAGGAACACCAGCCCATGCCGGACGCTTTATACTTAAGTGAGACTTCCGTGGCACACTTGAATATAAATAGCTCCTATAGTAAACATTAAAGAACAAAATAATCTAACAGTACACAGCATGCAGGCCTATTTGCTGGCTAGAGGCCAGTAATTCAAAACCTCCTCCAGAACTTTAGAGTGTTTTGAGCATAATCTGGTACACAGGATGTTTATTATACCCGCTTATGTGAAACAGACTGTATTCTGTCAGGGCCTCGCATCAGTCATGAAAGGATCATTAACATTGTCAGCAGAAATGCGGAATTTTCTCCCGCTGCCTCCATGTTGTTGCTACAAGGTACAGAAAACCAGACAAACTGGAAAAAGTGATGGTTCCATTCAAAGAACTACGAATATAGTTCACCTGCCTCCAAGGGAGCTGTGGAGAAGATGCGATCTCTGTGAAGTTAACACTGGCGCTCAACAGTGACAAGGTGGCATTGGCAAAATGGGCTCCCCTTGCTTTAATAGACACAGGGAGAAGCCTAGGGATAAAAGCAACCTGCTCATACTTAAAATTTAGTTCTCCTTGCCAATAAGACATTGCAGCAGCAGTCTTGCTTTCCCTCCTGAATTATCTTAGCTCTGGCAAGTGAATTATGACCACCAGGTAGCAGCTGTTTACATAGTGAATAGTTTTCTGGGGAGCAGATCTCCATGCAGTGCAAGCTCCTCCTAGGAAAAAACTTATTCCAAAGGGAGAGCTTGTGCCAGCACTGGTAAAAACAGAAAGCTTAGTAGGGAGCCATGTGGGCATCCTATTACAAACGCCACCAAGTTTTATACCAATGAGAATAGCCTAACCTTGTTTGGCCTGCCATTTATGCACAGGATGAACTTTAGGTTCCCAAAGGTTCAGATGCCATGGAACTGCAGAAAAAGCAGCTCTTTCCCTTGAGGCGAAAGGTAGTGGAAACAAAGGAGGGTTAGAGGAGTCTTGAAGAACAGATGCTTCCTGTCACCTGTGGCCTTGCCAGAGGAAGTCCAGAAAAGTCTGCTGGGAGAGAATTCCAACCATCTACTCCTCTGAGTGCCATTTGCTTCAGCCAGCCGTCTCCCTCGAGAGGCTTTCCACTTCTTTCTGTGCAAAATGTGGGAAAATACTTTGCCGCTCAGATCTGGATTTATTCAAGCCAAGCAGCTTGGATCCGCCTCCTGTCAGCTCAGACCCATCTCATCAGGGCTCCAAAAACGTAACTTGGCTTTACAGGCTGCAGAGCGGGAAGAGGAGGGGGATGTGGAAAGCCTGGAATAGGAGGAAGAGTGAAAACATCCACTTTGCTGAAGTGCTGTGGCAACGGGGAGGCGAGCAGGGTTACTGCAGGGCAAAGCTTTTCCGCAGCCCATTGTAGATGCATAGATTTGCCGCCGCCACCACTCAGATTAAGTTCCCTTCAGTGCCTCTCGCCCTTTGTCTTCTTCCCTGAAAAAGTTGCTATAGAGACAGTTAACCTGCACTCTTGACAGGCCCAGATCAATTCTCCTGAAGTCTCAAATCAAGGCTAATTTATGCAGCAAGTATGTTTGCTGCACACCAGCACACATCAAAAACACTGCAAAACATGGCACAAATATATTTATCTGCATAGTTCTATTATCATGAGAGGCGTGTATTGCCTGCTCTCTCCAAAGGAGCACAGTTTAATGGGGACAATTATTAGATAGTGCAATCATTCTTCCCATTCCCCCTCTTCAACTACATTCAAGGAAGAAGCTGCAATTCAGATGAGGTCTGACCACTGCCAACCTTCATGTCCTGCCCTGGATGGCGTTCCACCAAGGAGCGCCATGAGCAAAATGACTTCTGCTTCCACAATGGAACTCCCCCCCCCTCCCATGCACACCCCACACCCAAATATGCTTCAGAGGGTTGTGGGAACCCCAAAAGAAACATTAAAGTCATGCAGGGTAAGGAGAGAAAGCCTTGCTTTGCAAGTGGAACACATTTTCCTTGCACAAGGAACTGCTTTGAATACAACTGCTTGATTCCCCAGGAAGAAACAAGGTACACATCATTTCCCTCCACCTGCCCCCTTTGCTAGTGGATGCCAATGAAGCACAGAAGGAAGGGGGAAATGAAATACTCTATTTAGCACCACCAAAATAGTTTAACTGACTGTGAACAGACCAGGCAGAGGCCCAGCAGCCCCCATAAACTTGTGGCAGCATAGCTTCAAATACCTTAGTATTCGTACTGGAATGTCTTCCATCCCTGGGAGCCAACGACCAACATCCCACCTCAAATACCAGCTGCAAGTACTCCAGTAATGCTAGAAGAATTCAAGTGCCCAAGCATGCAGATAACGCCACTTTCTTTCCCCTGCTTGTATCACATTTCAGAAAGGGCAGAAACAGTCTTTAACATCAAGGGGTCAATAATTACAAATACTCTGAGCCAACAGACATAGAATCATAGAATTGTAAAGCTGGAAGGGATCACAAGGGTTATCTAGTTCAACTCCCTGCAATGCCCAAGGTGGGGTTCAAACCTGAGATTAAGAGTCTCATACTCTACTAACTGAGCCATCATTTCCGACAGTCAAAAATGGATGGAACACTGTCTCTTGTAGACTCAATATGAAGTGATGCTGCTATCGAATAACAGATAGCATATTGCACCCTGTAGTTCTAGCTCTGCTCTCCAATTCACCCCCACTCAGTCCCCCAACAAATTCTGAAGATGAAGCCAGACTAGTATTCAATGAGTTCTGCATCTTTAACTGTGTGTTTAAAGACTTGGCCCCACCTCATTGTAGCACTGGATCTTAAAAGAGTCTTCCTCTGCATGCTAAAACCATCCACGACCTTTGGTCCCTGGCAGCCTTAACTGGAAAGCCGATTGCTCGGAGATGGAAACGAAGCATACAGCTGGGGGGTGGGGGCTAGCGGAGAGAGCAAATTGAAAACCAGTTCCAGATGTGCCATCTGGGCAAGCTTTCCTGCATGCAGTTTCTACATGGCACATGGTGAAAGAGTGGCAGAGGGAGGGGAACTCAGATGATTTAAACACAGCCTGGGGGTGGGGGACATCCCGGAACGTCTAGCAACGGCATTGCAGTTTGTGTCACTGACATTGCTTTAGATGCCAGTGGAAACATGCACATCTCTCTTGTTTCACATGGATTCGGCACTTGCATCTCGAGGCACCCTTCACACATGTCAGAATGAGAGTCTCTTTGCTGCTGCTTTCTTTTTGAGGATCTGAAGTCACCATAAAGTGGTAGAAGCACCAAGCTAACACACAGCTTAATCTTCAGGTGAAACACAAGAGTGATGGGTTCTTACATTTGGTTGGGAGGGGCGGCTGCCCAAGAATACACCATAACTGTCAAGATATTTTGTCTGGTGTAATCTACTTCTCTTTTTAACCCTAGAGGAAAGAAAATAAGGAACGAAGAGGGTCTCATGGATGAAAGAAAAAGGGTATGTTCTATAACACTCTCAAGTCTAAGTGTGGAGCATGCAAGTGTGAAGGCTTCTCCTAATTTTGGTTCAAGAAATAAGGACTGTATCTCATTGATAGTGGTGCTCCTAAACAAAACTTCAGAAGTAAGGCCGAACAAGTTAAGCCAGGCACAACTCTTATGCTCTAACCCAGATAAAGCAGCAGTGAACATGAGGCCTTTAAGACAAGCTCATGTAGAAATGTATACCCTACACCCCATTGTCTTCTCGCTGGACCAGGTGCCTTCAACTATGGTTCCTTGGAGCTGATCCATTTGGAGGAAGGTGGAGGATTCCAGTTAGCATCTACATTTATAACTCCACCAGAGAAAAAGACTCAGCAGATGTTCCAGATGCAAAAGAGAACTAGAGCAGCAGTTCTCCAAAAGAAGAACTTGGATTTTGTTGACAAGGAGTATCACCAGGTGTTAAACGTTGCAGATAAAAGCTGGAGAACAAGAACACCATCTGCACAAAGGGAAGAGTCTTCTTGAGTTCAAAACCCCAGTTCCTTTCAACACAGCACTTCCTCAAAGTTGAAACGTTTCCAAATACAGCTCACCAAGTCACCAGTCAGTTTACAAATAGGAAGTGCCCAAGAAGAAACTTGTGGCAGTTCACTGTCAGTCTGGACTTAACTCTACATTGGGAGATTGTGTCCTCTGAATATATTGCACAACATTAAATGCATTCTCCCATTGAAGCAGATCACTTTGGGGTTCTTTGAATGTCAAATCGTTTAAAATATTGCTGCAAGATGCAGTATGCATGCGAGAAAAGAGAAGCTATAAGGGACTTGGTATTTTGAGCACTGCAGACTTTCAGAAACACAAGGATTTGGCATCTTACAGCTGCCAATTAAATTGCTACAATTGGCAATCATGTCTTAATGGAACTGCCAGGTATGGATGTTTCTCCATTAATTTGCAATTTTTAAAAAGGATATGGATCATAGCTTAGAAACATTTCTCCCAAAATGTGCATTTTTAAAAAACATTATTTGATACATTTTGAGTCAAAAACTGCCAGAATATTCAGGATGTGAAAACTTTGATGATTAACCAAGTTCCAATCAGCACATCAGTCTGGGAGATGTGAATCATATCAGTTTATTATTGAAATTTACAAATAATTTGAGTTCTTCAAGCCTCTTGGCTTCCAGGTAGTAGGATTCTGAAAGTGACAAGTCTGATGAATTATCAGGGGCCAAAACCAGCTATTATTATTTCTTGAGGTGTTACAAAGACTAGATGCTTCATGTATAAAAAAAGATAAATAATAAACAAGACACCAGAAAAAAAAAGAATGGAAGGGGGAAGTGGGAGGTGTCCATATTAATTGGGATATGTGTTGCAAAGTAAGTCTGATACACTAAAAATAGACACGGTTTAGCTCAATGAGAAGAATCAGTTATTAAGATGAGGCCCTTGTCAAAGTTGATTTCCTTGACCCTGGCTATGCGTATTCTTCAAACGTTATTGAATACAATACAGACTTTCCCCCCAACCAATTCATTTACCCATCCAATAACCCATAAACCATCCAATAACCAAGATCAAAAGGTGAAGTGGCCTCAGACACAACACTGTCATGAAGCAATATTGAATATTGACAAAAGACAGGGAATGAAGCTGGGGGGGGGGAAGGTTAGCTGAACATTTCGACATTAACACCCTGTTGAGAGAATGGCTGTTCGGGGGGGGGGGGGAATAAAAGGATAAACAATGTGAAGGGGAAAAAGAGGTAAAAATCAAGAATGATGCCGAAGTGTGTGGGGGGACGGGACATTAGTCGCAGAGATAATCTATCATTTCATCTGCGATATATGAGGGAAAGGTTTTATGGTGGATAGAACTATTAGTGATTTGTTTAATGCACAAGACTTATCTTTGAATACTGCAAGAATTAGGTTACCAAGGACAAATCCTACTCCCATCCCTCACTAATCTACGCGATTGGGAATTTGGTTTATAAGAGCACAAGGAATGGAAACCAGTAAGTTTTGAAAAACATATTGATCAAGCCGCAATTGAATACCGTGTTTCCCCCTTTTTAAGACACCGTCTTATTCTTTTTTTTACTCAAAAAAACACACGGTGTCTTATTTTCAGGGGATGTCTTGTACCTTAAGGCCTCCTCGGAGGGGCCAGGCAGCTGGCTGGGGTGCTGCTGGGCACTCTGTGCGGCGCTGCAGCAGCAGCTGGGTCCAGGCACCAAGGCAGCAGGCCGCTGGCTCAATGCTTCGTCCGGCGCTGCGGAGCGCTCCTCTCTGCAGCTGCCGGTTCCGGTGGCAGGGCGGCAGGCAAAAAACCCAAACCAAAGAGGCCAGGCCGCTGCACTCCGCCCAGCGCTGCAGGGCGCTCCGAGCCCTCGGCGCTGCGGAGCGCTCCTCTTTGCAGCTGCCGGTTCCGGTGGCGGGGCGGCAGGCAAAAAAGAAAAAAAAGAGGCCAGGCCGCTGTGCTCCGCCTGGCGCTGCGGAGCGCTCCGCTCTGCAGCCGCCGGTTCCAGTGGCGGGGCGGCAGGCCGCCTCGGGCAGGCAAAAAAAGAGAGGCCAGGCTGCTGGCTCGGGCGCGCGGAGCACCCCGAGCCTCTGAGAGCCAGCAGGACGAGGAGGAGGCTCGCCGGGTCGTCGCCCAGCAGCGCGCGCGGAGCGCCCCGAGCCTCTGAGAGCCAGCAGGACGAAGAGGAGGCTTGCCGGGTCGTCGCCCAGCAGCGCGCGCGGAGCGCCCCGAGCCTCTGAGAGCCAGCAGGACGAGGAGGAGGCTTGCCGGGTCGTCGCCCAGCAGCGCGCGCGGAGCGCCCCGAGCCTCTGAGAGCCAGCAGGACGAGGAGGAGGCTTGCCGGGTCGTCGCCCAGCAGCGCGCGCGGAGCGCCCCGAGCCTCTGAGAGCCAACAGGACGAGGAGGAGGCTTGCCGGGTCGTTGCCCAGCAGCGCGCGCGGAGCGCCCCGCGCCTCCGGCAGCCAGCAGCAGCAACAACAATCCCAGAGGCAAGCCTCCTCCTCGTCCTGCTGGCTCTCAGAGGCTCGGGGCGCTCCGCGCGCGCTGCTGGGCGACTACCCGGCAAGCCTCCTCCTCGTCCTGCTGGCTCTCAGAGGCTCGGGGTGCTCCGCGCGCGCTGCTGGGCGACGACCCGGCAAGCCTCCTCCTCGTCCTGCTGGCTCTCAGAGGCTTGGGGCGCTCCGCGCGCGCTGCTGGGCGACGACCCGGCAAGCCTCCTCCTCGTCCTGCTGGCTCTCAGAGGCTCGGGGTGCTCCGCGCGCCCGAGCCAGCAGCCTGGCCTCTCTTTTTTTGCCTGCCCGAGGCGGCCTGCCGCCCCGCCACTGGAACCGGCGGCTTGCTCGCAGAGGCTCGGGGTGCTCCGCGCGCACTGCTGGATGCCGACCTGGCAAGCCGCCTCCTGCTCTTGCCGGCTCCCAGAGGCTCGGGGCACTGCTTTTCTATACTCTTGCCGCGGCCAGCGTGCTGGGTCCCGCTGGCTGGCTGGGGCACTCAGCGGTCTCGCTCCTCGGAGGTATGGCTTATTTTCAGGGTATGGCTTTTATTTCCTAAACGCTTAAAATCCTGCTATGGCTTATATAATGACTACGTCTTAAAATAGGGGAAACACGGTAAACATCCATTTCCTGAAAACATACGTAGAGTCCTCTGTAGAAAGAGAGGGAGTTGAGAGTGCCCAATGACTGGCTTTTTTTTTTTTTTTGCACTAACAACAAAAAAGCTGGAATATCTATGTACCCAACATCCCTCTATTTCTTTGAACATGGTCACTAAACACAATTTCTATAAAATTATGTACTGAAAGGATTACACACATTAACTACCAGATGTCTAACTTAATAGTTTCCATTACAAAATTTTAGGTTTTAATAGAGACTCTCTCTCTCTCTCTCTCTCTCTCTCTCTCTCTCTCTCTCTCTCTCTCTCTCTCTCTGTGTGTGTGTGTGTGTGTGTGTGTGTGTGAGAGAGAGAGAGAGAGAGAGAGAGAGAGAGAGAGAGAGAGAGAATTTCCCATCCATGTCCCCCTGGTATTCTGGAACCCCAAAGTAACCCTTGGCCTTTCAAATACAGTCATACTTCGGAAGTCGAATAGAATCCATTCTGGAAGTCTGTTCGACTTCCAAAATGTTCGGAATTTTGGAATCGGCTGAAGCCCTGTCAGACGTTTGGCTTCCAAAAATAGTTCACAAACCGGAACACTCATTTGCAGCGTTCGGGAGCCAAAACGTTCGAGAACTAGTACGAATGTACTTGGGTACTGCTTGCCAACAAATTATAGAATTGTAGAGTTGGAAGGAACCCTGAGGATCGTCTAGTCCAGGCATGGCCAAACTTGGCCCTCCAGATGTTTTCGGACTACAACTCCCATCATCCCCAGCTAACAGGACCAGTGGTCAGGGATGATGGGAATTGCAGTCCCAAAACATCTAGAGGGCCGAGTTTGGCCATGCCTGGTCTAGTCCAACCCTCTGCAATGCGGGAATATGCAGCTGTCCCATATGGGGATCAAAACTGCAACCTTGGTGTTATCAGCAACATGTTCTACTATGGTGGTTAAGTATACCAAGGGTATGTAGAAGGTAGACTGTTTCTAGTAGACTTAGTGCTGGAATTCTTGCAAGGAGTCCTGGGACTCTGTAACGTTTTGTCTGCTCCTTCAAGGAAAGGAAAGTTACGTATGATCACTTAATTATGGCATAATTAGTATTTGTTAGGTGATCATGAACACACATTCCTCCTTTTGTAAATTTAACATGTTTGTAAAGGATTATAGTTTATGAAGCATAGCCCAAGGGACACTGATCAGCCAATCTTTTGTTTCTACACTCTGTTTATCACGAAACAAGCAGGAAATGAAACATTTGCCTGTTTGCCCAGGAGATTTTTATCCAGCTTTATCTAGCTCACTGCTAGATTTTCCCCATGATTGTGTACAGCAGTATTATGACTTAAGTTAGTGTAATGGCCAAACTTTATTTTAAACACAGGATGAATTTGTTGGGCTTTAATCTAAAATCAGCTGTGTATACAGCCATTTATGTAGATAAGGACAAAAAACGGGCTCCTCTGCTAAATGTAAGATAAAGATGTTGTAAGTTTGTCTTAGATGTCCATCTGACATCAGATATACTCTTAGCAGAAAGGGAGGAATCAATATGTATGATGAGAGAACTGTACCAGGGCTTTGCTGATCCTGAAAACAGGTTAGCACATGCTGACTGCAAAGCTTGTTCTTTAAGTCTGTACTTCTCTGCTAGAAGTAACTGAGCCTCGGTGTCATCAGCCCAGTGTAGCGGAACACTCTGGCCATAGAGATTCAGCAGGCACCTTCAGCTTCAACTAACAAATGCCTACTGAAAACACTTCTATTCTATCAGGCTTATCCAAACATTAAGAATACCTCTTTCCATAAAAGCCATCTGATTTTAACTTTTTAAATATGGTTTCCATTGTACGGTTTTATGTACAGTTGTTGCGAACCAGTTTGATATTTTCTTTATGAATTAGTGGTATATAAAGATTGTCAAAAATAAAATTATAAAATAAAATAAAATTGCTGCTCCTCTTGGCACCAATCTGTTGCATCCTGTGCAAATAGAAAAACATTGACACACAGAAAAAAAATCCATTCAGCAGTGCACTGATTATAACCACACATGTTGTGGCTGGATGTCAAATTGCAATTATTGCAGAGAACAGCCAAGGACTTGATTAAAAATTGGCTAGCCAATAATTTGGCTCAGCTTGTCTCAAATAGGGAGCACACAATACCCAAAAGCACTTAATGGAATCACACTATACAATTAGTTGCATTTCCCCAGCCTCTCGCTGTTTCTTCTTTTTTAGCATTTGCTAGTACTATACTGTGCAGGCAAACAGGTCAAGACAGACTTTAATTATATCAAAGGAAGGTTAAATAATGAAATGAGTAGTTTCTCCAAGTGCCCAAGACTCCAGTTTTAATAAAGCCAAGAGCCTTTGCAGGAGTGTCAGGAAAGTTTAGTCATCCAACAGGCATCTTGATCATAGGGCATTTCTATAGTCTGCAAAGTCTTTTTGGAACAAAACTGTGTACACGCAGTTATTTGGGTTGAGCACCGCTGCAGAAAGAGGCACCCCATCCCACTGTACAGCGGGCTCTGAGTTTGTTCAGATTTCAGCTGAAAACCAATGTCTTCCTCTACGCCTTTTGTCAGGGGACCACCGGGGGGGGGGGCAGCGGAGAGCCCAGGAGATCGACTCTCTGATGAAGACGGAGCCCCAGAACCAAGCGTCTTGCAACTTCCACCAGAAGGTGGGTCTGGGGCTCAGGAGGAGGTCGGACCGTGGAGGATGCTGAGAGGGCTAGCTTTCCAGAGAGAGGGCAGCAGGGGGTGGACCAAGGCACCTCCAAAGGGGAGGCTCCAGAGGATACAGCACCGGTTCCTCAGCTGAGCAGCTCTAGCGCCCTCACCCCAACAGAGAAGAGGGGGAAAGAGGAGGGAACAGCGGAGGAGGTTTAGGGTACCCAGGGGGCTGTGTAGGTGGAACTCACGACGGGAGGTGCTTCCGGATTCTGGATCAGATTAATGCAGTTATGCTTTTTGATGCTCTGTCTTGTACATATGTATATAAATAAACCCTGTATAAAACCAAGCACAGGGTTTGGAGCTGCTTACTCGTGAGGAAGCGACTAACACCATTACACCTTTAGTAGAAATGGAGATACTGAGCCACGACCAGGTACTGTTGTGGGAAGCAGAATAAGTGATTCAGATTCAATATGGTTTTGATGCAACAAAGGGTTGTTATCTTAGACATTGAATTAACTTATGACAATGGAATTTGGGAGATCTTTGGAGAGAGGTGGAACAGTCTTTATAAAAAAGCGTTCTTGTTATATTCTTTCTCCAATATTAGATGCCAGTTCTGCTGTTTAGGATATAGTTGCTCCCGCCCGCACTCAACTTAAAAAACAGATCCCCCAGATTCTGAATCCAAAATACTTACAAAGAAAAGGAGGTTGAAGAGGAAAAGGAAGTACTTTGTGACTTTCAGGCAGCCAGACCCCATCTTCTCTTTTTTATAGAACCTGGGTGGAAAACAGACAGCCATATGAGCATATATCCTTTACAGCATCACAACTTGACTGTGGTCTGGAAATTTTAAGAAATATTTTACCAGAATCTCCCCTCCCACACCACCCCTCAGAAAGCAAAGCATTTCAACAGAATACTTCTCTGACGAGCTGTTTCCTTAGCAGGGGAGAATACAGGGGCTTGTTTTTTTCAGGCAGAACTCACCAGAACTCAGTTCCAGCACATCTCAAGTGTGCGCCATTGCCATTATAAGAGAACAAGTGAAGCGTTCATTGCGAGTTCTGGCACCTCTCTTTCTAGAAAAACCACACTGGGGAAATATATATGTATAGCTTTGTCTTATTAACAGTTTTTGCCAGTTCCACTCTGTAGTTCACCAAACTAGCCCCATCCATCAAAGGAACCACTTTCCATCTGGTTGGTTGGCCACTGAAAGAACAAAATGTTGGTCAAAAGGAGCCTTTGGCCTGGAGCACCAGGGCTCTTCTGATCTTTTCAGTGAAGCACCACCTGCACCTCAGGTACAGATATTTCAGAGCCAGGTCAGAAACCTCCTTATATTGGAGACACCGGAGATCAAGGAGGCTTCCACATGAGGCATTTACTGTGGAATGTTTGGAACCCCATGCTCTGTTCGCCACTTTTTTCAGGACATCGGCAGGACACCATCACGAAATCACCTTCCTCCCATATTTTCTCCCTTTACTTTCTGTTTCTTTTCAGAACTCAGGAAAAAAACACAACTTCACTCACACAGCTGTGCAATCTTCCCAAGTGTAGATCAGTCATAGTGAAGCAACCCCACAGATTTTCAGGTGGACGGCATTTTCTGTATTGGTCATTCTAGCCATTTCCTTTATCTATGGTCTGTCATTCTTCTATAGGAGTGAACTCACAGTTTAACCTTTTCCCTTCTAAGTGGCATTGCCTTTCAGTCAGTTTCATTTCTGCCGCCTAAACTGCAGCCACCAGCAAGGTCCTTAATCTTGGGACTGCAGCAGCAGGGAGTCCTTTCTCCCTTTCTCCCTCAGATAATGGCCTAAATGAAGCCATCTTTTCCTTCAGCATTAAGTCCTAGAGAAAGGGGCAGTGCCCACTGAAGTACAAGACCCATTTTAGGTACAAGGCTTATCTGCTTGTGGCAGATAAGCACCAACCATGTGCCTCTATGCTAGCCACATCTGGAAGCCACCAATATTGGGTCTCATATATGGTCCTTCATATAGCACACACACACACTACTGTTTACATCAGGCATCCCCAAACTTCGGCCCTCCAGATGTTTTGGACTACAATTCCCATCATCCCTGACCACTGGTCCTGTTAGCTAGGGATCATGGGAGTTGTAGGGCAAAACATCTGGAGGGCCGCAGTTTGGGGATGCCTGGTTTACATGATCCCATAGAAGAAATAGCAGTGGCAGCCTCAAGAAAACTATATTTCACAGCAATCACAAGCTAGTCAGCCTTTTGCTCACCATTAAACATGGGTGTATGAAACATAGGCATAGCCAGGGGGGTGGGAGGCAGTAAAACAATAGAAATACTTAACTGACCAATCACGTCAGTCCTGCCCCCCCCCAGTCCCATGCTATGAAACAGCAGATATTTCACCTGGGGTTACATCTCTGGTGGCTAAAAGCTTCTGGATGACAATACCACCCAAGATTCTTAACCAGAGTTACCCATATTTAGCAGAGGGGAATTGGGAATTCTGCAGAAATCCAATGTAGAAGCCACTGTCTAGTTTAACACCTGGAGCTAATTCTAAATATGCAAACTATGTGCGAATTATGTGTGCACCTTTTAATAAGACAAGAGATATTTAAACACCAGGTGTGCAATCCAAAAGGAAGCATTAATAGTGCTGCAAAGACAGAAAAGGCTTGGAAATGTTCCACTTTGGATATTGGTCCAAAAAAAGAATTCTGCTTTGCCCTGTTCTGGCCTGCTGTACTTTGCCATCACCAATATAAGCAGAAGGAGAAAGCTTTTTAGGAAATGGCATGTGAACATATTGCAATATCTTATGTCAATACTTTCAGGTAGGAACAAGAATGGGGGGGGGGGAGCCAAGGAGATATTGTGTGCTTGCCTCACCTATCCTAGTGGAGACTTTCACTTTCCTCAATGAGTTGTTGCCTCCTCCAATACAGGAAGCAAGGTGACAATTCTCATAAAAACTGGTGTCGAATAAATAGCATTTGACAACATCCTTAATGATCTTATCTCACAATGCAACAGGAAATAGGTTGGGCAGACTTAAGAGCTGCCTGCAGAAGATCTGCTCAGAGCTTCCTCACACTGGGGCTGCATTCAGCAAAGGGCAACAGAACAGAGCAAGTTATTCTGTTTCCAGTCTAAAGCCTGCTTTTAATCTTATTAGGATATTTAGGTCAGTACTGAGTACTGAGGGTGGAATTGGAGCATCATTCTAAATGGATAGCTCTCGCCAACCAGTAGTAGTTCTCAAAAATTTATCAGCTCTGTGGGGGAGAAAAGATGCTGCTTCCTTTGGAAAACTGAAGTTAGAAAATGGATGTTTTAGTCCTGAAACTGTGAGGCATGTGTGCCTGTTCTTCCATCATGTCCCGAGCGGTTGGCTGCACGGACCAGGTTTCTGTCTCCATTTTTATCGCGAATTGTGGACAAAACTAAGGAAGCCAAATTAACATACTTATTGAACGATGAAGAGTCGAGAAGATCCCTCATGGTCGCCAGATTCTTGATTAATGTTTTATTTTATAAGAAGAGAAATGGATCACTTTATGATTTCGATAGCTCAACTAAACCAAATAACTATTAACGGGAATCAGAATTTAGTTGTAAAATTACAATTTTATTTGATAGAGCTTAAATTATGTTTTAGATGAATGAATTTTATTGAATAAAATTGTCTTAATTAATTGGAAATATGTATATATAGAGGCCATATTAAATCGGAAAATTGTTCAAATTATATCGGTAAATGATTACATGATGTATTGTTGTTATTGTTGTTTTGATATGGGCAAATGGCCGTAATAAAAACTACTACTACTACATGTCCCGAGTGGAAGCCCCAGGACCTCACTAGCCTGCTGACAGTCACCCTTAACTCAGTAGGATATTAAGAAGCTGACTCACTTGGGAACAAAGAAAGCTACCTTAGACCTTAGTCAAGCTATTTGTCCATCTAGCCCAGTATTATCTGCTCTTTATGGGTGGCAGATATCTTTCCCCAACCACCTTACCCAAACCTTGTTACCCAAGAGTGCACCAGAGGATCTGACCTGGACTGTACTGCTGAGCTGCAGACTCTATCAAGAGATTCTCTTTAAAAGTAGAAGGGTCATTCATCAAAAGCAACGTGAAAGTCAGTTCAAGACTGCCCCAGGCGCACTTGCTGGAAGCCATTATTAGGGAAATACCTCCACTGTGGAGTAGGGTTGGAAGGCAGGACTCTTGGCTTGCTGACAAAGGTAGTCCCGTATCAGATCAATACGGTGTACTTCGCAACACTGAAAGCGCCCTTTCGTTGTTCAAACACATGCCTAAACAGCACTACAGTATTCTCAACTGCATGCCCATGACTGTGTGCCAGGGTTAACAAAAAACTGCATTGGTTCTGCTGAAACAACAGATTGATTTGGCTCCTCTTCCCTCTGAACGGTTGCCAATCTACCTGGCTATCATAAGAACTTTAAGAATCGGTGCCCAAGTTTGCCTTTCCCCCTCTTCTCTCCTCACCCCTTTTTTTCCTTGTGTGATGGTTTCATTTTCACTGATCGTATGTTAAGCCCGCTCCGGTAGCCTTCTGGCTAAAGGTAAAGGTAAAGGACCCCTGACAGTTAAGTCCAGTCGCAGACGACTCTGGAGCTGCGGCGCTCGCGCTCATCTCGCTTTACTGGCTGAGGGAGCCGACGTTTGTCCGCAGACAGTTTTTCCGGGTCATGTGGCCAGCATGACTAAGCCGCTTCTGGCGAAACCACAAAATTCAATTTACACTGACGAGCTGCAGATATCCAGAGAACATACTTTTCTTCCGATGAGAAATTGCCAGAGTGGGAAAGGCATGAGGGCTATCCTCAGAATTGGCATTCAGAACAGGGCAAAAGTAGCTGATCAGTTTTTCCCTTCAGGGATTTTTTTTAGCAAACACGAGGATTAGAGCTAGATATTTGGGGCCAAGCTCACAGACTGTTAGAAGTGGTAACTCCAGACATCTTCTACACTTTGAGAATGGTCCTTTCTCCAAGTGTTTACCCACCCTCACCCTGTTCCTTTTCTAAACAGAAAAGGTTTTCCTACAGGTCCCCAATGCCATGATGTAGCTTTGAGCATGATTTTCTTGCTGAGGGGATATAGTCATCATATTAAAATATACACTGTCACATTTAGGGGAGAGGAGGAAGGTATAGGAGAGATATACATGCAGAACATTCTCTTAGTTTATAAAGAAAACAGGTTTCCCCTTGTTGTTTTTAAATCTAAGAACAAAAAGAGTCTATTCACAAGGTTTCAGACACATTATTAGAGCTGGGTGAAATTTCCCTGCAGTCTTTGAGCAAAGATCAGTCATAGCATAAGAATTCCATGTCCACTGCCACAGGCAGTGATGTGCACAGAACTTTCCACAGAAAAATGTGCAAGGTTCAGTTAGGGGAGAAGATTTGAGAGAGCAGCATACATCCAAAATCCAAGAGGGCTACAGAAAGCTACTTTATACTAAGTCAGACCATTGGTGAGGATTTCCTACACCAACTTTTGCCAACCTGAAGCCCTCCAGATGCTTTGAATGGCCACTCCCACCATCAGCCCCTCCCGCACGTCATGCTTGATGGGGGTTGGGGGGAGGTATGGTCCAAAACATCTGAAGGGCACCAAGTTGGAGAGGGCTGGTCTACAGTGACTGGCAGTAGCTCTCCAGGGTTAGAGGCGGAGACCATTCCTAGTGCTACCTGGAAATATCAAGGATTGAACCCAGTACCCTTTTGCATGCAAATCAGATGCTCAGCCCTTTTGTCCATTCTCAAGAGTTGAAGCAATAAGCAAAAATGTAGTAAACCAAAAGTAAGTAGTACAGTTAGATTGGAGGGGGAGGGAAGCACTAATAAAATTTCATCTATCATTTTAAAGATTTGGAATATAAAGTGCTACCTGAAGGAGCATCTCCATCCCCATCGTTCAGCCCGGACACTGAGGTCCAGCTCCAAGGGTCTTCTGTTGGTTCCCTCCCTACGAGAAGTGAGGTTCCCTCAGGCAGAGGGCTGCCTTGGTAGTGGCGACCATCCTGTGTAATGGCCTCCCATCAGATGTCAAGGAAATAAACAGCTATCTGACTTTTAGAAGACATCTGAAGGCAGCCCTGTTTAGGGAAGTTTTTAATGTTTGATATTTTATCACTTTTTATTATTAATAATAATATTCTGTTGGGAGCTGCCCAGGGTGGCTGGGGAAACCTAGCCAGATGGGTGGGGTATTATATTATTATTATTATTATTATTATTATTATTATTATTATTATTATTATTATTACTATTATTACTATTATTTTCATGTTACAGTAATTCCAGATCTGTTTTGGTAAGAGAAACCAGTTTTAAGAGGCATATTTATTTCATTTCAGCAAACCAGCATTGCCTTTGCCTGCCCACAATTCTTCTAACTGGAAGCAGCACCAAGGACATTTCACCTGGAAAGGCAGAGCATCAGCTAAGTATTTTTCTTCTCCTAATCAAACTTGCAGAAGGAGGAAGGAGCCATTGTGTCTGTGCAGCCTACACGGCAATCAATTAAAAACAATTGACAGGTTTGAAGTAGATGAATAAAGCTTTGATCTCAGATCAGTTAAGAATTTAATTTTTTTTAGCCTTGTGAATTCTGATAGGTACAGATAAGTTCTTGGAGTAGTCAGTCAGCCTGCCTTGCCAGTTCAGGTATTTTCTAATTGACGGCATTTCAAAAAGCACATCTTCTTCCATCCAAGAAGTTAATAAGAGAGAAAAGAAGCACAACTTGGGTAAGTTATTTTTCCTAGCAAGGCTGGTACGTAGTGCAACCAAGGGAGTGCTATTTATAAAAGCAAGATTACTTGAGGTTCCTGACTTGAACCTGTTTTAACAGACTTGTTTATTGTACATTTTAATTATGGATTTCACAGAATTGTCGAGTTGGGAGTATTTTTCAAATGATGTGATGAAATTGTTTTATTGTGTGTTTTAACTATGTGCAGCTATGTTTTTATAATCGGTTTTATACTTGTAAACTGCTCAAAAGGCATTTCACAAGTCAGTTGTAGAGATATAAATAAACAAGGAATCTTGGTAAACTAAGCAGACTTTGCAGGCCCCAGATTCCAGAATCTACCATGCAGAAGCAGAAAGGAAGATGGCAACAGACTACTTTGCCTGGAACAGTGAAAAGGTCATTTAAAAGATTCCAACTTTAGGCTTCTCTTAACAAGGTCTCTGGAGAGAGGGGTTATTGAAAGCAGTGAACCTAACCATTGGAAATTCACACAAAAGGTCAGTGGTTTTCAATCAGTGTGCCATGGCACCCTGGGGTGCCTTGAATGATGGTCAAGGGTGCCGCAGGCAAAACTGGCCTCTGTCCCTCTTTCTTTCCTTCCCTCCCTTCTCTGATGCCTTCTCGCATCTCTGCCTCCCAAAGGCTTGCACAGCTGTTTGTTGAAGCAGCCCTGGCTACAAGCTCCTCAGGCAAATGGTGCCTGTGGGGCTGGCCAAGGGGTGCTGGTTGCCCAGGAGCTCAGGCGGCCTCAGAGTAAGCAGGCAAGTGGGCGAGGGAGCCCAGTCAGCCAGTCCACCAGCTTCTGATGTTGGGAATGGATGGATAAGTGGGAGGCTGGGCAGGCAGGCCAACAGGTGCTGCACTGGCCTTTCTTGTGCTTGCCGTGTGCAAAGCCTGCCTGGGAGCTGAGTGCCCAGTGCTGAAGGGGAGCCTTTCCACCTTGCAGGCCCAGCGACACCTGCTGCTGCCACTGCTGCCTCCCAAGGTAAGGTGCTGGCCTCACGTTCACCTTTGGCCAGTCTTCGTTGGGCCACTAAGGCTGCGGGCATCCTCTTCCCTGGCCCCTGTGGGGCACCTCTTTTTACCATGGGTGGCAGCAGTGACTGCCTGGAGGACTCCCAAGGAGAGCGGAGAGGAGGCTGAGGGAATTCTCCACAAGGGAGGGAGTTTGAAAAAGGCAAGGGGAGACATAACTGGGCTCCTGAGCCCCACAGGGGTACTGCAGAAAGAATGTAGTTGGTCAAGGGAGCCATGGACTCAAAAAGGTTGAAAACCTCTGCCTTAGGTCTTTCCCCACCCCCTTCCAAAACAGTGGTCGTCTTTTGTTAAGGGCAGCAGGAGGAAAACTTGTGACTCATTCAGTATAGTTCTGTAATGTGACCCCAAGAAGTCATTCAGCAGAGCCCTGTAACATGAGCTTAAATAGCCTTCCCTTTGGCCGAAAGATACCTGAATAAAGGCTGGTACGCCACATTCCACTATCCTACCTCTTCCCCCAGCCCAAAAAAACCTATACAAGGGAAAGAGCTGTAAAAAGATACTATGGGAAAGAGAAAGAAGGCTGTGAGGAAATTCACTGCTTCTCTTCTCACAGGGAAAAGGATGATGCGTGATTTTCAAAAGCCTCTTCTGACTCTCCTCCTTACAAACCACCTCTGGGGAAACCTATTAAAACAAAGCCACAACATGCTCCAATCAGTATTCCCATCTTCTGTTTGCAGTGTTAATTGGCAACCTCCAACTCCTTCAACGCACAAAAATAGGAAAGCTCAACTTTTGAGCTTCACATACACACCTTTTTTTGCAAGAACTGCCGCACATGGTATGTATATCACTAGGTTTCAGTTCACTTTCATGAGCATAAACCTCACGCTAATAGAGTTAAATGCCTGAAGGAGTCAGCATTTCCATGACCAACACACATAACCTCTAGTTTACAGGTGATAAGTGGTGCTATGCTAAGAATGAAGCTTCTGCTAGTAGAATAGTTGTTATATGAGTGGCTGGCACCAATGGGTATCACCCTAAATTTATAGAAATCATCCCAAAAAATCTACCCTGTCACATATAGAATTTTACCTGTTTTTAGTTATTATTAATTTTGATATTTATTTGATTTGATTCAAATGAGGTACATGTGTAGGGCCGAGTCTCCAACTTCACAGTTTGTCACCCCAGATTAGATATTCTGGCCTAGTCAGATGAGACACAATGCTATTTTAGGAAGCCGGCATAAGACAACGACAATAACAGAGAACGCAGCATGTGATGCCATTCTGAGGTTCAGGTCTAACTGCATTTACTGCATTCCTGTTGACATTCCTCAGAGACTTGGGTGGTTCAAGGTATATTCACCCAAACGTAGCTATAATTTCAAAAGTGCTCATAGTGACACAGAGCTTCTTCACCTTGTAGCACTCCTGTGCCCGCACTGGGTCCAACAGTGGCAAAATGAGTCAAGAGCAGCGCACAGGTTTGTATGGGCTTATTGTCAAGATCTAGTAGCAGAAATACTATCCTTTGTGAACAGACTTCCGGCCTCCTTCCTTTGCTGAAATGGAGAACTTCAGACTGGATCAGACACATGGTTATAGAACTGCCCCTGCTGGGGCCACATTAGTTTACTGTGAGCATGTAGCATTGCTGGGGGGTGGAGGTGGGGAGGCTGACCAACATGATAACCATCCATTGCTCATCTCTTTCCCGTGTCTCCTGCTTCTTCCATGCACCACAGGCACCCAGTCTTACCCTATGCTTGTTTTTGCACAGAACTTCCACCTGATTCAATGGAACGTCTCCCATGTGGTCATACAGACAACAGCAGCCTTTCCTGTTCATCATCGCTAACACCTCATGCTTTGTCAAGAGGAAGAAAACATGGGTTGTGCCTTCCCTGCTCCACTGCTCAGAATTTGTGGCTCTCTTTGCTTTCCTGCAGGTTTGTCATTTTCTGGGCTAGAGCTACTCTGAAAGGGTGACTAATGTCTGCACGCACAGTTACAGAAGGCTAGTCAGGTGGGAGGAAGGAGAAGGCAAAGGAAAATCTCCAGCAGCTGCCTCCTGCTTTCTATACTAGAAAATGTGGCAAAGGCTGATGGATGGTCCCAGCATTATGCACCTGGGGATGGAGCCATGAGAATTTACCTGCCATGTAAACAACTTGAACAGTCTCTCAAGTGCTACTCATTCACTGTCCTCTTTCTCTCAGGCCAACACAGGCAGAGTTTTGTGGGTTCACTTCATCACAACAGGGGGTGGCCAATATGGTGACCAACCCACAGGCTTTGAGGGAAGAGACGTTAGAAGCTGATGGATAATCCCCATTGAGAACTCTGCCTCACATCCACCATGTAAAAGCCTAAGGAAAACCATGCTAGATCAGCTAGAGGCCTTTCTAGCCCAGCATTATGTTCTCACAGTAGCCAACTAGATGCACTGTGTCCAACTAAATACCCAAAAGCATGATTTGAGTGCAATAGCATTCTCCTGATCATGATCCCCAGCAACAACTGTTCAATAGATGTATGTGGAATGACCATAGAATGCCTTTCTCATTTCAACAGAGCAAGTTCCATATGTTTTAAGAAATAGAACACGTATTGTTCCTGGGTTAAATGGATTAAATGAGGTGAAAACCATTTGAAGTTCCCCCATGGAGGTAGGAAGCCAATACAGATTTGTTCAGTCATGTGTCCTATTATAGTCAACCAGTGTTAGAAACTCAGATATATGATCTGCTCTAATTGCAAGTTGCACCTCAACCTGGTCACAGTTGCCACAATGGAATGTCTAGATGCCTTTTTTGCAATGGAGGTTGTTGTTGTTGTTTGTTTCATTTCTATACCACTTTATATTTTAAAGAACAAATCTCAAAGTGGTTTACAACACATTAAAACATCAAATAAAACAACCCAGAATTAAACAAATTCAAGTTCCAAAGAAAATATTTCAGATCCTTCTCTAAACGACATTTTATTTTCCACAATCACCAACATGGCATCCAGAGATCTCCACGTGGTCTCAATTGGACCCCACACCAGTTGCAAAACATGCCTGGCGCCTGGCTAATTTCTAACACTGTTCAGCCAACCAATATAAATGTTGAGTCAAATCAGTAGGTTAGATAAGACAGCAATCTCTCTCTCTCTCTCTCTCTCTCTCTCTCTCTCTCTCTCTCTCTCTCTGTGTGTGTGTGTGTGTGTGTGTGTGTGTTTAAAAGCTTATAAAAACTGCAGTACCGTTAGAAGAAGAAGAAGAAGAAGAAGAAGAAGAAGAAGAAGAAGAAGAAGAAGAAGAAGAAGAGGAGGAGGAGGAGGAGGAGGAGGAGGAGGAGGAGGAGGAGGAGGAGGAGGAGGAGGAGGAGTTTGGATTTGATATCCCACTTTTTCACTACCCTAAGGAGACTCAAAGCGGTTAACATTCTCCTTTCCCTTCCTCCCCCACAACAAACCCTCTGTGAAGTGAGTGAGGCTGAGAGACTTCAGAGAAGTGTGACTAGCCCGAGGTCACCCAGCAGCTGCATGTGGAGGAGTGGGGACACGAACCCAGTTCCCCATATTACGAGTCTACCGCTCTTAACCTCTACACCAGTCACCTTCTCTCACCCACATAGGAGGGAGTGCCTCTAAGGCAGGGGTGCCCAACCTGCACCCCTTGGCCTAATTTCATGCAGGTAGCAAGGAACAGATTGGGGAAAGTAGGTGGCAGAAAGAGAGGAGGAGGGAGCCCCCTCCACCTTTTGTTCAGGCTCTAGCAAACTACCTCTGAGCAAATACAGCTCTTGGTAAACCCTGATCTAACTTGCCAGTGGAAACGTATGCATACTTCATCTAAGAACTGCAAGTTTAGGCTGATGGTCCAAGTGATAATGGCGTCAATAAAGGCTTGCAGTCCCATCCACACTTTGCTTGGGAGCAAGTGCCATTTGCATTCACAGAAGCTTACTCCCAGGAAACAGGCATTAGAGATTGTACTGTAAGTTGACCCTACGCTAGGGAACTACAGTATTTGATTTTGAGTAAGCTAGAGATAAAGAGCAAGCAGCACGGGTGAAGATGAAGGGGATCAATAAGAAGCAGCTCATGACTTAGCACTGTTAGTTCACTTCCAAGTGCTACAGGTAAAGGTAAAGGTAAAAGACCCCTGACAGTTAAATCCAGTCCCAAACGAAGCCATTAAAAAAAAAAAAAGAACTACTGGAGAGAGAGAGCACCAGAGGGAGAGATATGCTGCTCTGTTTCATAAGCATGCTACACCTTCCTATTACCTGCAGGTAGCTAATGAGCAGTGGCAGAATTAATGACTCTTTTGTTTACTAACAGCAGTCAGTACATTCCCTAGAGGCCATCTTCCGTGAAGACTCCAGCTAGCGATCAGGTTAAGTTAGTCACCTATACTCAACTGGGTGTGCAGGGTCAACATTAACATTATCTAAGGGCGATGGATTTATGCAGTTGCAGCACATTGCTGTTTTGTAATTAAAAGTGTGCCCTGACACGGTTATTTCATCACCTACCAACACAAGAGCACAAAGATTGCAAAGTCAGCTGCAAAGCAAAACTATAAAGCTACAAAGATTGAGGCAGCTCTTGACAGTTATGAAGATGGAGATTTTTCTAATAAGAATGTAAATCTTCTCTAGGAGGGTCTAACCAGCTTTTTTACTACCCTACTAGGGCAATAGGTTTTAGTTTCTAAAATCAGAATTTCCTGCCAGCACTAATGATACATGGAAGAAAAGGTAAAGACCAGCACAGTCAGTTAATCCTGGGATTATTTCAGATTGCAGCTGCTGCAGGGGGTCTCATTTGTTATTTATCCAAGAGCCTTACACAAAACTTATTTTGTCACCTCACTGCATAACTCAAGCCCTTTTCAGGGATTATTCACCCAGTTTACCTCTCTTGGTGAAACCAACTTGGGGATAGCTTTGACCCTCCCCTGTCATGGCAATCACCTGTAAACCTCTTGTTCCACACATATTCTTCCTGCAGCCCTAGGGCTGCATAAATCCAAAGTGATTTAATTGTGTGAAATGGCTGTCAGAATGCTGTTATTACAAACTAGCTTCACTACCTAGTAAAACATGTTTGTTAAATTTAACAAGTATTGTATTTACAAATTGCCACTCACCAGAGCCTAACAGACTCTACTTTGTGACCTTTTTAGGCACTAGTAAAGTCAGACTTGAGGTATATTGAATTGGTTACACAACTGCTTTGGCATACAGCAATTTTGCAAGGTTTTTTTTTTTTTTTTTGCTTCTTTTTGACTCTGAATTAACAACAAAAGATGTGGAAGTGTCAAAATACAGCAAGCAGCTCAAGAGGAACATTCACCAACTAGGGGATTCAGGACTGGAAACTTTGTTTTAACATCTCAAAAAACTGTCACTTCCAAATTGCCATTAATGAACATGTTTTTAGTGCAAAGGAAGCACATTTCTGAAAAGGTGCAACCTAACAGAAGTGTCATATAGATTCAAATATTTGTTCCTATCACATCAAATTTGGCACTGCAGTTCAGGTCCCTCAAATGTTGCCTTTATGGGTTATTACAAGTCTGTTCTCCTGTTTGGACTGGAGGGCAAAGTGCCACACGGTCTACTCATTTCAGCGGCAGTTGTTTCAGAAAGTCTCAAATGAGAAGGGCGAGCATAAATTTATACAGACCTCAATTTACATGCATAAAAGCAATACATACTATTGAAGTCATCTTGGTGGAATTGGTTTCAATATAGAATGCAGGGGGGAAAGCAATGATTTCATAGTATGCTATCTGCCGTCAATCACAGAACACCAGGGCAGCTCAGTCTCCAATGGGGAAAAGGAAGTCAGTGCCACGCAGAGACAAATGTCTTCTTGTTCAACCCAGCCTGCTCCTTATGAAGATATGTACAAGCAAGCTTGAGATATCCTGCTGAAGACTGAAATCCACCCACACACAAAAAAACCTGTTATCCCCTAGCACTGCATGCTAGCAACTCACCTGGTTACACATGTGCAGAGCAAATAAAAAGACACCCCAGAGCCATTGGTCTTGAACAAAAGATGCCATAACTTTCTTTCCATTGAACCAGGGATAGCCAAATAGCACAGATCCTAAAGGAACTCTATCTGGTCCCCAGTGTCCCTACCAAATTTCAAATGCGGCATCTTAAAGCGTTGCTCTGTTTCACTTGGTATCAAAGCAGCAATTCTTCATGTGTACTTTAGCTACATTAGCACCACACATAAGCAGTCATGGTTTCTTTGCTAATGGTATTGGGAGTTTTTATTATTTTTATTATTTATTATTTATACCCCTGGGTTTCCCCCGCCACTCTGGGCGGCTTCCAACCAATACAAAAATACATTAAAATATCACAGATTAAAAACTTCCCTAAACAGGGCTGCCTTTAGGTGTTTTCTAAATGTCAGGTAGTTGTTTATCTCCTTGACCTCCGATGGGAGGGCGTTCCACAGGGCGGGCGCCACTACCGAGAAGGCCCTCTGCCTGGTTCCCTGTAGCTTTGCTTCTCGCAGTGAGGGAACCGCCAGAAGGCCCTCGGCGCTGGATCTCAGTGTCTGGGCTGAACAATGGGGGCGGAGACGCTTCTTCAGGTATATAGGACCGAGGCCATTTAGGGCTTTAAAGGTCAGCACCAACACTTTGAATTGTGCTCGGAAACGTACTGGGAGCCAATGTAGGTCTCTTAGGAACGGTGTTATGTGGTCTCGGCGGCCGCTCCCAGTCACCAGTCTAGCTGCCGCATTCTGGATTAATTGCAGTTTCCGGGTCACCTTCAAAGGTAGCCCCATGTAGAGCGCATTGCAGTAGTCCAAGCGGGAGATAACTAGAGCACGCACCACTCCGGTGAGACAGTCTGCAGGCAGGTAGGGTCTCAGCCTGCGTACCAGATGGAGTACGGATAGACAGCCGCCCTGGACACAGAATTAACCTGTGCCTCCATGGACAGTTGTGAGTCCAAAATGACTCCCAGGCTGTGCACCTGGTCCTTCAAGGGCACAGTTATCCCATTCAGGACCAGGGAGTCCCCCACTCCCTGTCCCTCAAAAACAGTGCTTCTGTCTTGTCAGGATTCAACCTCAATCTGTTAGAGGATCTTTATTCTCCTTCCTGAACTACAATTCCCAGAGTTCCCTAAGAAGATGGGTTGACCACAGTTCTGGGCACCACAGTTCAAGAAGGATACTGACAAGCTGGAACGTGTCCAGAAGAGGGCAACGAAAATGGTCAAAGGCCTGGAAACGATGCCTTATGAGGAATGGCTTAGGGAGCTGGGTATGTTTAGCCTGGAGAAGAGGTTAAGGGGTGATATGATAGCCATGTTCAAATATATAAAAGGATGTCATATAGAGGAGGGAGAAAGATTGTTTTCTGCTGCTCCAGAGAAGCGGACACGGAGCAATGGATTCAAACTACAAGAAAGAAGATTCCACCTAAACATCAGGAAGAACTTCCTGACAGTAAGAGCTGTTCGGCAGTGGAATTTGCTACCAAGGAGTGTGGTGGAGTCTCCTTCTTTGGAGGTCTTTAAGCAGAGGCTTGACAGGCATATGTCAATAATGCTTTGATGGTGTTTCCTGATTGGCAGGGGGTTGGACTGGATGCCCTTTGTGGTCTCTTCCAACTCTATGATTCTGTGATTCTATGATTGCTAAGTCACCCTGGGAATTGGAGCTGTGGGAGGATAGGTGCCTCCTAACAACTCTGAGCACCCTTAAACTACATTTTCAAGAATTATTTGGGGGGGAACCATGACTGAAGTGGTATCACAGTGCTTAAAATGTATAGTCTGAATGCGGCCTTTCTGTGTTCTCATACTGCTTCTCTCTGCTCATTCTCATCATTCTGGCAAAGAAAGGCAACAAACTGCCAATTTGTGGGGAGGCAATATCACTCTACAGCTCATCTATCCCTATGGTGTACTGGATTATAACAAGGTGGTGCCAGCTTCACAATATTAAAATGGGCCATGTGAAAGAGAGGCAGACACAGCGGAATTCTCCAGACTAGTGTAAAGGGAATATATACAATCGAGGAGAAGAGAGCAGGCTAGATTAAAAAGTGGGGGAAGATTTTGATATATGGCAGTTTGACTGATGCTAGTCACTTTTCCTAGAGGCAGATTTGCAAGCCCAGTGGAACAAATAAACCATAATAATCTAGAAATGCAAGCTCCTGCTTTCTTCTCTACAGAAAATGTCTTCAGACCACAACACAAGCCGCAAAGTTATCTATGCTATATTCTCTAGGAGATTTGATTCACCTCTATTAAATATTGTAGGCATTTTCATTGTTAAAATGCTTTGAGATGCCTTTATGAGAAGGGATTCCTAAAATAAACCAATGGACAACACGGTATAAAAGCCAAATCAGAGCAGCCTTTCCTGGATTTGCTCCTGGCTTCTCCAGTTATTCCTTCTTTAAAACTAAAAAAAGGGAACATCTGGCATCCTTAACTGTACACAATGTGCTTCTCCTGCCAATTCAGTGTTCAAGGCTCCAGAGCGTCTCCACATGACACAAATTGTACTGTAAAGTTTAAATATGCACATTAAATGCCAGCCCTGTTGGTTGCTCAATGTGGTTATAGTATTTGTACATACACCGGCGTCCTGTCACTGAAATAGACAAACCGCACAAACCTCTAGAGGTGTTACTGCAGAAGACAGGGGTTTAAGTCCAACCAAGGACAGAGGTAAAGGAGACTTTCTATCCTGCACAGCCTAGGTAATTCAGTCCAGATAATTCAGCAAGTTAACCCCATGGCTTGAGTGGTCATGAGACCAATGCAGGACTGTTAATTTAAGGTAAAAAAAAAGAGAGGTAAAGGACCCCTGGACGGTTAAGTCCAGTCAAAGGTGACCATGGGGTTGCGGCACTCATCTGGCTTTCAGGCCGAGGGAGCCGGTGTTTGTCCACAGACAGCTTTCCAGATCATGTGGCCAGCATGACTAAACCGCTTCTGGCATAACGGAACACCTTGACGGAAACCAGAGTGCACGGAAACACTGTTTTCCTTCCCGCTGCAGCGGTACCTATTTATCTTCTTGCACTGGCATGCTTTCGAACTGCTAGGTTGGCAGGAGCTGGGACAGAGCAACAGGAGCTCACCCTGCTGTGTGGATTCAAACCACCCACCTTCTGATTGGCAAGCCCAAAAGACTCAGTGGTTTAGATCACAGCGCCAGCCGCGTCCCTTGTTAGTTTAAAACATCTGCTTAAGGCGTAGATGTGGCCAGAGTATTCGACTTTTGGAAATAACTAGTTTGTTCTATCCATTGCTTCTTGCCTCTGTCCAAATACCCTCTGCTGCTCTCCATCCTAACCTCAACCCATTTTTCCAGTTTCTTACTGCCATACATGGAATAATCCAACTTCTGGCCTAAAGTCTTCATATTTGGAAAACATGTGTAAATTATGCCTTACCATAGTTATTCTGAAGACATAAAATGTTCTCTTGGCTGAAAGCTATACAAATTCTGACTATATAGCAAGTTTCAATTCTTTTAATCAAAATGAGGACATGGCACGTAAAATTGTTTAGGAAGTTTTCTTCAAGCAGAGACTGTTTCAAGGTAAAAGACTTTGCAGGTTCGTACTATGCCTGGGATTAAGGGCAGAAACTGTGCACATTTCCCAGGAAGGTAGCTGATTCTAATGGAATTAAGTAGAGCAACGTGAGGACATTAGTCATTTACAGACCTGCCAAGCCTCACACTGAGGCCTGCCACTTACTATTTGCATCACTCCACCCTCCCTACCCACTCCATTCTCCACGCTGTGATCAAACAGCCATGAGAAAGCTAATTCATCACTTTGACCAGAAGAGTCCGTGCAGAAGGAGTTCTGGCAAGGCTGTTACAAGCCACGTTAGGGGCAGGGGGAGAACACACACATGGGATACGTTCCACAGGAATTTGGCAGCTGAAGAACAGGGAGAGAGAACTGGATTCGTTTCGGGGGGGGGGGAGAAAACACAAGAGGAGATTCCAAAGTCTCCACACTTTCACATTTGGCAGTCTGTTTCAGCAACTGATAAGTCTGGAAATAGGTTAAGCAGAAACAAAGGCAGGCTGGGTGGCCTCTTTCAGTTGCTGAGTTGTCTTTACATTCCAAGCTCACATCGTGGAGAAGATGTATGCGAACTTAGAACACCATGGGGAACACACAAAATCCATGGAACTTCAGGTAGTAGCTGGCCTTTATGAGAAACTTGAAGATGCAAGCCACTATTCAAGGGCTCGCTCAAAACCTTTACATCCTCTGCCCCATGTACCTTGAACTGGTCCCTGGCTTGGTCAACAAGAGAGCTCTCTGGGGATCAGGATTTCTCAGCTCCTTTTGCAGTTCATCTCAAAATAAGCAAAAATGAGTAAGAGGTCAAAGCCTCTGTTGGAGAAAGCAAGAGCCTAATTGCACTGAAGTTCAAGAGTCCAGACTCTGCTGTCTTCTGCTCCACCATTTATAGTCAAGTGGCATAGAGATGCCTTCAGTATTATCCCTTATTTGGAGCTCCAAACTATGGAATAGGAGGAGCACTTGAGTCCTACAAGGGAAGAGCTGCCATCCTGAAGATGGCAAAGGGAAAGCATGGAATGCCTGGAGACTTCCTGAAGAAATAGAAAAGGAGAGTTTCCATCCTCTAGCTCAGACTTTCTCATCCTTGCGTCCCTGTATTTGGTTGGACTACAACTCCCATCATCCCTAGTGATGATGGGAGTTGTAGTTCAAGAACATCTGGAGACCAAAGGCTGAGAGAGGCGGATCTAGCTCAAGTTGCAGAAGGAAAGGGCAGGTCACAGTTACTGCCATAGGAAATGGATTGTGCTTAGGAAAACAAAAAATGCATTGATGATACCAATTTGAAAGTGTCTGGAGAAAAGAGCACAAGGAAACACTGAAACTGTGCTCTGTGGCAGGGCAGTGGGAAGCAGAGAAGGGTCTTCAATGCAGTCTTTGACTATGTAGTCGGCCGGAATGGATAAGGTTATGTTTTTATTTATTTAAACAATTTATATAATGCTTAATTAAGATGCATCTCAAAGTGGTTTACAAGGATATGCACTCTCTAGGAAACAAAAACATACAGGGTTTTTATTCCAAATTTATTCCAAATCAGATTAACCACCCTAACTCTGTAAAAAAACCAAAACGGGATCTTTACACAATAACGTTTAATCTCTATGAACATAAAAGGATGGCCATCATGCATTGTAAGGCAACAGAGTCACATCTTAAGTGATCCTCAGCTACAAAACAGGAATTTCAAGCATATGTGGCTTGCTTATTACCTGCTTGACAGGTCCTGCACCACCATTCCTTAAACACATAATAAGAACCTAACAGCCCTGCTGAATCAAGCCAAATACCCAAGGGTCCAGCATCCTGTTCTCACAATGGCCAACTAGATTCCTATGTTTATTCTGCAAGCAGAATCTCAGTGCAACAGCACTCTTCCCACTTGTGATTGCCAGTAACCGGCGATCGAAAGCAGAGTGGCTCTTCTTCATTTGTAGTCACTGACATCCTTATCCTCCATGAATCTATCTGGTCTTCTTTAAAGCCATCCAAGTTGGTGGCCTTCACTACCACTTGTATAACCAAAACCAATCATTTAACTAAGTACTCTGTGAAAAACTTAGTTTTGTCTGTTCTGAACCTTCCAATATTCAGCTTTATTGGACAGACCCAAGTTCTGGTATTACAAGGGGGGGGGGACTTTCCCCTGACCGCATCTTATGGGCCTTTTCCCTAATGCAAAAAGCACCATATGTGGTAACCTTTCTCATAGGGAACTTGCTCCTACCCCATGATCATTCTGGTTCCCCCATGTTGACCACTTTCCAGCTCTACAATAACCTTTTGGAGGCAGTGCAACAAGTACTGTACACAGGATTCCTAGTGTGGCCTCACCAGAGGTTCGAATAATGATCCAAAGGGGATGAGCAAGGTTAATATTGCACCTGAATTAATCACTGGGATTTCTGTATCAAAGGGAGTGCCTAAATCTATGCAGTTGTGTTAACTACACAACTTTAGAAACCTCTATCTTTAGAAACTCTTGCAATCTGCACTAAGAGATTTCCCCTTTTTGTTGAAGCAAGAAACATATATCCACAGGAAGCACGGGGCGGCCCAAAGATTGTCAGAAGCCCCTTTCCCCAAATTTACACAACATTTGCCAGAGACTTCAGAATCTGCTGTGCATAAATTACTATCAAGAGACTGCAATCAAGTGTGGAATTAAAGTACGTAAGATTGTTTGACACAGAGGGTGCAATCAAATTCTGCCCCTACATTGATAGAAGGGCTTTTGACATAGCAGAAGCATCCACTAATAGGAGCCAAGGGGATGCAATTTTTGCCAATTTCCCCTCATCACAGCAGACCCTGAATCAGCTCCACAAAGTTGGGGGATTCGTTTAACAAGCCATGACAACCTTCCACTTCCAACTAGTGGGGCACCTCTGCTGGATCAATGGTCTGCCTGTGAATGCAAGGGCACTAATTGGATCACACCTGGAAGGTTTCTGCAAAAAGCTCCAGAAAGATGTACGGTAGCTACTGCAAAAATATGTAACAAGCCTTGAAGGAGCATGAAAGGCTATTTATTTGGAAATGCTTTCTCCAGTCCACCCTCAGGTTTTGCCATTAGGGTGGCAGTACAATAAAGCCATTCTGCAAAATGGCTGGGTATCAGCACGCAAACTGAAAATTACTGACTATGCATCCTGCCCTTCCTGCAGTACAATTAAACACAAAATAAAAACACCTTTTAAAACAATGGAAAACCATATTTTAAAGCATTGAGAACATCAAAAAACATTTCGCTAGCTACAGGGGTGGAGAACGTGAAGCCCAGGACCCGATAGAATCGTAGAGTTGGAAGGGAGAATCGTAGAGTCCAACCCGCTGCAATGCAGGAATATTTTGCCCAACATGGGGCTCAAACCCACAACTGAGATTATGACTCTCATGCTGCAGTGACTGAACCTGGATGTGGCCCTTCCAGGGTTCCATGTCTGATCCTTTGGACTATTCTCATGCCATATTCATCTCTCCCCAAACATAGCTCTCGTGGGCTCTGCATCCTTGATTTGTCCCAGTGTAGCTCTGATATTAAGCTGCCTAGCTGTGAGATTCCCCAGGAGCCTTATATAAAGGGAAAGCATATTAAGTGTAGCAAGTAATCCAATTTACCTTGTGATAAGACAGACCTACAAGCAATATTTCAGGCAGAAAGCAGCCAGAGTCAAACTCCTGAACACCACATTCAATGTTTGCACTGCCTTGTCACCTTTTGGCTTTGACCCAAAGTTAAAAATACAACTCCCGCTGTCCCTAGTGTCAGCAGAGACAGGGCCAAAGCTGTTGCTCCACAAGGCTTGAGTGATGCATTCACCTTTGCCAATGTTTGCTCTAGGACACAAACCTTAATGGCTTACCTAGGGGACAACTTTCTTGTAAACACTACTGAAAAGACACATTAAAAGGGCAGTTAACTACCCCCTGCATTAGCACATGAACAGAAAGTCACTGCAGAAAACTCAACAGGCTTGCCCTTGTTAATTTTCATGAACATTTGGTTTCCTAACGTGTATTAAGACTTAAAACAAAGGAAACAAGATGGGGAGATTAAAAAAAAATCGAAACAAGGAGTGTAGCTGGAAAGGAGGTTAAAATGAGTCTTCACGAGTCTTCCTTTCCTTTGAGCATTTTGTGAGCATTGAGACCTGATCTCATAAAGGACCACAAACATGAACACTTTGGGTTCAATATTGGCAGGCACAATCTGCACTAACACTGCTAAAATCTGCCGCAGCACAGAGTTTGCCTTCCCTTTCTCCTGATTTCTCCATTTGTTGTTTAGTCATTTAGTCGTGTCCGACTCTTCGTGACCCCATGGACCAGAGCACGCCAGACACTCCTGTCTTCCACTGCCTCCCGCAGTTTGGTCAAACTCATGTTCGTAGCTTCAAGAACACTGTCCAACCATCTCATCCTCTGCCATCCCCTTCTCCTTGTGCCCTCAATCTTTCCCAACATCAGGGTCTTTTCCAGGGAGTCTTCTCTTCTCATGAGGTGGCCAAAGTATTGGAGCCTCAGCTTCAGGATCTGTCCTTCCAGAGAGCACTCGGGGCTGATCTCCTTCACAATGGATAGGTTTGATCTTCTTGTAGTCCATGGGACTCTCAAGAGTCTCCTCCAGCACCATAATTCGAAAGCATCAATTCTTCGGCGATCAGCCTTCTTTATGGTCCTGCTCTCACTTCCATACATCACTACTGGGGAAACCATAGCATCATTTTAAGAGCTAAAGGGGATGGAAAGGAGACTGTAGCTAAGCTCACATATTTGAGATTTAAAGTTCTTCCATTTCTAGAGATTTTCCCCCCCTTCAATCCTCTTTCACACTAGTTTCTCTGACTTCCCCCCTCCAGGAATTACCGTTTTGCCATGTGAATAGCTGGAACCCTTTGACTCCCCTGCCCTCCCCGTCATGCAATAATTAACAGCCACCTCAACTCCAGGCTGCATCCTGCACTATTGTTATGAAGGCAGAAGCTGCTTTTGTGATCCCCAAATGGCAGAGGCTTGCATTCAGAAGGCTGGATCTGCCTGGACAGGGTCTTGGCATTTCCTAGCTGCTGCTCCTTTGTTCTTCACCCACTCTGCAAATGTCATGGCCTCACACCACAATTGTTCTCAGCAACTCCCATTCTTCTCTGCTTCTCAGATTCCCAGAGTTTCCATTCAAGGCCTGTTTCTCAGGGTCTTAATGGCAATAGCAGAACCAGGAAAGAAGAAGGGTGCGGAGCTGCAAAACACCACAGCTTGCATCTTAAGTGGGGTGGGGGGTGGATGGGGGTGGGCACTCATTCTGCAGCCTGCCGTTGAGTTCTGCGCCAGCACCGCTTCCAGGAACAGCGCTAGAAATGACAGGCGAAAAATGCAACCCAAGATACCAGCCAAGAGGAACATTATTATTACCCCAAAAAAAGACATTTATTTTATTCAATGCCGGAAGATAAAGGGAAGGCTTTCTAGCAGGATTTGAATGAGACCATTAACAGAAGGGAAATCTCAAAAGCAAGATTGTTGCCATTTGCAAAGATCCTACCCCTCCCTCTTGCACATCCTAGGATACTGTATTAGCCAGAAGGACGGGCTGGGTTGTTTGAATAGTGCAGTGCTACTTCCTAAAAGCTCAGGCTGTAAACTTTAGGGCAAATATACTCCCTTCCCCCTTTTACTGAAAGCTGTTATTGTCATTGTCTGAAAGAGGAAGAGAGGTTACTTGCCAAGGATTAAGTTGTCCTTCTAGACATCATGGAATCCTTTTTACTTATCCCTATCTAGGACAGTGCCTCAGTACAGTAAGGAAAAGGAAAAACCCCTTGGACTGAGGTAAGTGGAAAGGGGGTATGAATAGATGGAATTTTGCGCATCCATGGAAGAAGCATATTCTTCAAGACTTCCTTGCTTGTTCAGCTAACCATAAATGCACCTGAACGCCTGTAGTCTTCCAGCTACGGTATCTCTAGAGCCTGTGAATGATCCCTTCGACCTAACTAATTATAAATCTGGCAGGCAATTCTCTGGGTGTGGGTAAAATGATGAGCCCAGCCCTTAACTTTCCATTGTAGTTGTGCACTGAATATCTTCTTCAGAGCTTGTTGACGTTATTATACCCTGCCCTCTGGCAAAAAGGTAATTCTACCCTAACCCCTGTTGAACTAGATCTAAAGTTTGTTGTGAGCCTCTCATTGAGGTTGGAGGACGTATTGGCATTTAACTCCAAAGCTTTACAGTATATGCCTTGCCAGAAGCTTCTGAGTTGGGTCGAAGGAGCCAGCTCTCCTTTTCTGGATGTTGAATCAGACCTGATTAACAGCTAGCAACATGCTCCAAGCCAATTTTTAACACCCATGTTTTCTTACACAAAGCACTGCCTACTCTGTTGTGCTGATGATCAAAATTGAAAATGGAAGCTAGGCTGAAATAGCACATGCATATATATTGCACATATATTGCACTTATATTGCACAAAGAACGTTTGCAAACAGGAAAACTCACTTTCAGGTTTGCGACATTCGGGAGCCAAAAACGTTCGAGTAGCAAGGCGTTCGTCAACCAAGGTACAACTCTACTTCGTAGTTAAGAGTTCCATCCATCAGACAGTGTGGCAGAGGACCAACAGCGTGGCAGGAATAGCATCACCCAGGGTGCTGTGGTCAGGTGTCAAGGATTAATGAGAGCAATTGTTGCAGGCAACACATCTATAGCCCAATCCTATTTACTTACTAACGACATTTACTGCCTTTCTGCCAGGGCATTCTGGACAGTATACTATTTAAGCTCAAGCCAAAACAAGTAAGCACACAAGGCAAAATAGAACACGCTCCAAGTGAGTGCTGGTCTCCTCAGAAGCAGGCTGCACAAGCTCCCTGGCCTTTGGCTTCCCCTCCAAGTACAAAAAGGAACGTGTGATACTTAACTGCAGCTATGAGCAAACTGAAGTTTCTAACTGTTCAAAGACAGAGGAAAGAAATAATTTGGCCATAGAGTGACCGGCGCACACCTTTACTATCATGGTAACTGGCCAGTAGAAACAGTATCATGGTGGGCGCTTTGTCTCACTGTGGGTGGCTAACCTGCAGCACTCCAGATGTAAGAGGCCAACTCCCATCCACACTGGCCACTGGCCATGCTGTCTGGGGCTGAAGGGAGCTTTGGGATGCAACCCTGATCATACTACATGCAGCTGAACCTAACCCTTTTCAGCCAGCATGTTCAGTTCAGTCAAGCAAAGTGGTCTGAGTGAAGACTGGGACAAGAACATGTGATTTGGGCAGGCTTGCATTAGGGGATGTAGGTATGAAACAGGGCCTATTAAAGACAGCAAGCTACTAGCTAGCCGGATATAACAGTTTTATAACATTCCAAGTGTTGACTTTAACGCAGGCAAAGGTTACCTTGAACGGCAGTAAGAGCATTGTGCAACACGTTTGTTGTTAAAGCAGCATGTTGTAATACCAATGAAACTGTATTCACAGCTGCACCAATTTTCACCCATGTTTCCAGAGTACGAAGGGGGCTTTGGGGAGCACAAAAAACACAAAAAAAACACTGCCTCCGTGGAGTTTTGTATTTTTAAACAGCTGAAGTTAATAAATGTCCCCTTTTAGCTTTCAGCTTTGGTAATGCTATACATCCAATCAGTTCTTCAGATTTTGCTATAGGATATCACCAGTGCAAATAAATTGCCCTTACTAGGAATTTGTAGGTGGGGAGAGAACACTTTGGTATTCGAGTCAATGCTCCTGCCTCCCGGCCCTTGCCATTGAGCAATGGGGGACACACCAAAACAAGACAGGAGATATAAACTCAATTGCAGACTCAATTGCAGTGGTTCATTGCAAAGGCATACTCCCATCCATTGAACACTTTGCACCCCTTTGAAAAATGGAGGAGGGGAGGTTTTTCGGAGCTCAAACAAGTTTATAAAGATCTCTCAGCCAAGCCTTCCTCCCCTCAGTTCTAAATAACCAAGCTAGGCAAGCCAGAAGTTACTCTGATGGAGGTAAGGATAAAAGAGCCTCATGCTGGCTGCCACTGTTCCAACCCCAGACTCAATGCCCAGAGCACCAACACTGCTCTGCCTCACAACTGATGGCACTGTAAGGATGCCTGCACTTGAGACTTTGCCAGAAGACCTTTCCTCCATTCCAGAGGGGAGGAGTTGCGGGCGGGGCCAGCCTCCCGCGCTTGCAGGGGGCGTGTTCGGCCCCCTGCATCAGCCCCTCCTTGCCGCCATGCTAAGCCCCTCAACTGGCCAATAGGGCTCGCTGGGGTGTGTGGAATCCGGCTGCTTTTGAGCAGCGGTGGCAGCAGGAATTTTATCACTCTGCTTCCCGCTTTGGTTTCCTAACATTTTGGAAGTCAAACAGACTTCCAAAGCAGATTCCATTCGACTTCTGAAGTATGACTGTATATAGTGCATACAAATGAGTATTGCATTCTCCATAAAGTAATGTTTGACAACCAGACAATTTTCCTGATGACAGGTCTGGGGGCGGAGAGAGAAAAATGGCAGGAATATTCAGAGGCATGAGCCAGGCCTTCCCTTTCCTCATGCAGCCCTATATGTGTGGAAGGAAAGAAGCAAGAAAGGGAAGAGAGGGAGAGACAGAGGAAAAGGAAAGCTATATTATGATGGTGCCAAAACAGCAAAATATAGAATACTATACACACACCCACATGCACACTATACAATAATGCTGTATATTGAATGTATGGTATATATACAATACGTATAGCATTGTGTGTGTGTGTGTGTGTGTGTGTGTGTGTGTGTGTGTGTACCAAAATGGGCTTCCCGGAAATTATCCATTCCATTTTTAGGGAGCAAAATTGGGGAGGGAGAGGCATATCTTCTATCTAAATAGTCTCTGGGGTGCGGTGTGTGTGTATAATTCTCCAACAGATTTGGGGTGGCAGGGGGGAAAAGACAAATTCTCAGAAATTCTTGCAAACCATTTAGCTTAATTTAAATATTGAATTGGGATGCGGGTGGCATTGTGGGTTAAACCACAGAGCCTAGGTCTTGCCGATCAGAAGGTCGGTGGTTCAAATCCCCGCGACAGGGTGAGTTCCCGTTGCTCAGTCATGGGCGTAGGCAGGGGGGCAGGAGGGGGCAGCTGCCCCCCAAAAGCAAAAAATTAATGTATTTTACAGACCATAACCAGCACTTTTCCCCTCCAAAAACTGAAGTGGAAAGGGCTTTGCTTTAGCAAGAGCAGCTCAGTCTCCGCTTGCTTGGGGGGGGGGGACACAGCTGTAACAAAAACACATCAAATAAATAAAGCAAAGTGGCTACCAGTAGTTAAGCAGTTAAGACAATGGAGCAGATATCCCCAGGCAAGATTCAATAGCTGACCATTTCACCCTATTGTTCTTAAGTGGGAGTTGTTAATGAGCATTCAGGAGCATTAAGAGTTCTATTGGCGATTTAATGAGGGTGCAGACTCAGAGGATTCAATTTGACTAAGGTGGCTCTGCAAGGCTAAAAGGAAGTGAATAAGAAGGGGGGGCTGTAGCTTTGACAGACACAGTGATGTTTATAAAAAGCAGTGGTGTTCCAGTCTGCCCCTCCTCCTGCATCTGTATACTGTAAATCAGGGGTGGCCACCTCCCAAGAGACTCTGATCTACTCACAGAGTTTAAAACTGGGGGTGATCTACCCCCTTTTGGGGGGGTTCAGGTCAAAGCTGTTGAGTTTTTTTAAGGAAGGGAAGCCCTGTTTTTTTGGGTTTAGGTCAAACTTGTTGAGCTTCTTTTAGGAGGGAGGGAGGCCCATTTTTGTTTAGGGCTTCAGGTCATAGTTCAACTTTTTTTAGGGAGGAGGAAAATTTTGGGTGAGCTTTTTTTAGGGATGCCAGTGACCTACCAGTGATCTACCACAGACATCCAGTGATCTACTGGTAGATCACAATCTACCTGTTGGACGTGCCTGCTGTAAATCAAGCAGAGAGAAAGCTGCTTACAAGGCTCCTGTTCATGCAGAGTTCCAGCATCACAACGTCACCCAGAGGCACCCACAAATATGAGTTATCCCTCTCTCTATTTCTTCCTTCCTTCCCTCCCTCTTCCATCCTTAATAAAATAGGGGGGCAGATAAGCCCCACATAGAAAGCCCATCAACATGAGGGGATGACTCTTTCAAATACGGTATTTACCAGTAATTGGGGGGGGGGAGGCACCTAGGCCTCTAGGAGTTGGCTGCTATGCCTAGGAGTAGGACAATTCAAGAAAGCAGAATGATGCATATGCTATGGTAATATATCAATAGAATCATAGAATTGTAGTCGGAAGGGGCCACAAGGGTCATCTAGTCCAATCCCCTGCAATGCAGGATTTTTTTCCTAAGGTGGGGCTTGAACCATGGTTGAAATATTATGCTGATATGCAGCAACGCCTCGGAGCCGTTGTTGCTGTGGCCGTGCCTTGCCTCGCCCTCGCCCGCCCTGCCACCCCCTCTCACCTGCCTGACCCTCCCCTCCTCTCCAGCCAAGCAGGGTAGCCGCCAACGCTGCCAGCCCCAGAAGCACAAGGTGGCCACTGCCGCCGCCGCCACGATGTCATCAGGCCCGCTAGCCCTGTAGCCCCGCCCACATTCCCACTTCGTGGCCCCTCCCCTCCCGTGCCTTGGCCCCGCCCCTGAACGACCATGGCTTGCCCCCCCCCTAGTTTTGATCCTGGCTACGCCCCTGTGCTCAGTACCAGCTCTTGTAAACCTAGCAGTTCAAAAGTACGTCAAAGTGCAAGTAGATACAATAGGTACCGCTACAGCGGGAAAGTAAACGGCATTTCTGTGTGCTGCTCTGGTTCGCCAGAAGCGGCTTTGTCATGCTGGCCACATGACCTGGAAGCTGTATGCCGGCTCCCTCGGGCCAATAACGTGAGATGAGCGCCGCAACCCCAGAGACAGTCACGACTGGACCCAATATTTACCTTTAGATATTGAATAAAAATACATTGTCAATTCATGCTGGTGAATGCTAAAGGGCTAAAGCAAAGAACAGAAGGCATAGGGGACATTGCATTCTTCAGCAGTTTGAAAGGAGCCCCAAAGAAAACCCAGAAGTGGTAAAAAAGAAGAAGCAAAAAACTCATTTTTGGCCACATGCTAAATAGTGCAGGAGGAAAATCTCTCCCTCCCTGTTTCTGCCCCGCTGCTCACTCTCAGAGAGTTCCCGTCTGCTAATGATCTACACAACTTAGTCTAGGCAGAATGAGGTTTCCTGTGCTGGCCAATTCTTTTTCCAGCATTTTCTCTTTTCCAGCTTTCTCCCATCCCCATCTTCTGCACCCCACTCCTCTATTTTGGAGGGGAGGGGTGCAAAATCTGGAATTTAATAATAAAAGTGGTAACCCTACCTTGAGACATCGGAGTCTCTCTGCTAAAATCAGCATTAGCAATATAGCTCACTGCAGTTCCTCACTGCTGCTGCTTTAACTCTCATTTGGAAAATATTTACAAGCTAGCCAAAGATCTGGGAGTTATTAGACAATTAGCGGAGGCTAAAATGGTTCCTTACTGTTCCCCTGCAGGGGAAGAGGGAAGTTTTGCACAGCCAACTGTCTTTCACACATGCATCTTTTAATTATTGCCATCTGAAGCTCCCCTTCCTGCATGCGGCAAGTGCTGAAGCTTTCCATAACAGGACTTTAACACTATTTTGCCCACAGACCCAACTATCATAGTAGTAATTATGGACAAAGAAAACAACCCAAGATTCCTAAATGAGCACATGCAGATTATGCACAGGTGTTTCTCATCATCCATGGGCAAATCCTTCATCTGTTCATGCGTCTCTGGTGATCTATTGCTTTCTTCTTTTAAAAACGTATTCAGTACCGGTAGGTGCTTTAGGCTTAAGTTAGCATTGCTGAATTCTGAAGTAATCCAAGTTGCTTAGACAAGTTCTTAACACAGCTCTGAACACTTGAATTTCCATTTAAATTCTATAGCCATAAAAACTCAAAAATCTTGCAGGTGGGAAGTGGACAGACTTCTGAATTCACTTCACCTTCCCATGAGTGGTTGGGCTTAAGGCTAGAACAAGGAAGAGATGGGTATGGAAGGGTTTGGAGATGTTAAGTCTCAGAATACAGGCCCAGATAGCACACTCCCACGTAAACGTGAGTATTTCAGCCAGCATGGTAACCAAAACATCTGAAAGACACAACTCCCACCATCACTGACCAGTAGTCATGGTGGATGGTACTGATGAAAGTTAAGAGTCCAAAACACGTGGAGGACACCAGGCTGACTGGCAGGTTTAGGACCAGACAGGGCAAGTTCTTGTAAACAAATTGTGAGACCAGGACACTGTTCTTGCAGACTTCAACAGCTTTCCCCATTGCCTTGTAGGTGCATGTGAATGGGGCAGGCCATAGGAGCCAACTCCATGGGGCCAAGGTCACTTCGGCCCCAATAAAATATTTGAGGGGTCCAGGCCCCCTCAAAGCTAGTGGGCAATGCCATTCAAATGGTGTGTGTCATGTGATCAATTATATGGGGTGGGGCTTACCTGGCCACCCACCAATATTTTATTCAGATTGGCACCCCCGGGTCATGCTATATCTTATCTCCTTCCTTGCTCCTTTGTATGTATGTATGTATGTATGTATGTATGTATGTATGTATGTCAATTCTGGCTCTGCAAAAGCTGGATGATAATTCCACAACTTCAACCATTTGCAGTTTACATGGTATTTCAAATAAGGGTTGTGTTTTCTTGAAGCATATTATAGGAATGGCTACAGCCAACCACAAGACTGCTAAGCTGTTTTACACAATGTTGATAGGAGACTACAAGCAGGCATGAAACCAGGCATAGGCAAAACTACCTGACATTTAGAAAACATCTGAAGGCAGCCCTGTTTAGGGAAGTTTTTAATGTGTGACATTTTAATATATTTTAATCTTTGTTGGAAGCCGCCCAGAGTGACTGGAGAAACCCAGCCGGATGGGTGGGGTACAAATAATAAATTATTATTATTATTATCTGGAGGGCCAGAGTTTGCCTATGCCTGCATCAAACAGTCATACATGCAAGTGGTCCTCAGTTTACTCCCCAACAGCTCCTGTTGAAAACAGGCCAGGAAGCAACTGATAGGAATGACACCAGCCTGAAGAACTACTGCAAGCCAAGGCTTTAAACTCAATGGGAAAGGGCTGTAGCTCAGTGGCAGAGCACACGCCATGTGCACAGAAGGAGCTGGGATTGGCATTTCCAGGTAGGGTTGGAAATGCCCCCTTTCTGAAAACTTAGAGAGCCACTGCTAGTCCATGTAGACAGTACTAGGGCTGATTGAAGTTGTAGTCCAACAACATCTGGAATGTTGGGAAAGGCTGGCTTAAAGTATGATTTATTACTATTGAAATAAGACAGGATCCAAATTAATTCTTTGTGTGTGAGCAAGAAGACTGGTCCCTGCTCCAAGCTGGTCACAATTTACCTTTAAACAGGTGGTATGCAAAGAAAAGGGCATGGTCTAAGAAATAATTTTAGTATGGGATGGGTAAAGATATAGAGGGCCTTTGCATCTCTAGGGATAAAGCCCACGGGATTAAGCTAAAGCTTCTTCCAGATCTACACAACAAGCACCTTGCTCAAAATAAAATGCCCCCACCCCATGTCAATCCAACAGTCCTTATTTAAGCCAGAGAACTGCATACACAGGAAATGTTTATAGATTTTATTAGGTACGGCCTTGGCTGGCCTTCAGAGGGCTCAGCACACAATAGTCAGGGGAACAGCCAAAGTCAGCTTGAGCTCTGACCCTAAAGGGGCTGAGATGATCTCTCACTTCATTCCCAGGATAGTTTTTCCATGTAGTGGAAGTTAGACCTTTACCATCCTTGAAACACAGGAATGGGAGAGGCAAAGAACACACACAGTTTGAGGAAACATTTAACTATTCTTCTGTGGAATGCTGCGAATGCAATGCAGGCAAACCTTCCCCAACTTGATGTCCTCTAGATGCTTTGAACTTCAATCAGTCCAAGCTAGCATGGACAATGGAAAAAATTGGTGGAACTTTTAGTACAACATCAAGGGCGCCAGGCTGGGGAAAGATGCATGGGTAGTTTTTCCCCAAAGAAAAGGTCCAGTTGGGCATCATAATGTAATATTACACTGCACAACTGTCCTGTGGTTCTTCACTTGTCACCTCCAACAGTACAAATTTTACCCCAGCTGGTAAAAGATGAGAGAATTCTCATTCTATTTAAAGCAACACCTACTGGAAGAGAATGAACATTAAGCAGAACCTCTCAGTCAAGGCACTTCACCGTTTCTTTTCCAGGATCCCTTGACTGGAGGAAGGGACAGGGCAGGCTAAAGAGGGTAAAGATGATACTGTATAAGAAGGCCCATGAATCCTTCAGCAATACATAGGGAGGAATTGGGGCCACAGCCTTGCTCACTCTTGGAATCAGAATGCCAATCACTGTGCCGAATTGACCAAGGATGCCAGGGGTTCAGCTGGGACTTCGAAGCTTTGTAAAGACCTAATACCATACTTGGTAGCAGTTAGACCTATCTCAAATCTACCAAGGACTTGCTCACACAATTTCTCATACAGGTAATCTAGCTCACCATTGTTCGTAAGCAATGTTGTGAGATCTCAAACCCTTTTGAGGTATGCAGACCCCCTCTCCTCCCCCCCTAGATTTACTTACACCCAAAAGGCATAAAGGTAAAGTACACAGTTGTTGTTTAGTCGTTTAGTCGTGTCCGACTCTTCGTGGACCAGAGCACGCCATGCACTCCTGTCTTCCACTGCCTCCCGCAGTTTGGTCAAACTCATGTTCATAGCTTCGAGAACACTTGTCCAACCATCTCATCCTCTGTCGTCCCCTTCTCCTAGTGCCCTCAATCTTTCCCAACATCAGGGTCTTTTCCAGGGAGTCTTCTCTTCTCATGAGGTGGCCAAAGTATTGGAGCCTCAGCTTCAGGATCTGTCCTTCCAGTGAGCACTCAGGGCTGATTTCCTTCAGAATGGATAGGTTTGATTTTCTTGCAGTCCATGGGACTTATTCAAAGTACACAGTAAGGTAAAGGGACCCCTGACCATTAGGTCCAGTCGTGACCGACTCTAGGGTTGCGGCCCTCATCTCGCATTATTGGCTGAGGGAGCCGGCGTACAGCTTCCAGGTCATATGGCCAGCATAACAAAGCCGCTTCTGGCAAACCAGAGCAGCACACGGAAACGCCATTTACCTTCGCACTGTACTGGTACCTATTTATCTACTTGCACTTTGACATGCTTTCAAACTGCTAGGTTGGCAGGAGCTGGGACTGAGCAACGGGAGCTCACCCCGTTGCGGGGATTCGAACCGCTGACCGTCTGATTGACAAGCCCTAGGCTCTGTGGTTTAACCCATAGCGCTACCCGCGTCCCTTGAAAGTATACAGTAGACAGTACACAGAAAGTACACAGTAGATGAATATAAAAACTTTCCAGAATCTCTCAGCTATGTTAATGTGAGCTCTTGAAGTTATGCAGTTTATTATTCCCTCCCTTCTCTGGCCAAGTGTACATCGCAGACAAATCTGTGCCTGCATATAGTGCCAGGCTGCTGCAATGAGGGGGAAGCAGAACTGGAGAGAACTCGTTTTCCATTTGATAGCATACAGCACTGCAGAAGTGCTAAGGATCTCTTTACTCAAAAACAGATGGGCTTAAACAAACTGCAGATTAAGTCACTTGGGATCTCTTGCATTTGGACACTGGATCAGTTTGAGGCTACATTTAATATCAGTAAAGACACTGCAGCGTTATTTTTCACTTTTGTGCTATTTGTTATTTTAAAAATGCAGCAGCTTTGGAGTTCAAAATGCTGCAGAGTGCAGCTCCAATTCCTCCATTTAGGAGTACTATATTCTGCTGTAACAGAATGAAGCAATTTATGCACTGTGTATGTGTGTCCAGTTTAGGTACACTGTATTCAGTGCAGATGTCTGGAGCTCCTCCTCAGTAAGATTACTGCAAAGACTATAACTTTTATTTGACACATGCATTGTAGGAAACACATTTCCATTTATTTCAGTGCAAACTGAAAATATTGACACTAGTATGCATGCACAGGAGTCTAGAATGTTTCCAAAATAACTGGGTATCTCAATAGGAATGCTTGAGTAAAGGAGGAGTGCTTATTCATCTAGTACCCGTCTTGCTAATGCAGAGTCCTGCATGCCATCAAAAACCAGGAGCCCATGTAGGCCATCTGAAACAGCAGGTTCACCAGGCAGCATCTAGTACTGTAACAGTTTCTGTGGTCTGGAAGTCTTGCATGTGCTTTTATAGTACAGTTCTGCCTTGCGTGATGTACATGCAGCAGTTACTTTCCTTGGAAGCATCCAGCACTGGCCAGTGCCCAAGTCTGTCCATAAAACAGCGCAGCCAGCCATTTGTTCCTGAAGTTTCCACTTCAGCTTTATGCTTCCGTGGCACGCTGGACCTCTCAGCCAAGAGGCACTCAAGACTACAAGAGCAACCATATGAGAGGCAGAGAAGATTCATCATCATCCAGTTCCAGCCACCACTACATTCATAGGAGATAATTCAGTCCCTGATACCAGAGCGTAGGAAGTAAAAAAAACATATGGAGATTTGAATACAGCCACAAATGAAAGGCATGGGTTCACTGGAAGAGACAGATAAAACTTGGTATGTATAAGGGCTGGGGAAATAATAATAAATAAATAAAACACACGATCGGTATGTAACGAAGCAAGGAAGTAAGATGTTCAGTGGACTATGTTGAACTGTAGACTTCAAGGGACCTGAACTGAAGAAAAGGAGCCCTGCTGGATCAGGCCAAAGGCCCATCTAGTCCAGCATCCTTTGACCAGCCAGATGCCTTTAGGAAACTTAGTTTATATGGAGATGTTTCCTCTCATACAAGAGACAGACTTCCATGCCCAAGTATTCTCATCACATTTATGCCCCATCAAGACTGCTGTATGCCTCAAGCAGAGACCAGGATGGGATGAGGCATACTGAACTTCAGAAATTTCCTTGTGCAAGCAACCACCCTATATTATTAACCAGCATTCAGAAACATCGGTCTTCTTGACAGAAAAATCATTTGCCATCCCAAATCCATGTGAAGCACATATAGAACAGGGCCAGGGTCCAAGGAACATTTTCTGGTTGTCTCCCCGCTGCTATGTAGGCCAAATGTGACAGGTGGCAGGGTTGTGCACCTGTCAATCACCTGGCATCACTATGACATCAGGTAATGCTGCACTTTGAAGCCCCAATTGTTAGGACTTCCAAGGCTGTTTGAAAGCATTTTGCGGTTTGCAATGGGCTTTCAGACACCCACGCAGCCCCTGCTCCTGTTTCAACCTCTGGGATTTTTTAAAAAATTCCTTTTGGATGGACCAGCTGTCTGCAGGAGGAGTCCCATGCACTGTCTGTCCTTCCAAAGTGCAACCGCTTCCAAAATGAGCTGCTTTCTTTGGCAGGGTGTGCCAAGCTGGGTCCTTTGCAAGCTGCTCCTTTCGACTTCTGGTTTTGTAAGCTGAAAGGAGCCGCTTCAAGCAGCAGCACGGAGAGGGAGAAGCAGTCTCCATTCAAGGAAAACTGCTTCCTCCTCCTTGAGCAAGGCACACTCCTCCTGGCCATCAGCTGAAGGGGAAGCAAGATCATTCCTTGCCCCAACGAAGGAAAAATTGGGAGCCCATTTCAAGCTACCCATTGAAGCCCTGCTCTTACCAGACCCCCGACAGGGCAAGATTAGCCCATAGCCCAGAGATACCCCAGCCCTGCCCGATAATTTCCTCAGGTATGCCAGCACCACTGCACCCCAGTTCCCAAGCTACAGCACACATGGTACCATCTCAGAAGGAACTGGAAGGGTGATGTTTGCAAATCATGCTTGAAGAGCAGTATCCAACTGACAGGACAATTACTTTGGCCAGATCCATCCACAGCACAGTCACTTTGACATCCTCCACCGTAGAACACAAAAAATAAGTCAAAATCACATACTGGCAGCAGAGGGGCTTAGAAGCTGTCTCCTTCTCCAATAAAATGGCAACACAGCAGAGCTGACATGCCCAGAATACAGCTCTTGCTAAAGACTTGGCAGCACATTGGAATGCAACAGCTGCAGTCGACACCAGAAAGGCTTCTCAACAGTTCACCTCTACTCACAATACATGTTTCTGATTACACTCCGAGAAACCCCAAGTTCCTTGGGTGAGTCATGCCTGCACACACATCCCTCCAAACACAAATGGCACACACACGCACAAACCCAAGCTAAGCACAACTGCCACAAGAGCTCGCTCTCAAGGGAGCCTATAGATGACTGAGGTATCATTTTACAGATAACACAAACAGCGGGAAGGTAAACGGCATTTCCATGTGCTGCTCTGGTTCGCCAGAAGTGGCTTTGTCATGCTGGCCACATGACCTGGAAACTATACGCCGGCTCCCTCGGCCAATTATGCGAGATGAGCGCGCAACCCCAGAGTCGGTCACGACTGGACCTAATGGTCAGGCTGCATTTTAAAACAATTTTAAAATCTAAATTGTATTTTAATCTGCATTTTAATCAACTGTTTTTCTTTCTTTTACATTTTATTGTAATTTTATTAATGTCAGCCGCCCTGAGCCCAGATCTCACTGGGGAGGGCTGGGTATAAATAAAAATTTATTATTATATTATTATCAATGAATCCTCAAAGTGACTATTTTTGAGATCACTTCACTTCCCTTGCAAAAAAAAAAAAAAGGTCAAAAGTTTCCACGAAGCCAGCTGTCATCCCAGTCACACTCCATGCCCACAGCTAGTTCCTCCACTCTGCGGTCTAAGGATACCACCACTTCATGCTCCTGCCTGACACACAGCTGCGTCACTGCTGCTCCCATCTCACATTAAGCTGGGGTCTTTTCATTCATCTCAGGAGTCTGGCCATATATTGAACTTCTGCCTTCTAGCTAAAACACAACATTTTGGGGTAAGCAAGAGGTGCTTTCTAACAACAGCTGGACATGCCACCTTCTCGATCTTCTTGATCTAACAGGGCAACTTCAGCCAGAATGAGACTCCGGATCAAGAAAGGGGCTCTGCAGGACTGAAAAGAAACTCAGCCTGGCTTCATGTGGGCGGAGGACTCTGAACTTTGATTCTAGATAGGTGCTGGCTGCTCTGAAACCAGCTGGCTTTAGACAAAAAAAACCACAGCTTTGAGGTGGAAAGTCCCTTTCACTCTCAAGGGAAACATTTCCCAGCACTGCCTGGGAGAAAGGAGGAAGTCTTCACCTATCGAACTTCTACCTGCCGTTCAAAGGAGCAGGAACCCTGCCAGAAATCAGTAGCAAATCTACCCACAACCCAGAGCTTTCCCCTTCCACTGCTTTATGCCCCCAGCAAACCTACCACTGCCAACAGGAAATGGAACAGAAAAGATTAATCATTAGCGTAGAGTTAAAGGGGGTGGGGACTGGGGAGGCAAAGGAGACTTGAACAAAATGAAGCGATCGTATTAAACAGGCGGACGACTCCTGTTTAAATATTGCTTCTCAAAACTGGCTCTCCGCTGTGACGAAGTGGCCCCTCTTCCCGCCCCCCGTCCGAATCAATAGCGCCAACCTTATCCTCAGGTGCCCACACAAAGCGGATCAATCCTTAATAACAACTCGACGCGGGAAGGAACCCCGTCACGTGGGAACCCCAGAGGGACGATCAACCCGTGTCCAAAAACTATTATTTCGAGAGGACGGTGGCGGGGGGAGGGCAGAGAATAACACTGAGGAGAGAGATATCTCCAACAAGCAAAAGATCCGGAAGAGGGGTAAGGACGTTTCTTCGAATGGAGGGAAAGGAGCAACGACCCTCCCCCGCCTCGCTCCTTAATGTAGCGCGTTAGATACCCTCCGCAGAGCAGCCCCCCCCCGCACACACACGCACACCCCTCTCGCAGACTCCTGCAATCTGGTGGTAAAGAACCGCCAGACAAGGAACCGAATCCCGATTACCTGCAACGGGAGACGCACAACAAGCGACGCGCAGCGCCTTTCCAGCCTCGCGTGCCGCGGAAAATGCAAGGCGAAGTGGCTTCGGCGAGACTTGGCTTCTCTTCTCCGCCCCAGCTGCTTCCAGTCCTCCTGATCAGGAGGAGTCAGCGGCAGCAGCAGCAGCAACGGCCAACCCCCTGGGGCAGCCCAGAGACGCCTCGCACGCTTAACCCTCTGCTGGCCCGAGGGAAGCAGGCAGAAGCAGCAGCACCGCCCATCCTGCGAGGAGGGGAATTCTCCTTTCACCTGGTGCTTCTGCAACCTCCTGTGGCAGCAAGGCTGGGGAGTTGGGTGGTGGGCTGGCTGGATGAAGACTGAGAGCAGCATGCCAGCCGCAGTGGCTCAGGCTGCCCAATTGCCTTTGCACAGGGAAGGTTGCCAAGTGCACCTCTCCGGGAATGTGCTTCTGCAGCCTCGGTGAGAGCGAGGCTGGAGGGGCCTGCGCGGAGCCTTGAGAGCAAGGGTGGCACCGTGCCATGCCAACGGCAGAGGAGCCAGGCTCCCCGATTCTTGCCACAGGGTTGCCAAGTGCACCTTTCTGGGAAACTGCTGAATAGTCAAAGCTGAGCACAAGGAGGGTGAGAACAAAGGAGCGCACAAGAAGCACGCGGAAGGAAAGCCAGGATCGAGTATCGGGGTGTTCCTCAAGACACAGGGCGATTACCTGCAAGCTTGCTCGTCGCAGGAGGTGAAAAGCAAGCCAGCACAAAGAAGCCTCGGGGTAAGCACGAGATGCGGGAAGCTAGGAGAACTCCCCACACGAACGTGCAGGGAAGAAAATGAGTGGGCGAGGGACGGTGGAGACCAGCAGAGGCAGCAGTGGGAAAAGCCGAAATCACCCACATCTTCGCGTCAACGGAAAGGAAAATAACCGAGGAAAGCCGAGTGGCACCCAAGACACATAGGAAGGAACTACCCCCCCCCCCCAAAAAAAACCCAGTCCATCTGCAGCAGAATGTAGGGATGGGGGATCAGTAAATCAGAAAGAGACAGACAGAGAGAGAGAAACCCCCTCGGTCTCCAGAAGCACCCAACCCACAAAGAAACGGCGTCGTGTGAGAATTGGAGCGCATCAAACATCAGTACAGTACAAGGAGAAGTGCAAAGTCAGCGCCCGAGGTGGGTAACCAACAGCAAGCTTTTCGCAGAAACGAAAAGCAAAATTAAGCAAAATAAAGAGACAACAGCAGCAGTGGAACGTGTTCAAACAAACAAACCCATATTGGGGGTGATCTGCACATTTGGGATTGGCATGTGAGCAACCCCTGGGTGGAATCTGATCCTCACTGGGCTGTGAGAAAAAAGAAAGATCATTTATCACCTCACATTCAATGGCACGCCATCCACTCCCACAAAGTTCTTAAAATGAACACCCCCCCCCCCACACACACACTCCAAAATGAATCCAATTGTTGGTGTGTTCCCCACCACCCACCCCAACAAGGCTTGCGGACATTGCTGGGACACATACATACCCTCCAATATTTTATTATTTATACTCCACACATCTTACTGGGTTGCCCCAGCCACTCTGGGCAGCTTCCAACATATATAATAACCTAATAAAACATTGAAAATACTTCCCTATACAGGATTGCCTCCAGGTGGCTCTGGGGTTGGATAACTCCATACCCTCCAACATTTCTCCAATGAATATAGGGGCATCCTAAGGAAAGGTGGGACATTCCGGGATCAAATCAGAAACCGGGATGGCTTCTCTAAATCGGGGATTTCCCTGGAAAATAGGGACACGTGGAGGGTCTGCACCTACTGTGGTCCATAGAAGTCAATGATCACGTGGTGCAAAAAGCCTAATGTGCAAGTTCCCAGATTATAGTCACTGCACTTCTCCCCCTGCTGTGCAACTAGAGGCTAAGCCATGGTTTGGTTTAACATTATGTTTAAATCCTGGCTCTTCGTTTTGCTCCCAACAAACCACAAGCTGTAACCAAGGTTTCTTCTTGGTTTAATCCTGGTTGCCAATTACGTTTCCGGACCCAATTCAATAGTGCTGGTGTTGACCTATAAGGCCCACCTCCTCATAAAAGAACCAAACTGGGCCCTGTGATCAGCACCTGAGGCCCCTCATTGTGTCTCTACTCCCCGACAGGCTTGGAGAGGGACAATATGGGAACGGGCCTTTTATGTGGTGGCTCCCTGCTTGTGTAATGCTGTCCCCAGAGAGGCTTGCCTGCCACCATTGTTACATATCTTCTGGTGCCAGGCAAAAACATTCCTCGTTACCCAGGCCTTCGGCCATTAAATAATCTATGGGCTGTTAAATGTGATTATTTTATCATTATGCTGTCTATTATTGTGCTCTGTATTGCATTTATTAATATTATGCTCCATAAACTATGTTCTTAATGTTGTACCCTGCCCTGGGATCTTTGGATAAAGAGCAGTACAGGCAATACTCCACTTGCATGGGATCAGGACTGCTGACACGTGCACAGTTTGGGGTGCTGGAAGGGGCTAGTGGCAGAACAGAAGGGACCAAAAGGGACATAAGCACATCCTGCTGATCCGTGCAGTGGCTGGGAATGGAATCTCCCCTGCACACCCTCAAAATCTGCCCTAGAGGATGGGGGGGACACACAACTTGGAGCAGATTTGGGGTGCACCCAGGGAGAGAAAGGGAAAGCTCCCATTGCATGAACAGTACTCTGCTCATGCAGCACCGGATACAACCCATGTTCTCCAAGCTTCTTTCTCCCAAAGGATGGCTATGCAGTACCTGTGGGAATATTCTTACCGTAGTTCCCTCTAGGCATAGACAATTTGTGTGTTCCAGCTCTGAAGCTTGATGTGCAAAGCACATTCCTCAGATTGAGGGTAATTTGGCTTGGAAGAAATATGTTGGAATTGAATGTTCGTTTGTTGAAGAGCAAAACCTGTGTGCCTAAATGTTTCCGCACACCTGGCCATGGTAACCTCTTTTAACCAGTGCTATTTTTCTAGAAAAAGAGGTGCTGTAACTCACTATGAACTATGAACAATTTCTCTTTGAATGGCAATGGTGCCTGAGAGGTGCCAGAACTGAGTTCCAGCGAGTTCCAGCTCAAAAAAATGCCCTGAATATAACTGTCATTAATTGAGTGTTACAGCAGTGTAATGTACCAACAGAACAAAAAGCTGCAAGTGGTATTTAGGGAAGCTTTTAATGTTTAATAGATTATTGTATTTTAATATTGATGGTGTTTCCTGCTTGGCAGGGGCTTGGACTGGATGGCCCTTGTGGTCTCTTCCAACTCTATGATTCTATGATATTCTGCTGGAAGCCGCCCAGAGCGGCTGGGGAAACCCACATTTATACCCACATGGGCGGGGTATAAATAATAATAAACAATAATAATAATAATAATGATTAAATGCTGGGTTTGTAGGATTACAGTACTTAATTACTTTCTTCACTTCCTGTTGTGTTCACTCTAATAGTATGCCTACTACTAAACGGAGGGAAACTGCTAAAATGGGCTAGTTTTTCTGCTTTATCTGGGGACTCTTTGCTACCCTTCTTCTCATAAGAGCTAGGGAACTAACTCATTTACTCCAGAATTGTTCCGGTATTTTTAAGGTTGCGATCCTACGCATACTTATCGGGGGTACGCTCCATTGAAATCAGTGGAAATTAATTTGAATTAAAAAAAATACCATATGATCAGATTGCAAGATTACAATGCTTACCTGAGAGTTTAACTCCACTATAGAACTTGCCTTTGAGCAGATTTAATTAAGCCTTCCCCTCTGCTGGAGTAAAAATGATTTGGCTATTGCTGCCAAACAGACACTTGGTACAATCCAGCAATGCTTAAGTGTTTTTAAATCCCATGCAATATAAGATAAGTTAATGTGTGCATAACTTTCTCATTTGGTATAACTGGGGTTATTATTAGGACGTCAATTGCTTATTAAAATTTATAACAGGAATGCTAATAATATGTGTCTGGGATGTCTCATAAAAGAACAAGGAAACAGTTGAGTTAAACCAGTTGTTTGGGGATGATATAAAGCCAAACTTAATGTTTTTGCCAAATTCAAACGCAAATCTTTATTTTCCATCTTCCCTCCTTATTTGGCTGTAATACTTATATTCCATTTCCTGCTTTAAAGCCAATGCTAAGTGTTGCCTCTTGGTCTTCTCTCACTCCAGAAATGCTTAATGCTTGTGGTGTTAAGGCATTGGCCCTTGAATCTCTTTTTTCAAAGTAGGCTTATTTACCTGAAATGAATTACTACAGAGTAAATGATAAGGCATCTGACTGGTCTCTTCCAGAGATTGTTTTCACAGAGAGGGACAATAAAGACAGAATCCTGTACACACTTACTGGGGAAGAAGAGGATCTGCTGAAGACTAATAGAACTTTACTTCCCAAGTAAACACAAACAAGATAGGGATACTTTCCAAACATCATTTTAAACTATTCCAAGGCCTACTGGTGGATCCCAGCCTACTCAGAAAGCCTGCCTTAGGTGCATATTCCTGTAAGGTTCTTCCCCTTTCTATTTGTATCCATGAGCGCGGCTGGCCGATACATTTTGGCACTTGAGGAGAACCACAAAATGGTGCCTCATTCCCCACGACGGAAGTGAAGTGAAGATCTACATCACACACAAAAAAAACTACATTGGGATCTACTGAGGATCCTGACACCTGAGGTGATCGCCTCGCCTTATCTGATGGGTGGGCTTCAAGGGAGTAGCCACAGGGGTGGGGCAGTAAATAAATAAAAATCCTTAACTAAAAGTAGAAATCGTAGAAAGATTTTGACCGGTTTTTCTCAGCACTTGGGGTCAAAAGAAAGTAATCTGAAACAACTGTTGAGACACTCAGCTAGACAGAGCCAGACAAGAGAATGATGAGAGGTGGGTGTCCTGCCCGCCGCTCCCTAAATCCTGGCTACACCCGGGGTGGGCTGGCCCTGTCTATGAGGCAATCTGGATCCAGAATGCCTGGGCCCTCTCTGGACTATGAGTACTGGGGAGAAGCAGTGACCTTTATAGTTGAGAGAATCTGCCCTGAACTGTACAGACTGGCAGAGGAGGATCTGTCATAGACTGAAGACACTGATCATCTCTTTGGTAAAGTTAGTTATTCCATGCCTCTTTTAAATACCCTTTTTAATCTCCTACCTGTGGCAGTTTGAAACGCTGCAATCCAGAAAACGGGTTTACGTCCTCACTTGAACTTGTGAGAATTCCCTTAAGGTGAACGTTCAGAATGTGTCGAGATTAATAAACAACGTAGCCTTTTAACATGAAAGACAAAGATTTCGCAGAATGGAAACCTTCCCCTTGTAAACAAACGTGTTTGGCATTGGTGTGGTAGCAATAAAAACTGCTTGGTGTTTAATGTATGTGGGATTTGTCCTTTGCTGAGGCTTGTAGCTAAATATTTGCATGAAATATTTTAAGCCTTCAAATGCATTTCATATTTGATTTCCACCACACATTTTGCATTAAATATAGAGCCAACTGGATGTGTGGTATACTTTTGGGTGTAAACCCGTGCATTAATACTTGCCACAGAAATTTCAAAAGCCTTAGGACATGTACATTCAATGTACATTGAATATAATTTTGGCTCTCCCTATCATTTTTTTGGGGGGGGCATATCTTGATGTCCTAACTCCTATTACCACTTGCAAACATCTATTTACTATCATAACCTTCATGTTTGTACAGAGCCATACAGAACCCTGAGACCACATAATGAAGGCAGGCTATGAATGCATATAAATAGAATCTCTCCTTGAGGTTTGAATATAAAAAATATGTGTGCATGAAGAACTCCTGCATTCTTTGTTCGATACTAGGGTTGTCAAATGATCAGGAAAAAAGGCCTGGCCTGCTCTTTTGCTTCTAATTGCAGTTTGATATGCAGAAATTAGCAGATTAAGCATCTAACAGCATTGAGATTACCATGATGCCTGTTAATGTCTACCCATCAGGCTACTCTTAGACACAGCTACGGAAGCTGGTTTGAAAAGTTGACCACCTTACTTTTAAAGCTTGCAGGAATCAAGTGCCCTTGTATGAGAGCCTGTGGGGAACCCTGATGTAGACTAAGAGCTCCCCCTTGAGTGTCTTGTGATTTTGCATCCTTGTGATGAACCCAGAATACCAGATAACCAAATATCTTCATCTTCATTTACATTCTGTTTTAATCCCCTTTCCCCTAATAACACCTCTGGTGAAAACTCAACATTTCTTTTATAAAAACATTAATGAAGTGGGAGCAGCCTCTTAATTGATTGATCATTTAGACCATTTACATCCGAGATTGAGCTCTTCTTGTCATTGGCCCAAGCACTGATCCAGCTCTATAAAGAGGCTGACTTTTAATTGTCTCAGTTTTCTAAATATGCAAGGCTCCCTGGAAACCATCCAACCAGGTGACCAAAGGTTTAATTTCTTTTTTAGATTGATACACTGCATTTCCACATTCCTGAACATAACCCACAGAAATGACAAAGTACACAACAAAATTGCATTGCCTATAACAATTCAAAATATAGCTGCAAACAAATATAACTGTTTATCATTATGGAACATATTTTTTTAAAAAAAATGTTCTTTCTCTCCAGACCTTTCTTCTGTGTGAAACTCTGCATGTGTTCTAAAACTTGAGTGTCTGTTCAAGCAGGCAAAATGAAATTTTGCTGAATGATTTAAAAAATTTTTTTTGCAAGGCTGTTTGTGTTAGAGTTGCCTTCTCCTTTCCTTCCTTTCCCCCCAACTAAAATTTTACATGCTGCAATGTTTGGATTCATTGATTTTAAAAGGCTTTTCTCTTATTTTCTCTCTCTGAAATCTTCCCCACATGCCGTGTGATTGTTAAGCCATGCTTTCTGTTCTAAGTTCTGTAAGATCTGACATCCTCAAGTCTAGCCTTCAGTCAAGTAAATCTAAAGCACCCTCTTCCCACCCCCACCCCTTAATTATTCCTAGCGCTGGGCTTAAGGGAAGGGCCCTTTTCAGTTCAGCTTAGAACCTCCACCCTGCCATTACTCAGACTTATTATTCTGATTGTATATGTTGTGATCTTTTCTGTGAACCACCCTGAGACCTCTGGGTATAGGGTGGTATATAAACTCAATTAACAACAACAACAACAACAACAACAACAACAACAACAACAACAACATGTAAAGTCTGGTGGGTGGTAACTACACAAAGGTTTCAGGAGCTGGGTAGCAAGCAGGAGATACACCCACAGTTACACCTGCTCTCAGGGTCCATCAACAGCTCATCAATGGCTACTAGCCCTGATGCTATGTTCTGCCGCCACTGTCAAACGCAGTGTGCCTCTGAACACCAGTTGCTGGGAAATGCAGGTGGGCAGAGTGTTACTGCACTCATGTTCTGCTTGCAGGTTTTCCACAGGTATCTGGACTAGATGGGGCATTGGGCTGATTCAGAAGGCTCATATTACATTCTTATGTATGTGTGTGGCGAGAGCATGTTTGCAGCAAAGCAAAGCCCAGCCGACACACAGTAGTATATACAAACATTGCTCCTAGTAAACTTAGTGTTCACAGTCCTCTGTGCATATGAGCTCGATTTGAGTCTTGCCTTTCTTTCAGTTCAATATGGACAAATTAAGATTCATAATAATTGAACATGGACCCCAACAAGGTGAAAATTTCAGAATCTGCATCAGAGGATTGTTGCGATTTTTCTGGAAACTGGTTTTTAAATAGGCTTCTTAATGGCAAATATGTTGATCAAAAGTGGTTGATGTATTCAAAAAAAATTAAGTCATTATTTTGCTTTCCTTGTACATTTGCAACAAACATCTCTGAAGCATATAAAAATATTTGCAGTAAATCAGAGGGTTTCAATGACCAGAAGAAGCATTTCAGTCAAATTAATGATCATGAAAATGTATGAGACCACCAATATATATATATTTATAAATGGAAGAACTTGGAAAAGGGAATGGGAAAGTGGTGGACTTATTTATGATTCCTTACAAAAGGCAATTCAGACAGAAAAGGAGAACTGTCTGCACATTCTGAAGGTTATTTAGGACATTATTCTGTTCTTAGAGGCTATAGAGATTTTTAGCAGTCCTATTGCAGGATATCTTCTAAATCTCCTTGTACTGATTAGTCATTATGATAGTGAAGTTAAAAACTATTGGTTAAATCATGAAAAGTGGGAAGCAAACTATTTACCACATAAAAGTATGAAATGTATGTCTTGAATTATTGGGGGAAATGTTTGTGGTGAGCTGAATTCTAGGATTAAAAATATAATTTCCCACTGCGATTTGATTGTACTCCAGACGTTTCTCACCGCAAACAAATGCATCAGATTATCAGGTATGTCCCTGTTGATACTAGAAACATTTCGACTGAGGAAGTTTTTGCAGAGTTCATTGAAACAATACAGAAAACAGGCAGTGGTTTAGCGGACAAAACCACATATTAAAACAGTACAACATCAATATTAAAAATGCCAGAGGCCAAGGATATGAGAATGGGGCAAATATGTCTGCCATGCATAAAGGCATCCAAGAACTTATATTAAAACAAAACAGCTTCACTAATGCTTATCATTTTCTGCATCATAAAATACAGGGTTGGTTGAGGAGTGTGTGTTTTTCACATTGTTTGTCCCAAGTGCCAAGATACCTAGATGAGCCCTGATGATCACAATTCTCTTTGGAAGAACCGTTGAAAACTAGTGTGGGGAAGTTCCTCTTCTGATCTGTCATAGAGCCCCATGTTAGAAACCTGTGAAGACATGCCCTTAAACCAGGAAACATTGAAGTTGGTGTCAGGACTTGCCAGGGCTAGAGCTGGGAGTCTTCAGTCTATTAGAACTTCATCATCTTCTGGGTAGTATCTTCAGGTTTTGAAGTGGTTCCATCTACCTAGGCTGTCCATTGGCTGGGACCTTGTTCCTAGCTCTGGTGTGTCTCTGTGTGATCTTTGGCTCTCCTTGGCTCCTGGGTCTCCTTTAAAAGCTGCCTTGGTGGCAGGGCTGACAGAGGCTGATAAGAGATGCAAATATTAATATTAATTCAATAGCTGTCTTTGGCCTTCAAAAGCACGATTTATTACTGGTGCAATTGGCCCCTCCTGTATTATATAGTATTTTACCATGGGCGTACCCAGGATCAAAACTAGGGGGCAGGCAAACCACGGGGCCCGGCCATGCCCCCCAGCCACCCGATTGGCTGGCTGACTATGACGTGGCCGGGATCCTCCCAGGAGGCGTGGTCTATGTCCATGCCCCCCAGAGGGTGAGCATCCCGGCTGGGGCGGCAGAAGGCGGAGCCTTGATGGGGTGGCAGGGCCCGCCAGAGCGAGCGCAAGGAAGGCGGGACTAACCGTGGGACGCAGCTGGGGCCGGAGCCGTCCACCTCCCAGGCTGCAAACAGGTTCATGGACCCGGGGGGGCTGCCCGGATGCCCGCGCGCTTCGGCCGCCATCGCTGGGTCCTGGTGGAGGGGACAGGGCGAGCTGCTCGCCTTCTCCGGTCGTGATGGCCCGTCAGCTCCTGCAGCCTCTCAGCGCCGACACAGCCGGCGTGGACCTTCGCCCAGGGCGTGTGTGACCGGCTGCGGGGGGAGGGGCACCGGGAGGGTGACATCAGAAGAGAGGTCCCCCCCCCCGCATCCTGCCCCTCTGAGATTGGAGGGAGGGAGGCGGATGGCGCCGCTTGTTCCGCCGCAGTGCCAGAGGAGCAGCGGGACTGCTGCTGCTGTGTAAAAAAACAGTGGCTGTTTTTTTGCGCCGAGCTGTTTTACACCTTCCCCCCCCTTTGGCTTCTAGGGGGGCAGCTGCCCCCTCCTGCCCCTCTGGCTACGCCCATGTATTTTACAGTAATGTATTGTGATTTACAGCTAGGAATAGGAGAGATTTTGATTTCATGCTTAATTCACACTTGAGCAGTACACAAACTAAAATGCAGCTTTCCTTCAAAATTCACACTTCTCTGAATGTTGTAATGCACTTCTCCAACCAATGTGTACATTTTGAGGAGAGTGTGAATGAAAAAAAGCAGATTAATGGAAATAAAATAGGAAAAAAATGCCTTTGCACAACGGAAGATTGCTTGCAAAAATATGCATAGTGGGCAGAATTTAAAATGTGCATATTAAGAGGTAAGCACTAAAATGCTGGTGAATTTTTGTGCAGACTTTTTTAAAGGAAACGGATGCAAAAATGTGTGGACTGGAAAAATAAGAGATACCAAGATACAGATTTTCCTGTCTACAATGCAACAGATTTATTTGCATGCCAACAATTTCAGCTATTGGCTGGACTTCCACCCCTGACTCGGGTGATGCAAATTAAGAAGGAAGCCTCTATGCATCCCTGATTGTACACTGCTGGAGACAGTCAGTATGCAAGTGTGGAGAACATGATTCAATGTGGCACCAAGCTTGCTGAGGTGAAGTGGATATGATGTGAAGAGAGTGTGAACAAAGAGCTAAATATTCATCAGAGAATCTGCCAGGCAGAGCTGCCAGGTTGTCTCTTCTTGTTACAAACTTTATGATATATTAAGTTATTCTTACATTCTTGCACGTGGGATGATGAAGTAGTTCCAAAAATGCAATGAAAGCTTTCCCATTGCACCACAGCAATAATGGGAGAAACTGCACATGATCCTACCCATTTCTTAAAGATGTAGAAACCTTTTTAGGATATTGGCTAGCAAATCAACAAACATACAGCTATGCATTTTGTGTCTTGCATTGTTTGACATTATGGCCTTATCACTAGATATCAAAAACCATGCTGCATTGAGATAATGTCTCAAAATATCCCATGAGAGCCACAGTTCTGTGAATCAAGTTGTTTTCTTTGGCTTAGCTAACCATCACTAAGTATTTTATGTATGGCTTACATTACAAAAACTGTCAAGGTTTCTGCGTTCAGACTGTATAAGTATGAAATCCGCATTTTATTTCATGAGTCTCCTTTAAAATTGTAAGTCTTGGTCCACGAGTTTGTGTGTGCGCATGTGTGTGTGTACACACACACACACACACACACACACACATTTTTATATAAGGGGAAAGGAGGGGGTAATTAGGAAGTTAAGGTGGAAAATTGATAATTTGGTTCTGGACTACAAAGTTGTGCAGTTATTTGAACAAAAAGAAAGCTGAACTAAGAAGGAGACTGTGAACTCTGAGGGCATTTGTTTAGAGCTGCTTAGCAGACTAAATGTAGAGGGAGAGAAAATCAGTGGTAAAGGAAAATCAAGACCATGATTTAAAAATGGGTAGAAAGAACAGGTAGCGTAGAGCAGGTGAGACCTCCAGTGGTGGAAGAAGGGGGTGCGGGGGTGCGGTCCACCCTGGATGTCATCACTGAGGGGGGTGACAAAATGACAAAAATATGAGGGTTTGTTGTTGTTTTTTAAAAAAGGGCTCACAACACTTTTTAGTTCGGTCAACGAATGTAATGAAATGTGGCTACCACTGGGCGCCACACCGCGGGGGCCGGCACCTGGCACCTACAGCGGGGCCTGCAGTGTGTCTGATCCACACATCTCTCCTGGGAGTGACGTGGTGGCTTGGGCGCCTGCAGGCTCCGCACTGCCTGAAACGTCAGTGTGGGGCTTGCATCTGCCCACCGCCTCACCCTCAGCCACCCTACAGCCTTTTCGCCGCCTCCCCACAGCACCCCTCCCCATGGGCAGCTTGCCCCACCCCTGGCTGCAGGACACGTGCTTTGCACCGGGCACCCAAGCAGCTAGCTACGGCACTGCCAGGTATATGGCAGTATATAAATTCAATAAATAAATAAAATAAGCATAAGAAGAGCCCATTGGATCAGGCAATAAAGGACTGCCTGAACTCGGAACAGACTCCGATGAGAGGTGGTGGACTCTCCTTCCTTGGAGGTTTTTAAACAGAGGTTGGATGGATGCATTAGCTGAGATTCCTGCATTGCAGAGGGTTGGACTAGATGACTCTTGGGTCCCTTCCAACTCTAAGGTTCTATTATTCTATCCCAGCTCAATCGCTGTGATCCAACTCAGGAGTGCCATCATGGCGAGGATCATCTGACAGCAACAAGAAGCCAAGCCTTACATAAACCTTTATAAGTAAATAAACAAACACAAATAAAATACACAGTCCAACGAGTCCAGAATCCTGTTCTGGCTGGCTGGATGCCAATTCTATGATTCTATGATGGTGGAAGCAGAACAAGTGATGGTAATGAAGAAAACAAGGCAAGGGAGAGGAGAGGAGAAGCGGCAGTAGAGAATGCAGGCTGCTGAAATTGTCTGGAAGCTATGGAAATGTGTGTATTTTATTAAGAGGATATATAGCCCACCCTTCATCTCAGTGGATCCCAGTGAGGGGTACAGGATGAACTTGTGCTTGTGCCGCAACATAAATGAAAAGCGTGTTTTTGTGCTCTTTAAAATTAGTAAACATATGCCACCTTCTGGTCAAATCTAAACCTACATGATGTTAAGCTGAACATCATAGAGCCATACCGTGTTTCTCATATTATAAGACACGTCTTATATTTATTTTTTCCTCAAAAAAACACACTATGGCTTATTTTCAAGGGATGTCTTATTTTTTTCCTCCTCCTCCTGCCGCGGCCGGCATTGCTGCTGCGCCTATCACTATGTCTTATTTTCGGGGTATGGCTTATATTCCTTGAATGCTTAAAAATCCTGCTATGGCTTATTTTATGGGGATGCCTTAAAATATGAGAAACAGGGTAGAGTTGTAGAGTTCAACCTCCTGCAATGCAGGAATATTTTTGCCCAGTGTGGGGCTTGAACCCATGACCCTGAAATTAAGAGTCTGATGCTCTACCGACTGAGCTATGGAGATTAGGTTAGGAGAAAGTACTAATAATCATTTCTCTAAGTAGCCAAATAACTGGTTATTCCATGCTGAAATTTTTACATTTCCTCTCATTCATTTCCTCTCATATATCTAAATCTAACAATATTTCAGTATCTTATGGATCTCTAACACCCCAAGCCAAATTGTCCAGGGCACAAAGTCTGAGGCTTCCCTATCAGTTTTGATCCCTGGCTGAGTTGTTGTCCATTGTGTTAGCATCTTTAAATGAAATCTGTGCTGTGGTAGCGGGGGAGATCTGGCAGATTAAATAAAATCCATAGGTGTAATCTACCAAATGGCCAGCTGGTGTCAGCGTTTAGTCTCAGATTTTATTTTAAATTGATGGTTTGCTAGTGAAGACAGCTGGCTGGATGAAAGCTAAATAATTTTGTTACTGTATTAAGATAACCCCCTAAGTTTTATAATAATTCATCCTGCTCTGAGTCTAATGCGTTGTGGGATATTCTCACCAAGATGAAAATGAACTACAAATTTATAACAACAACAATAAACTTCAGGGCAAAACCATCACAAAATGTGTATTTTACTGCAGTGGTTGTGGACCATCAACATAGACAGCACTTTATGGAGTGAAACTCTTGTCCCAAAGAATTTGCAATCTATAATTTGATAAAGAGGGACACAACTGAGGGAAGGTATGGGAGAATGGTAGAGTTTCAGTAGGAGATGAGAACTGAGGATTTGAGGCTAAGGATTCACAGAAGATGTGGACTTGGGAAGATATGAAGGAAGAAATTTGGAACAGTGCAGGTGCTTTTGGAGGGCATTCTGTACATAAGTGGAAGGAATGGAGTTATCAGAGGCGGTTTTAGGGTGGAGAGACCAGTGTGGTGGCACAGGGTGCTGCGCCGTAGAGGGTGCCACCACAATGCTGTAGAGTGTGAGAGGCTGGGGTGTGTGCCAAATTATTGTGTCACACAGGGCACTACTGAAATTTGAGAGCCCCAAGTCTGCCACTGGGGTTATAACAAACCTTCTGGCAGTTGTGTGGGTGGGAGAATTAGCAACGTGAAGGCCAGAGACAGGAATACATTGGATAGGGACTCAACTATTGTGACATGTGTCACAATAATATGTTTTGTATGTATTATGAACGTACAACACCAGATGACGCCAGAGAGCAAAAAAGGAATTTACAGTATATGGATTTTTACATAGGCTTCCCCCCCCTCTTTTGTTGTAATGATTTAATTTCTGACTTATTTATAGTGTTTTAAACCCGTGCCTACGTGTGTAAAGGTAATAGGGATGCCTGTGGTGCTGTGGTCTAAACCACTGAGCCTCTTGGACTTGCCGATCAGAAAGTCTGCGGTTTGAATCCCTGCGATGGGGTGAGCTCCCATTGCTCTGTCCCAGCTCTTGCCAACCTAGCAGTTTGAAAGCACACCAGTGCAAGTAGATAAATAGGTACCGCTGCGGCGGGAAGGTAAACGGCATTTCCGTGCGCTCTGGCTTCTGTCACGGTGTTCTGTTGCGCCAGAAGCGGTTTAGTCATGCTGGCCACATGAGCCGGAAAGCTGTCTGTGGACAAATACCGGCTCCCTCAGCCTGAAAGCAAGATGAGTGCTGCAACCCCATAGTTGCCTTTGCTTTGACTGGACTTAACCATCCATGGGTCCTTTACCTTTTTTTACCTAGGTGTGTGCATTTGTTGAGGAATAGTTGGGAAAATTATCCAAATGGGGCCCATTCAGTTCAGTTTCTATACATCCCAAAACAAATGCAGAGGGGAACATATGGGCCTGTACAGGTGTCATTCTATTTGGAATGAGTGGTAGCAGGAAATGGCATTGGCAACTGTCCTGGGCAACCATCCTTTTGTTTGACATAGAAGTCCCTGGACATTGCATCCTGGAGAGAAATGGCAGCCACCAATAAGGGAACACTATTTTTCATCGCAGCTTGTTTTCTCCGCTACAATGCCACAATAGGGTCCAATGGCTGGGACATTCTAGCAAAACCAAAATGGCTGCCGCCGCTATTTTTTCTTTTGTTGCATGGCCACTGCATGCATGCAGCAGCAGCACTAGGAAATAATAATAATAATAATAATAATAATAATAATAATAGCAATAAAATAAAGACACCCCCTCAGAGCAAAATCAAAGATGGAAGTGTGTACCAACAGAAAACAAAATGGCAGGGAATAAAATATGCAACAAAGGGGATTTTGACAAATGGGGAAACACAAAATGCACAACACTTTCGGCGCTATAAACAAATGGAATCCAAAAACAAAATACTGGTAAAAAGAAGGGGAAACTTTACACAACCTTAATCAAGCGTTTTGAACCTGCACTGAATATGCGGAGGATAGGAAGCCAGTGTTGAGATTGAGAGCAGGACATTGCATGGTCTGAATTATAGGAGATGGGTGAATGATTTTTTTGTGATAGAGTTCTGGATAGATGTGCAAGCAATAGGGTGTGATAATTGAAGGCCAGAGGGCGGAGAAGATGAGGGAGGTGACTGGAGTATGAACTATAGTTTATGCTGCGCTGATTAATAGGAACTTCTGTATTTTTGTGGTGACAGAATGAGGAACTGAAGTTGTGGACTGCCTCAGCAAGGGGAGGGATGAGTCAGTTGCAATTATGGAAGCAGTGACTTTGCCAATGGAGAATATCTGAGGAAAGAAGACCTTGTTAAGATGTTGAGATGAAATCTCTGTGGTTTAGTCTCTCCTTCATATTTCTATTGTGCCTTTTCAGGCAAGCCCTCAAAAGTCAACTTACAAGAGGAAAAAATGTTAAAAACATTGGAACAAACAACATAATAAGCACAAAGTGGTTAGGTTCAGGCCTAACTCTGTGAAGAACAGGAACAAAATGAATGCTGTTGATTCCAATTTTTGAACCAGGTCCTGAAGCATCACTGTCATTTGTTTACAGTGTTTAAAACATTGTATATTTCCACAGCTACAAAGCTAGAGTGCAAGAACATAAGAAAAGCGCTCCTGGATCAAGTCAATGGCCCATCTAGTCCAGGATCCTGCTATGACAGTAGCTAACCGGATGCTTGTGGGAAGCTGACTGGGTTTGGGCAAGATATTCTCTCACACATAACCTATCATGGTTTCTGTCAGAGGATAGGATGAATCGCATATATGTAAAACACTGCGCTGAGCTCCTCGAGGAACAAATATTTAAATAATCTTGCCACTAAGTTGACTTTCCTTTATGAGATTCCACAGAGTCACTTGTTGAAATGGGGCTTTCAGGAATGAGGCTTTATTTTTCAATCTTGAGAATGGGCTCCTATATTTCGTCTAGCTTTCTGAGTCATTCTTCGGGGACCCTTTTTACATACTCCATACGAGAAATGTGTGTAGGCCTCATGGTAAAAGTACCCTCCTCAAGCTATGTACTATATACCCTATAGAAAAACCAAAAGGTTTCTATGTATGTAATGTTTTGTAGGCATATAGAGACCTCAGTCAGGAATTGATAACAATAAAAATAAAAATATTTTTTTTATTTGTACCCCACCCAACTAACTGCTTTCCACACTGCCCACATCCTTTCATCCAGCAATAATCATTTGCCTAATGTGAGGGAGTCAGAGACGGGGAGACCTGCCTGGTGCTGATAGAGAAGTTGCTGAAAGGAGAAGCCTGCTGTTGGATGACACTCTGCAAAATATCAAGATTCAGCTGCTGAGCTTCAATCCAATACAGCTGTAAACCTATGAGAGAGGTTCCTGGTCAGGTCAAGTTCCATGAATAGGAAAATGGTAACAGACATGGCAATTTGAAATTCGGTCAGATGCTAAGCAGTTTTCTCATTCCCCGTTTTCCTTGGAGCCAATTCATTCATCCAGGTGATGAAAACCACAAGGTTGATTGACAACTTTTGGAGTAAATATGGCATAAGAAGCTCCAAGGCAGAGATGGGCCAGTAAGTTAACGGCTCTGTTACCCAACATTCAATCAAAGCTATCCAATATTCAGTCAAAGCCATCAACAATCAGTGATGACAATGTGATGCTTTGAAAATACTTTGTTTATCCAAACCTCTGGATATCCAAAGGGTAAGGATGCTTGCAAGATCGCAATATAAAGCATATGAGCTGCTTTAAATTACAGGCAACTACCATTTTAGATGCAACCAATATGTGCCATACACGTGCACGCATTGTGCTGAACCCCAAAGTGACCTAAAAATGTCACAAAAAGGGGCAGAATGGAGCAGGGGCAGAACGAGGCAAGGTGGCTCTATGTGGGCCCCACCAACGCGCATGGGGGTCTGGAATGTAAAGCCCATGCAAATCAGTCGCTATCTGTATATTCTATCCTCCCAAGTAATTTACAATGCGGATTTCTTTTCTAAAAAGAGAACTGCCGGGGCTCAAGCTGGAAGCCGTCTCTGACTTGGAAGACCAAGCCACTAATTCCACAAAATGTGAACTGTGCTTACTCAGTGATAATAGAAATGCTTTGCACATGCTCCGCGAGGCCTCTCAGTGTTACACAATCATGAGACAAACTGGGGTCTAATCCCACAGTTCAACTCAGCACATTACTCCTTTGAAATCAATTGTCTTAAGCACACTTAACTTTGAGTTGCACTGTGGTCTGGAACCGCTGAGACTATGCTTATAGGCGATGTGATTACTTACAGTATCAAATTCTGTGTTACGTTTTCCTGAGTGAGTGAACTCTTTCCTCAGGGCAGTGGGTGTTGCTTTTGAATGAGTTATTGGGATTTTGCAGGGAGCACAACCCACTCAGTGGTTCTTTCATATTATTACACCATGGGATTTACACGGTTAAAGGTAAAGGACCCCTGGACGGTTAAGTCCAGTCAAATTTGACTATGGAGTGTGGCATTCATCTCCGCTTTCAGGCCAAGGGAGCCGGTGTTTATCCGCCGACAGCTTTTCTGGGTCATGTAGCCAGCATGACTATATGCAAAGAACACAATGACAAGCCAGAGCGCATGGCAATGCCATTTACCTTCCCGCCGCAACAGTACCTATTTATCCACTCACACTGGTATGCTTTGGAACTGCTAGGTTGGCTGGAGCTGAGACAAAGCAACAGGAGCTCGCTCAGTTGCGTGGATTCGAACTACCGACCTTCCAATTGGCAAGCCTGAGAGGCTTGGTGGTGACACGGTCAACCTCTCTAGAGGCTAATTTTGTCCATGATGGTTATGTTGGAGGCAGGATGCCTGTTGCTTCGAATCACAAGTAGGGAGAGTGCTGTGACATTCATGTCTTGCTTGTGAGCTTCCCATAGCAGAGTTGGTGCAGCCATTAGGCAAAGTGAGGCTGTTTCCTCAGGTGGCAAAAGTCCCCAAAGCAGTGGGCATCCCTTTGCCCCGCTGGCAAAGAAGTAGTGCCAGTACCAACGAGATCTTGCAGATTCTTACACAATTTCAGCACATTGTCTCCTGAAATTGTTGCCAATGCTGGTGGCAAAGACAGCAGGGTAGGTTATATTGGTGGTGGCAGGGTAGCAATCCCCATTAAGCCTCAAGCAGCAAAAGGGGGACATGCCAGCCCTGTCTCATAGGCATGGGGTTGGACTAGATGCGGGACTAGATGGGCCTTTAACCTGATCCAGTAGGGCTCTTTTATGGTCTTCACCAACCTGGTGTCCTCTACATGTGCTAGACCAAAACTCCCAGCAATCCTTGCCAGCATGGCCATACTGGCTGGGACTGATGGGAGTTGTAGTCTGGAAAACCATGACAGCACCAGGCGGGTGAAGGCTGGCATAGATGCTCCCTGGTATCCTGTTTGGTGGCTTCATCTGCACAAGCCTCATTGCAAAAGGCCTAAAGTGGATGTGCCTGGGTGCTGTAGGAGTGATGAAGGATTGTCTGAAATGGCCAACCTCCCTTCACAGAATCTGTCCACTTTATGCAGCCTGCGTTGTTAGTCTTCTCGGTTTCCCTTCCCTTTGCCCTAGTTCTGCTCACTTGGACCACCCTAAAAAATCCTCTCTCCCCTCCTTGGTGTTTACACACTCCAAATATGCCAGCAATTATAAACTGCTGTTAACTTCTCCTCATCTCGCCAAGGCTGCTAAGAAAGGGGCTTTAGATGTGGTGAGGCAATTTGCAGCCTTCCCATCTCCCTTGCCACCAGCAGAGGCTCCTTGAGGAGGAGAACAGCTTGAAAAGGCCTATTACATGCAACACTGGATCTGCAAACATTCTGCTCGGCTGGAGCTGAATGCTCAAGGGAGAGGGGGGTGTAACCACAAAGAAGGCTTTCCCCATCTTACAGGGTAATTAGGCATACTTCATCTGAGTGACCTGGGAACTATGGGAGATGTGGTCTCCAGGACAGAGCAGTTATTCAGAGGGGAAGTACTTGGAGAGTATCCCAAAGTGTGGTGGGTTCCTAATTTGTTCTGTTACTGAGCAGCTTCAGGATGAGGAAGACACAGCCCCACCACTAAGCTCTGTTGGATCAGCGCAAAAGCCTATCTAGTCCAGCATCCTGTTCTCACTGTGGCCAACCAGATTCCTACAGGAGGTCTGCAAGCAGGACTCACTGCACATTCAGTTCCCAGCAACTGGTATTCAGAGGCATACTGCCTCCAACAGTGGAGGTAGTAGTCATGGATGTATGCCTACTTGTCATGGATAAGACTTACCCTCCATGGCCTAATCTTCTAAAGCCATTTGAGTTGGGAGCCATCACAACCTCTCATGGGAGCGAATTCCATAGTTAAGCTATGCACTGTATGAAGAAGTATGTTAATTTGTTTGTCCTGCATCTTCCAACACTGAGGTCCATTGGATGTCCACTTGTCCAGGAGTTCTGGTATTATGAGAGAATTGGAGCTCACAGCCCACTCTCCCTGTCATTCCTTCTACTTCTCAAGCCTCACCTTGAGAAAGGTCGAGAGGAGAACCGACAGCAGATTCCCTCAACACAGGACAGCTGCCACAGGGTTCCTCCTCTACAGAAATGGATTGGATGAACCTTCCAGGGTTTGTTTTATTTTTATTTAGCAAAAATTACATACCATTTGATTGTACACAGTTAGATATCTCTATCTCACATTTCTTGCACCTGGGTGGCATACTTGTGGTTCCAGGTGGTCACTCATCCAGGCTCCAACCACACTGGCACCTGCTTAGCTTTAATCAAGATGTTGACTCATGTGCCATCAGCGCATATCCCTGGGATGAGCCCCATGATCTCCAACAGGAAATGATGTTCCACATGTCAACTGCCGCCTAAGAGAAGGCACCATGCAATCTCTCATTTGCTGGGAATAACACAGAGAGTATTGTTTCCTGTCAGAGATCATAGGACTTGTAGTCAAGTCCCATGATTCACTGTAGGAAGAGATGTTCTGCATGTCAGTTCCTCCTAAGGAGGAGGTTGTGTGGGTCCTCTGGTGTGTTAAGGGAGCCTTTAACTACCCACTATTTCCTTTCCCATAGTCAAGCATTTTGAGGTTGGGGAAGGGAGCAGAACATAATAGGGAAGGGGAAATAGTAGTAAAATCTGGGGTTTTCAAATGCGTATTGATCATTTAGAAAGCACTCATTCAAAAGTGAACGTTCAGAGTAGTTCATCTCATAGAGCCTGCTCTCCATCTGTGAGTCTTTAGGAGATTGTCACACTTTTCGGCTGCCTTCATCCATCTCCTTAATTCCTTGGTTACAGACAAAACAGGGTTTTTTCCCCCTCTTTTTTTTAAGGCTCAGTTCCCACAGTGGGAAAGAAACTAGGATGACGCCTGTAAAGCGCCACTCTGGTTAAAGAACAGCTGACGCCTTGTGGAAAACTTTGACATGCAAAGCTCTCTCCCCTTCCTGAGTCAGTTGTGCTGATGTACTTCATGTGTTTTGGATTGCTCTTCCCCTCCCATTATTTCTATATACATACTTGCACAGAAGACTCATATTTAACCCTTCTGAGAAGAGCTGCTTTGGTGTGATGGTTAAAGTGTCTGATTGGAACCTGAGAGACCTCTAGAGGTTCAAACCTCTACTCCACCACAAAGCTAACTGGGTCACCTTGGAACACCACTATCTCTCAGCCTAATTTACCTCACAGAAATAAAATGCAGAGGGGGAGAACCAGGTACAGCACATGCAAAAACAAAATAAATACATCCAGGGGGGCATGTGAGAAAGATCCGCACCTAGTTTTCATTCTTCAGTCTCACTAATGCGGTTACTGTTTCCTTTCCTATCCCTGAGATATTTGACACATTATGCAATGAGAAGCCCAAGTCTGGCACAGCCTCAACCCCACATTGGCTATCCTTTGTACCTGGTGTAGGCGTCACAGCTAGTGCAGAATCCAGCCATTTGGATGCTGAATGGGCCACCCAGCAATGCAAATATTTCACCTGTGCTGAAAGAAATGCACTAGCCACTCTTACTGGGCCATGTTCAGAGTCTTGCTGCTGACTGCTGACCTGAAACAACTTGGAACCAGGATATTTGGCAGACGGCCTTCCATAGACCTAGTTGATTGCTACAATTTTCAAAGAAGAGTCTGCTGGCCCTCCTGTAATCCATGGATTTATGTCACCTCATATCACGGAAGCAGGATTTCTCTGGACCATCCACCCTTGGTAAATTTGGACGGTATCAACTGTGGTGGGTGCCTAGAGGCAACTGAAAATGTATTTGTTTATATTATTATTTTTTAAAAACCATTCCCAGAAGACATAAACTATAAAAAGATCCCATCAATCCTGATTTAAATGCACAAATTAATATAGATAGCAGCCCTAATGTCCAAATAGGTCTTGAAATGAAATTGATTATTCTAAGCCATGTGCACAAACCACTGGATGCTAGATAGTGAAATATTGTAGCCTTGCAGTATGAGTCACTTAGCCGCCATAAGGTCTCAGAGAACCCACTTTTGTTATCCATCTATTAGTCCCCACACCACAGGAATGCAGTTGAAGAGTGAATGAACATCCATAAATGTCAAGGATTTTGCCAAAAACACAGCTGATATGTATAGTAATTTCTCACCAAAAATAAAATAGGACATGTCCACATCATAACCCGCAAATAGGTGTTTTCAGCATTACATTGCCAATATTATTTATTCAATTTGTATGCTACCCTATGCCCATAGATCTCAGGGCAGTTCACAACCCATAGTAGTAGTAGTAGTAGTAGTAGTAGTAGTAGTAGTAACAACAACAATATATTATTATTATTATTATTATTATTATTATTATTATTATTATTATTATTATTTCTACCCCTGGTTTCCCCAGCCATTTTTGGCGGCTTCCAGCAAAAGATTAAAAATACATTAAAACATCAGTCATTAAAAACTTCCCTAAACAGGGCTGCCTTCAGATGTCTTCTAAATGTCATATACTGTAGTTGTTTATTTCTTTAACATCTGATGGGAGGGCGTTCCACAGGGCGGGCGCCACTACCGAGAAGGCCCTAGAAGAGAAGTTATAATATATCAAGCACAATGTACAATAAAAATAATACAATATTAATTACAATATAAAACAAAGCAACTTTCCATTGATTGAAGACTTTGAAAATCCACTTGAAGGACTGCAGATCTCGACAAAACTCTGTCAGTGATACACGCCCATAGAAGGTACATACAAAATGGCAGCAAAGCCAATTTTGTGATTAGACAGTGAATGACCAGAGGTTCTTTTGGTGCAGTAGGATTGAATACTTTGAGCTCTTTCCATCCATCTCGCTTTTCAGGATCTTTCCAACTCTATGACTTCAAGGCAAAACATAATAATGCACATTTATTCTCTGCATTGTTTAGGAATCCATGTCACAAATAAGAAGGAGTAGGGCTACCATATGTCCGGGTTTTCCCCGACATGTCCAGGAATCAGACTGTCAAAATGGCATCCCGGCAGATTTTCACCAAATTGGCAAAATGTCTGGGAAAACCTAGACAAATGTCAACTGAGGTGATTTTAAAAGAAAAAATGTTTTCAAAATCCCCCAAAAGCCCAAAGACTGGGGGGGGGGGGAGAGATGTCCCCACCACCACCCAAAAGGCTGAACAACTTTGTCCTGATTTTCACTTTTGAGAATTTGGCAACCCTAAGGATGAGGGATACCTTGGTTTAGTCCACACTTCTGCTCTTTTCAGAAGGATATGCAAACACTGTGAGGGCAGAATCCTATCCTTTGAAATTTGCACTTTTCTGATTTTGCTGCTGCCATTCCCCAACAAAACAATGTGCACAAAAATGTCTGTGCATCCATTAGTGAAAATAGCATGCACAATGCATATATTAGGGGAAGTGCATACAAAAATGTATATATTAGGCAAAATTACATATATAAATGTGTATCATAAAAGAAATGCACACTAAACTGCTGGTACATTTTCATGAGGACTTTTTTTTATAAAAACAAGTGAGAATGTGAATATGTTTTCTTATGATTGGGAAAAATGAGAAACTGAGGGAAACCAAAATGTACAAATTCATCCATCCATCATCACACACTTTGATGGACTAGCTAGGGCTAGAAAATATGAGAGCTGGTGTTGCAAGCTATGTGGCTTTGCAAGAAGGATTCTGCAGTCCTACCTGCTATTCAGAAGGCCCTGGATTTTATCACCATAGACCTTATGACCCTCACAGTGATGATTTTCTGTTATTCTGGTATATTCCACTGAATTTGCTTTATCAGTTTCTCTTGGGTTTTTATTTTCTTTAAGCAGTTCATCAGCCCCCAGTCCTATTTGGTTTGACATGTGCTAAGCAGTTTCATGTGCATTTGCTTAGCGAGCACCCAGTTCAGCAGCAGTGCTCCGTATATGCTTACTGCCGTTTTCTCTTAGATGTCAGGAAATGCTCTGCACACATACAAAGGGATTGTGTGCAAGATGGATTCCTTGACACTGCCGAGAATGTCACTGTTTGTGAATTATTGTGTTTTGTATTGTGGCTGCAATGTTGGAAAGGACCCAACAAGGGGAATGGGATGAAAGCACACACAAAAATCCATCCTTTGTCTTTAGAATATCCTATATCAAAAGATTCTCCAGAGTTTTATATTTTTCTAAGGAGCATAAAGAAGGAGATTAACAACTGGCAAAACTAACAGAGGCAATTCAGAGTGAATGGGGATACCCGGTCAGGTGGATAGGGTATAAATAAAATTGTTGTTGTCAAAAAATAATAATATAAATTTTATTAAGAGGAAACAGAAGAAACAACACAAACAACAAATAATGGGTATTGGTATGGGTATTAGTTACAAAGCAAAATAACATGTATAAGGCAGAAAATCATAGCAGCATGTTTAGTTAAATAACCATGCCCCAAAGATGTATGAGTTACAGGAGGTCTAGTTTCCTCTGGGTGAGAGTTAATAAAAGAAATAAATATAAAGCAATCAGCATCAAAAGTTTCTTCTTCTCCTTCTCCTTCTCCTTCTTCCATTGCTCCGTGTATCACTCTACACTACATCACTGTTTAAGTTTGTCAGTCAAAGCTAAGTGCCATATCTTATCATAACGTTTGGAGATAGTAGATCTATCTGCATCTTTCCAATGTAAACCAGCTCCATGCATGTTGCCACAGGGAGCTGGTTTATCAGATTCTTATAAGGGAGATCCTTGCTGCACCCTCTAAGTAAGGACAGCAAAGCTAATCCTGGTTCCCTTTCAATATCTCTGTGAGGTAGATCAGTATGGATTGCATAATGCTCCAGCCAAAATTTCTAAGCTTTTAGGTATCCCCACCAGAGATGGATCAAGTAATAAGATTCTGACATCCTCCCCAATAAAGAGGTGGTAAGGAATTTTTAATACAATTTTTATAAGGTATTTGACCCTGTAAAGATTATTGGAGAGGCAGATATTGTTTTTCTGTAATATGATAATGCATCCTTCTTTCCTAATTTATATGGAAGACTGTGAATCAAAATATGATGGATCATATATAATAATGTCATTAATTGCCCTTGTTATAGACAAAATACTTTGAGCAGGAAATTTGCTTTATTTTATGAATGACACAGTAATATCAAACACTGTGAGGACAACCTATGTTTCTATGCATTTATGAAAATATCTCTTATTCAAATTAATTTGACTTAATATTGTTAAAATGAAACTTAATAACACTATTATTATTTACCAACAAAAAAGGAATGAGATTTTATAATACACCCCCTTCCCAAGCAATACACAGATGGGCGGGATATAAATATTATTATTATTATTATTATTATTATTATTATTATTATTATTATTCTGAACATCCATGCAATGCAATTCAACACTACAATGTATATTAAATCTGCCATTTTGCATCAGCATCTCTCATGAATATTTCACATTTATTTATTTATTTATTTAGCAAATGCACTGTTGCTATTATTGGAAATTCACCTGCGGCCTTCCATATATCCTTTGATACTGCTCTGCTTTAACTATAAATATGGCACTGTACATATTGGATCATTGCACATTACAGGATCAGTGGGCAGTTGTTCAGAAAAGTATTACCTCACTGGGGCTTAGAACCATAGAATTAAAAAGTTAGGAAAGACCTTGGAAGTTATCTCGTCTGACTGCCTGCAAAGAGCAAGGTCTCCAATACAGGGTACAACTGAGACCTTCTATCTCAAGTATCTTCTCGAAGATAAGCCAAATGTTAATCACCCTGGCCGTGGCAAAATTTCTCTCGGTGGTAATAAGAAATAGAAATCAACATGTTCTGGATAAAACATAGTGACTGCCTTAGAATCTTTTCCCCTGTATAGCCCAAAAATGGAAAACTCAGGAGTTACCGATGATTGAAGAGTGGCAGACGAAAATGATGGACTATGCGGAATTAGCAAGACTGACTAGCAGGATCCGAAACCAGGGAGAATCAAGGTTCCAAAAGGACTGGAGTAAATTTGTGGACTATATGGAGAAGAACTGTAGAAGTTTAAAGACACTTTCAGGACTGAAATAAATCCTACGAATTGACTTTAAGTAGAAGGAATACAGGAACTGCGAGATAGGAGTGGATAAGAAAACCGATTGGGGGGAAGGAGGGAAGTCAAAGCTCGGCAGAGCAAAGTAAATTGTAATAATTGATTAGATGCTAAAAAGAGGAAATTTTGTGTTTATTATGTGTTGTTGTGTGTGTGGTTGAATGTTTTGTTTTTGTTTAATGTGTTTAATTGGAAAATTTAATAAATTGTCTTTTTTAAAAAAGAAAAGAAAAAAAGAATCCTTTCCCCTGTATCTCTGCTACATTTTGCTTCCAAACATGTTTTTGTGGGTCTTTAGTAGTCTACAGTAGACTACTTAAATGCCTCCAGCAAAGGAGATTCTGCTGACCTCCCATCCCAAGGCAGTCTGTTCCATTATCGTTTACTATTTATTAGAATCATAAAACTGTAGAATATTGCCAGAATCTCAACATATGATTCCCCATCCAGTTTGAAACCATATAGCAAATGTGCTAGCAGTTTTATTGGTGCATCACTAGGAGGACTTATTGTTTTGATGTTTCTGCTAATATTTAGCCCAAACCTGCTTCCCTGCCATTCCCACTCCTTGGGTCTAGCCCTGCAACAGAGACCAAAAGTCTTCTCCACCTTCTGCATGACACCCATTCAGATGCTTGTAGAATGCTATCATACCCCCCCCCCCAACATTTTCTTCTCCAAACTAAACATGCCCAAATCCCAACTCTTTCCACCATTCCTCATAAAGATTGGTTTCCACAACTTTCACCATCCTGGTGACCCAGCTGAAAGCAGAGAGAAATTAATTCCAAGTAACATAACTACGATTGAGTTATAGGGGATTTAAAACTTGACAGCTGAACACCCTCAATTCATTTTGCTGGGATGTATGCAGTTTTTGGTTACCAAAAGTCCTTTAAGTTATTAAAGAAAATATGTTCGCATTGTTAGCATTTTTGGAGTCTCCCCTTTTGCCTCAGCAACCTAGGCCTTTATTTTAAATTCAGAGGCCACAATTTAGATATTGCTGCCAAGGCTTCTGAAAGGCCACCCTGATCGAAGATTTATTTTTAAACTTTTTGAAAACATCTGACAATTAACAATAGTTTTCATTAGCGTCGACGTAAGAGAACAAAGGAGTTATTTTCCTAAACTGGAGCAAAGATACATGTGCTCAGCATCCCTTCTACCCCTCAGCAATAAATCACTGATTGTTCATATGAGGACGCCTTCATTCATCAATTTCCCTCTTTTGGGTCAATTTAAAATTTTGTTTCAATTAACTGGATTCTTTTGCCAACCCAAAAGAATTGTTGAAAATATGGGGCTGGCTTTCCCCCACTCCCGTGAAATGTTATATGTTGACAAATACTGCATTTGGTTGGGATTTTTCCCTGCAAGTCATCACTGCGATGTTCAGCTTGAAGCAGAGACTCTGACAGACAGACAGACAGACAGACAGACAGACAGAAGCATATGGAGAACCTATGTGATAAAAGAACACAAATATTTACAAATGTGGAACTCCCTACCAGTAGAGGAACATCACTTTCTGAAAACTATATTGCTTAGGTGGGCCTTCATAATACAATTTTTTTCTTTTCACCATTCAGTATGTACTGGTGTTCTTAACTGCACCTTGCAGATGTTTATAGGTTGATTTAGTCACATTTTATATGTTGTGAGCTGTGGTGTATGTTATGAAAGAGCGGATTGTAAATTTTCAAATAAAGTTTAATAAATATCTATGTGATGGGTCAATGGGTCAAGGAGCACCTTCAAGCTACTATCTGGTATTTTAGGAGAAGAGTAACACCACTCATGATGGCCTGCACACATGTATCAGACAGCCTCCTCACCAACAACACCTCCCTCGTCTCTCTTCAGAGTCGTCCAAGTTTCAGCCTCTCAGCCCCATCTAGTCCTTCATGGCTGACAAACATTGGATCAGATTCCCACACAAATGCACACTCAGAAGTAAATGAAATACAGAAAAAACCACAGGACTGTGACAACTACATTCAAACTAAAATGTATTGCCTGGAGGTAAGTAAGGCACAGTCTTGGGACTACAGATCTCAAGGGAAATATGCTCTGGGCTCTGCCACCAGCCAGGGGAAACAAGACATTGAGGGGCTGCATCATGGCGGGGAGGGGACAACTTGTCTCCATCCACCAGGCAGTGGAAGAACAGCTGCTCCTATAGTGGTACCTCTACTTACGAATAACTCTACTTACGAATGTTTCTACTTACGAATGGAGCTCCATCCGCCATCTTGGATTCGGTTTAGATAGCATTTTTTCTACTTACGAATTTTTAGATAGGGTTGCTTCTACTTACGAATTTTTTCTCCCAATGCATTCCTATGGGATTCAACTTACAATTTTTTTCGACTTACAAATGTGTGTTCAGAACACATTAAATTCGTAAGTAGAGGTACCACTTTACTTCCTTTCTCTTCCCTCCCAATCCTTTAATTTTGTGTCTGTTAAGATCGTGAGCCTGTGGGACATCACTATCTTATCTTTTTTCTATCTACACAGGGCTTAATTTTTTGTGTGGTTAAATCAAGTGTTAAAGAATGAAGATGATAAGGGGTCTAGCATTCTCTGCTAGTCTCTGGAATGGGCACAGTTAGAGCTCCCCGCCCATCTTGGGAGGCAGGCAGGTCAAATACCAACAATCTGATGGCACAGAGGAAGAATCTGGGTATCAACAACAAAGGACCCACAGTGAGGGAAACCGGTAGTTTTGATATCCTTTGGTTGGTCCTCTAGTGTCACATGATTTCCCAGAGCAGGTGGATTTGGGCATCTGTCTGAATGTCCCTGCTGGAACTGCTTGTAGTTCTTTTCTCTGACTAGCAGCTCCAGTGGTGCAGGAAGCTGGTGTTTAATTCACAGTACCCCCAGGTTATCTAACCTCACAACACATGGTTGTCCAGTCTTTTGCTCAGTTATTGGTTATATTAATGACCAAACTCCCATCAGACCCAGCCAACATGGCTAACACTCAGGAATTACGGGAACAGTCCAGCAACATCTGGAGGACCAAAGGTTTGCCACGCTTGCTACCAGCAATTGAATGGGCAAGTAAGCTGCCTAAAATAATGTCTGAATCAGGGGAAGGGCAGTAGCTCAGCGGCAGAGCATCTGCTTTGCATGCAAAAGGTCCCAGGTTCAATCCCCAACATCCCCAGGTTAGGGCTGGGAGGGATTCCTGCCTGGAACTCTGGAGAACTGTCTGCCAGTGTAGACAATACTGAGCTGGACAGACCAAATCTGACTTAGTACAGTTTAAGGCAGTTTAATCTGTTCCTATGACATAGCTGCCAAGTTATCCCTTTTTTAAAGGGATTTTCCCTTATGCTGAATAGGCTTCCTCGCGAGAAAAGGGAAAACTTGGCAGCTATGATGACAACTGGGTCATTGATAAGAAAACTAGGCATAGAAGGTTAAGACAAGACTCTCAGAAATTTCTCTTGACATTTGGAAAATTTAAGTATTTGGGGGGGAGGGGGGCACCTCAAGAGCAAAGGTTTGTCAAATCTTCCCTGAAATGAGAACTTGTTTGTTTGTTTGCTTGCTTGCTTGCTAGCTAGCTAGCTAGCTAGCTATATGGCCAAGCTGTATAAATGGGTGAGGAGGAAAGCTAAAGTCCAGTAGGGAAGGAGCAGGCTTGCGTCATGGAAGGCAGAGCTTGACGTTGAGTGGGTTTGTGGCACAACAGAGGAGTTTTCTACTGGAGCTGTTGAGCTGGTTTTCATATTCTGCTCCTCCTTCCTTTTACTGGCGCTGAGGGGAACTTAGAGCCAAAGAGAAGCTGGGATGAGCCTAGTGGAAGATGAAGCAATTCCTGTTAACCATCAGCTGAAACTACCACATTAAAAAGTACTTCCCAACCATTGGCCCTCTAACCAAAAGACAGACCATGAAGCACAGCCAGCTAAAAGGCACTGATACAGAACCCATATATTTGATGGCAAACCTTGTACTATTCTGGCAACTGGGAAACTAAGTCTCAGTCCAAGGCAGACTGATGGTGTTGGGAGTGCTTTCCTGTTTAAAAAAGCTTTGTTATGAAGAGTTCCAGAGTCTGACGTGGCCAGTGCCTGAAGACACACAAAAAAGGAACAAAAACAAAGAGGCGGCCATGCTGTGTGGTCGATGGCTTTGGCCTAGATAGGATGGGCCTGCAGTAATTGCTGAAGAAGTAACAGCAAAACAGTAGGGACAGGGAGTGTCGCCTGTCTGCTTCCTTCATGTGCAACTACGTGACTGGGAAATGGGAAGGAGGGGCAGTTCCCAACTGCCCGGGGCAGCAGAAGTGCTTCAAGCTGTCTGTGCAGCATGCCAAATGAGCCTAGTGCCGCTCCCAGCAAGGGATTTATGGCTTGGCTATGCTCTGTAGTGAACTGTTAAATATGCAGATTATGGTGCAAACCGAGTAGAGATGCGGCTTGGAGCCAGCACTCCGAGGGCAGCGCACTGGAGGTCTCCCTGACTTATGATGTGTGTGGTAAATTGACGGCTGGAGATTCGGCTGCCATCAATGTGGGTGTCATGTGTGCTGCTGCTGCTGCTGCTGCTGCTGCAGTATATGCAACATCAGGTAAACATTAACTCCAGGGCCCTTAACATGGAGGCATTCTGAAGCACAGGGATGCGTCTTCTCTGTGGCGAAAGGGCACTGTCATTCTGATTTGCCTTGTCACTGCCAAATAGCAGCATTAACTGCAGCCACGAAAAAAGAAAGATGGCCCATTGCACTTTGGGTCTCACTCTTCTTTCTACAAAGGTCTCAGAGTAGTCTAGTTTGTTCTGTTTTATTATGGTTGTTATGTGTGTTTTTATTGGTGTTTTAAAGCGGATAGTTTTGGTTTTTGTTATTTTGTATCATTAAAATTACAGATTTGTTAGCTGCCCTGGATTCCCTTTGCGAGGAAAGATGAAGTATAAATCAATTGAAATAAATTAACTGCAGTTTTCTAAACCCTGGCTCTGATTATTTGATTTAAGACGGGGGGGGGGGGGGGCTATTGAATATTCTTTAACCCTATTTTTTCTCAGATTTAACATTATAACTCTGGTTACCCGCCTGTGGCTCACATGAACCCCAAAATACACATATGCAAGCATCTGAATATCCCAATACCCATATTATACAATTATTGGATTTATAAAACTGTCATGGCTTTTCCTAAGGAATTCAGATTATAATCTGGGTAGATGCTGCAAATTCTCTGTTTAAAGTGCCTCAGCCTCCATCAGAGAGGTAATGGATGCTCTTGCAGAATGTTTCTTGAATCTGCTCATTCAACACCTGGCTGGCAGGGACTTCTTGTTCCCTCTTTTTGTTGCATTGCTTTCGAGTGCTCTATGCTATTAACTGGACAACCCACCCACAACAGCAGAAGTGCAACAGCAGAAGATCACCCTGTGCACAATTAAAGGGTTAATTTGCTAGGGTTAAGTCAACTAGCCAAGGTTGGAGTAGCAAGGAGGGAGAGTAAGGCGATCTTTGCTGAAGTGGCACATGCCCTAATTGGCTGTGAGGTTCTATGGGATATCTCCCCACCCCTGTATGTTTGGTTGAACACCTTCCTGCTAAATGCAAAGCTTGAAATAAGAACGACAGCACCTCTCTGTTCCTTTCCAAATTATATACTAATTTTGTTCAGCTTTTCTGAAATATAGTTTTATCGTGATTTCTTTTCTCCTTTGTTATTTGAGTGACTTTGCTAACACAGAATAACTGGTGAGACCAATTACTAAGTCCTGTTCCATTATTTATAACCCTTACATGGAGATCAGAAATCTCATAACAACAGTAATAGAGGAATTATGATTATTTGGCAGGAAAGACATTGTTTGATCTACTCTAGAATAAGAAATTAAGACTTTGACCTGGATGAAATGTTGTAACCAAAGTTCTAATTTATACATACTAGATTCAGAGCATGAATATTTCCAAGAATTACTTTATGGCACTTGAGTTGACTTAGTTGTTGTTTGTGTCCTTATTTGTGAATGAGAGAAATTCAGTGTTCTGCTCCTGGAGGGGGGAAACAAGTAATTCTGTCTGTATCCTCACCCTTCACACTATTCTAGGGGTTCTTCTGACCCCACAGAGACAATTGGGGGGCATTGGAGGGGAGGCCCCATTGTGCTTGTTGAACTGGCCCTAAATATTCTTGGCTTCTAGACAAAAATATACTTATCTCCTGTCAGACCTCCTGTCAGACCTGAGAGTGCCATGTTTTGCAGTTGACTAAGTCAAATGCTCTTCAATAACCTTGTCCTAATCTTATTCTTCACCTATTCTTGTTCTCCTAAAGCCAGCTTTCCTCTCCCCCCCCCCAAAAAAAACACTTTGGATTTGTTTCAAAGCAATCATGAGTGTTCCCAGATTCTGAGGATGGGATCTGGCAGTCTGAGTCTTGGCTTTTAGGACTAATCTGAAGGAATGAGAATTTGCCATGCTCAGAGTGCTTGTTGTTGTTTAGTCGTTTAGTCGTGTCCGACTCTTCATGATCCCATGGACCATAGCACGCCAGGCACTCCTGTCTTCCACTGCCTCCTGCAGTTTGGTCAAACTCATGTTGGTAGCTTCGAGAACACTGTCCAACCATCTTGTCCTCTGTCATCCCCTTCTCCTAGCGCCCTCAATCTTTCCCAACATCAGGGTCTTTTCCAGGGAGTCTTCTCTTCTCATGAGGTGGCCAAAGTATTGGAGCCTCAGCTTCAGGATCTGTCCTTCCAGTGAGCACTCAGGGCTGATTTCCTTCAGAATGGATAGGTTTGATCTTCTAAACGTGATCCACCTGGAGAAGGAACTGGCAAGCCACTCCAGTATCCCTGCCAAGAAAACTCCATGGGCAAAGTCAGAGTGCTTATAAGTTTATAAAGAAGTTCAAGTTCAGGAGGGATATATTGATACAGAGATAACAGGATCAAGCAGGGCCTGGGAAATGGATCAGGTACTGAAAGAATTGTGGTGCAGAAGTAGTTAATTCCCAGGACATGAGGGAAACCTGAACTGAAATTTTTACCTGGGATGTTCAAGTCAGTCTGGAGGCAAATCAGAACTTTTCAGACTAGGTCAGCCTGAGGAACGTCAACATTCATATGATGTATTTGCAACAGACAGGAAAATCCTTTATTTGGATATATAATAGCTGCTGGTTTGATCTAGAAGAAGAAGAAGAGTTTGGATTTGATATCCCTCTTTATCACTACCCGAAGGAGTCTCAAAGCGGCTAACATTCTCCTTTCCCTTCCTCCCCCACAACAGACACCCTGTGAGGTAGGTGGGGCTGAGAGACTTCAAAGAAGTGTGACTAGCCCAAGGTCACCCAGCAGCTGCATGTGGAGGAGCGGAGACGTGAACCTGGTTCCCCAGATTACAAGTCTACCGCTCTTAACCACTACACCACACTGGCTCTCTACAGAGGAACTTCTTACTAGTAGCAGCTTCCACCACGATCAACTTAACAGTGTAGCACTAAACCAGGCATCCCCAAACTTCAGCCCTCCAGATGTTTTGGACTACAATTCCCACCATCCCTGACCACTGGTCCTGTTAGCTAGGGATCATGGCACTAAACCAAACTCAACAGAAAAGATGCCAAAGGAAAGAGGTGCCAGTTAAGATGTTTCCTGCCTGAATAGAACTTATGGGTTCCTACAGTTGAGATCATTATGGGATTCTGCACACTTCTTTTTTACTTTCCACATTTTATTTACATTTGAAGACTAATTTTATTCTCAATCACATATCCATACACCTATTTTCCTTTTTTGTTTTGCTTCACTAAAACTTAAATGCATGGTTTATTAGAACAAAGACTGTAAACAAATATTTGCAATGTCCATTACATATAACACACAGGAGCCGCTTAAAAGAAAATCATTTCCCCATCTTATAAACACAAGTATCAAAACAATCCTGACCGTATTTTGTGACACTACTAGCAGTCAGCACCCACACCTTTGCAAAAATTAAACAAGTTGAGCAATGGTATTTGCAGTACCTGCTACTGAAACAATTTTATCTGCAGCTCTTTTACTAAAGCAAGATGCATAAAGCATGTCATTTGTATTTTTTCTTCTTGAGAAAGTTTTCTGAAACATTATTCCACAGCAACCTGACACTTCCTGTCATGCTTTCGTCTTGAAACACCGGAGCTCCAATTTTAGGCTACTTCAAGTTTATGCTTAAAATTATAGTGCCTTGGTAAAGAGGAAAAATAATTGTGCTGCCCTTTCTCTCTCTCTGATTGTGCCTGAAAACATATGGGGCATACATATACAAATATATATATTCTTTCAAATGTCCAGATCACGTACACCAGCAGAAACTCTTAATGTGTGGGTGGTTTGCATTGTGAGATTGAATCAAGACATTAAACATAAGTAGAAGTTGTTTAAAACAAGTTTGGGATTCAGCTAAAATTAATTGTTATAAGTTTGTCCTGGAGGCTGTGGAAGCTTCATATTTTCTTTGGACATCATTAGACGCCTTAGCTCTTGAAGTACAACTTTTATGCTATAAGAATTTTGCCATTTTGCTAACACTGGTATGCTTTGTGCATCCACCATTCCATTGGAATTTTTTATTCCGCTCATATTAATTTTAGTTATGAATCTAATTGTTGGAGGTGCTTCTGGATATTTACGGTAGGCCCACACTCTACTTTCAAGCTGTATATTCTGTTTCCATAATTTGTCCTTGGTGGTCCAATAATCATGCCCATCCACCTTGTAAGTGCCATGTCTTCGTCATCTTCGAGGCCCCAGCATACTGTACCATCTCCTACTCCTTTCTGACCTTCTTCAAGTTCTTCCAACAAGCGAAAATTACGAGGGACTTTAACTGTGGATCCAGTCATCTTCTTCAAACCCTTCCCCACCAGCCAGGAAAACCTGCACACTTCTTATAATAGCAGCTTGCAAACACATCTCCATTATTATAGGATTCATATGCATCTGGTGGAGGAGGGAGCCGTTCTGCTGTTTTGTCAGGATGGTTAACATTTTGATGAGTTTGAATTCTTTATGCCATAAAGTTTATGGGTTTGTGTTGCTTTTTGCATGTGTGTTCATCTGGAGTGGGAATATGATTCTCTGTAATGTTGTCTGAATTTCCTGTCTGCAGCCATACAGCATGTGAAGGAAGAATTTGGAATGAAGATGTACATTAAATGTGAAAATTGCCTGTTAATGATTTCAGGAGTTGGTTGTGTTTCATAGTTATGAAGCCACTAGCTAAAGGTTTGAAGTTTGACAGACAGGGAGAAATGGAAGTATAAAAGTGGGGGGGGGGAGTTGCAGTCCTTTCATCTGTCCTACTTATAGGAATGGACCAGATCTGCGAATTTGCATTTTCCCCAACTTGAATTCAGTTCTCCGCATATCTGCAACAATTTGCAAGTTTCCTCACCCAATGTAAGTGTTTTAGAGTGAATTTCTCCTAATAACACATTTTTGTATACAGTTTTAATTAGCAAACTTTTTTGCAAGCAGTTTCCCATTATATAATGCTTTTTAGAATGTTATTTTCACGTGTATATATGAATTTTTATGCACCATTTTCACTAATTTTGTGTGCATTTTCATACACATCATTTAGTGGCAGAACTGCATTGCAACATTTAGAGAAGAGCAAAGTTTGAAGGACAGCTGTGTTTCAGTTTTTTATGTTGTGTCAAGAAGTGCAAATTATGTATTACGGAAACAAAATCAAATTTCTCTCCCATCCCTGCCTACTTATCTGAGGGCCCCAGTTCTCCATCCTACTCATCACCACTGGAGAAGTGGACGAGTTCCTGTCACTTGTCCTATTTGCACTGCACTGCACTGGGTGCAAGAATGGCTGTGAAACTGAGGGGATGTATTTGGAATTCCTCCCTTTTGAACTGCTTCTCCTCTTAACAGCTGCCTGGTGCACAAAAATTGAATCTTTCCTCTTCATTTTATCTCCAGGCATGGAGATACTTTGCTTCCCACAATAACTATGTAAAGAAACAACAAAACTTCCAAACTCAAGCAGTTCTTGCATATATATGCACATCTTCATTGATTACATCTTGAGATTCATTCAAAATTCAAATAGAATGTTTGGTACCAATTAATGGAACCAACTGTGTGTGTTTCCCCCTGATAAAGGAGGAATCCTGCCAAGGAACTGCCCAGAGAAGTGAATGTGGGTGGCCTCCTCTCTCATACTCATGAATGGTGCCCCATTCCCCCCCTCCCACCGCTTGTTTGAATTGTTCCCAGAGCAGAGCGAAGAAAAGGGGTGGGTAAAACTAGAGTGGAAAACCACAAGAGGAACTTAAATGTGCGCTGAAACAAAGGTGAATAGTTGAAAATAGGGCTGAGCCAAATTTCCACACTGTATTTCAGGAACATTTTTGGCAACGCCAAAAAGCCCTTCCCTCTTCAACAATATTCCAGCTATTCCTAACTACATTTGCATTGCTCTTTGCAGCCTTCTCTCTCAACAGGCTTTGGTGATGTCATCGAGCGTTACCAATGCTTTATTAGTTAAGTAGCTTCATGACATTAGCTCATTAACTGTTACTAAACTAGAAAGCAGCATATCACCATCAGGGTTGCATGAGGGGCCCCAAAGAATAAGCAGCAGATAGGGGAACCAGCAACGGAGAACAGAACTGGTTCGTGGTTTTCTAACAAAATTCAAAAAAGGGGGTTTGCACCACTCATAAGGTTTGTAAACCTCTGACGTTTCCTACAATCAAGTGACAGATTAATTTTATGAAATACAGGAAGGAAGGAAGGAAGGAAGGAAGGAAGGAAGGAAGGAAGGAAGGAAGGAAGGAAGGAAGGAAGGAAGGTTCCCTCCACAGCATTCCAAGGACTACACTTCCTGGAATGCCTTGGGACCATAGCTGCCAAGTTTTCCCTTTTCTCGCGAGGAAGCCTATTCAGCATAAGGGAAAATCCCTTAAAAAAAGGGATAACTTGGCAGCTATGCTTGGGACCTATCACATTTCACGAAGCATAGCCAGTAGAAAGCAGTACAAGGCTCTCTCCATTTTCCTGCTGGCTATATTTCCAGGATAGGCCCTGTAAGATAAACAGCAACGTTCTTCTGGAAACTTCAGATTATTTCATTTCATTTCATTTATTGCGTTTATAGCCCACCTGTTTCTCCAAAGGGCTCCAGGTGGCACCCATGGCTCTTCCCTTCCTCATTTAATCCCCACAAAAACACTATGAGGTCGATTAGACTGACAGGCAGTGAGTGGCCCAAGTGAGCCTCATGGCTAAGTCCTAGTCTGACGCTGTAACCACTATACCACACTGACTTTCCAGATTCCTTTCCCTCACCAAGAAAATCAGCAGAGGGATGATGCTTTCGGAACAGGGTGGTCCAGTCCGGTCATGGAACCAGCAGGTGTTTCTGTTTGGTTGCCATGTTATTTTCATTACTGCAGTTTCATGAGCAAATTATTGATGCGAGCTGTTTGCGCTCTTGTCTAGAGTGCTGCCACGGGACGGTTGGCATTGGTTCTCTTCCTGCAGCTTGCTCCTAAGAGAGAACTTTGGGGCTTGAAGCTCTTGCTGCTGCTCCCTGTACTAAAGATGGTCGCCAGCAAGTATGCTGCAGAATCTCAAAGTGACAGTGTAGTCAAAAAGTAGAAATCAGAAACAAACAAATAATTATGCAAGCCAACCTCCCCACCCTCCCCAAAGCATCCTGGAAAATCAAGTTACTGGGAACTGACCCAGGCCAGGGCTCCTGGGAAGAACTACAGAGCAGGGAGATTCTCAAAAGCTATAATTTTTAGGATTGTATCATTCAGAGAATAATTGTAACCAGCAAAACAATGTTTGCATCTCACATTAATATAAAGTAATGACTGCATGCCTGTAGCCAGCTAACCACAGAACTGGGAAGAGATTGTCAGGCCAGCTGTTCCGCTATAAAAAGGAAATGCTGGCAACAGCTTTTCTTCACTATTCCCAGAACTTTGAAAGAGTAAGCTATTGAGCCTTCCTATACTGTCTTTTTAAAGAATGTTTTTGTTGAGTGTTGACACTGGGGGGCACACGGTAGGAAAGGGTGGTGTTCTGCCCTAGAAATTAAAACCCAATTGTGTATTATCTAATTGTTGTATTGCTTCTGGAACCAGGCTAACTGGGAAAAACCTATTTTATTTTCTTGCATTTATATTCCACTTTTATTCTACCATGGAACTCAAAGCAGCATACATACCAGGCATCCAAACATTGACCTGTCTATAACTTGCTTAGCTCGAACAAGGTAGCTCCCTCCTGACCTTCAGATCATGTCTCAGGTAGATATGTAGCAGAAAGTCCAAAACATGGGGCCCAGGAAGTTGTTTTGTTCCTTACTCAAGATCCGACAAATGAGGTTCATTCCACGCATGTTACACACATTTTGTTCTGTCTAATCTTTGTCTTTTCTGTGGTGCTTTCACAAATTATTTCAATGCCCTGTGGCTCTCTTTGAGTCATTTTGAATTCTCTGGGTCCCATATAGGGCAAAAAAGTATCAAAGATATAGCCTCAAACTCTTGCACTGACTTGGTGCCAAGCTAAAATTTAGAGCTGTTCTTTTAAACATGTCCTAGCAAAAACAAAACAAAACAAAAACCTGCAGGGAATCTTGAAGATAAATTTCAAGCCAAAGTCTGGAAGCTTATTGTGTACCAAAAAAATTGCAGAGATTACATAGTCTTTGTGGGGGTCACAATGAAATAACAGAACAATGGTCCTCGCCTCATGGCCTACAGCCACTTCTTTAGGATAATTAAACTTTATATGGTAGAAAACATTGTAAATATCTAATGGAAAAATATTTTGTTTGTTTATTATGTAAAGAATTTTTCATCTGCTCTTCAGACAAAAAAGACTCAAAAACCACAAAAAGACCATCCCTGCTCTCAGGCTTGCAGTCTAAAAAGGCATGACCCAAAGGAAAATGGATGGGAGTAGGGAGGAGATAAGCAACTCAGAATCAAGTTCTTGGGTACAAGTTGCTCTAATGACCAGCTGTGATGAAAAAGTTTGGGGAGAGGAGGCATTGAAAGCTGCTGGTCTCATAGCTATGATTTACATTCGAGAGAATGTAAAAAAAGAAAAAGAAAAAGAGCTATAATAGATGCTATACTGCAATCACACATAACAACGAAAACACTTCAGGATGAAAAGAAAATCTCAAACCCAAGTCATGGAATCAAAGCATGCATGAAAAATCAAGTGAGCTTTTGAAGTTGTCCCTTCAATATAAGTGATAGAAGCTTTTCCAAATATTCTAAAGCAAAATACATGTACTGTTGTCATTCCTGACATATACGATAGCCTGTATCAAATGAAGTTTCTCCATGGGTGGAATCCTCTTTGATCAGGTGGGGAAGTTTGATCAGGTGGGGAAGTTCAGCAAATTTGCCCTCCCCCTGCAGCCCCCTGACCACTACCCATGCTTTTCTGAAAGACCTCTCAACCTTCAGAATTTTGTGTGTGTGTGTGTGTGTGTGTGTGTGTGTGTGTTGGGGGTCAATGGTTGAGAATGAATATTCAAAATTTGCCTGCCTTCTCTGACAGAAAGCCTAGACCTCTAAGGATGTTATAAACACGCACAACAATGACAATCTAAGTTTTGCCTAAAGATTCAGACCAGCCAAGTCTGGTTATCATTTTGTCTGATTCTCTCAATGGCAATCTGAAGATACCAGGACATTTAGAGAGACACAAGGTGGTTTTCCTGATTTTATTGTGCACACCTGCATATGAACTCATTGTCTTCTAGCTGACCTGAAATTAATTTGGTCAGTCACCGATAGGGCTATAAGAAGTCCTGCTTTGGGAAGCCTGTATATGTGCTTACTAGCAATGTGATAGCAAAGCTACTGGGAAAGAGGGATGCAGATCTGAACATGCTGCCTCTTCAGGCCAACACTGCACCTTACTGATATTGTTGGGCTCAAACTCCCTGAGAATGATTGATTGTTAAACCATTCCGGGAACTGTAGCCCTGGGGGGAGGGGGTAGGGCTCTCCTAACAATTCTCAGCACCCATAACAAACTACAGCTCCCATAATTCTTTGGGGGAAGCCATGACTGGTATCAAATCACTATGAATGTGTTATGTACTGAGCTGATTCCTAGAACAATAGGATCCAAAATGCAGCAGTCTGATTGGTTCGCAGGAGCCACCCAATCCAGCTCCAGTTAGAAGTGAATCAGCAACCTGATTGGCTTGCAGGAGCAGACAATCAGGCTGCTGGCAGAAGTGAATCCACAACCTGATTGGCCTACAGGTGCAACCCTGAAGTCGCCAATCACACAAGGCCCATTGTGTAAATAATGTATATAAGCAGACATTTTGGGTAAAGAGCCATTCTTCTCTTCTTCGCTACTACAAGCTGAATAAAAAGCATGAAATTCACTCTTGACTCTGAGCATATTTCAGAATGTATAGTGTGAATGGAGTCCATTTCACCCTTGCTGCCCACTGCTACTGGCCACAGCCTATGTCATTTTTATGGTTAATATGGGGCTCCTTTAAGATTCCTTTGGGCTGTTTTGACCCTTTTGTGGTGTAAGATGTGGGATGGAGATTAGGATCCTGGATCACATAATTAACCCAGTGAACAGAAAACAAGAGTACGGGTGTTTATATCTATAGGGGCAATTTTTAAGCTTTTGGGTTTGCAGTAAGGAAGGGCTCCAGCTCCTCTGCTCTCCACACAGTGCAGCAGGGGGTGAGGTCCATTTATCTTCTGAGTGTCTCTGAAAACCTGGCAGTGGTCCCAACCATCCTCCAAAGCTCCTACTGCGAAAGAAGGAATTCTTCCACAACCCCTTCAGGAACCTGTAATACCCATTCAAAGTTGGCTGTTCCCTGGGGAAGAAGGGGGAGCTGGCCTGAGTGAGTCTTCTGTTGATTAATATTAGAGGAGTGATAGATTATGACTTGATGGCTCTAGAATCTTCTCTCTTTTTTGTCTTTTCCTTCTTTGATGGCAGGAGGGGGAAAGCAACAGACAAAAAACCGAGAGAAGGAGAAAGGGTGGGGGGGGGGTGGAGAGAGAGAGAGGTGTGTTTTGAAATCTGCTTCCTTTTGGCCACGCTTGAACTTCCAAGCATCTGCATTTGACTGACATCCTTAGGAAACAAGGGAGAAACTCCATGCTGAGCCGGCTCTTTGCCCTGCTCAGAAAGGAGGAGGCATCTGGCTTTAAGAAGTCGAAAGAGATGCCTTTAATGTGCCTGTCACTCTGCACTACAGAGGTGCATTTGGGCTCAGGGAGGGGGGTTGTTTTTTAATGGAACGTTCCATTCCGGAGGGCTTCCAGAGGACGGGGGGGGGGGTTCGGCCTTTTCAGGGATTAGGTTACCCGGGTATTTATTTATTTTTTATTTATTTCTAAAGTGCTTTGTGTGACCTGCTCCAAAGGAACAATAGAGGGCTCTGGTTGCTAACCTGGAAAACCAGATAGAGCCTTTGAAGTTGGCCTTTCCAGTTCCAGTCACCAGCTGTTGACTGGGAGGGAAAGCGGGTGGGTGTCGGGTCCACGTCAGAGATGTCCACCATCTTCCATTTATTGAGTACAAACTGGCATATGCACTCTTTTGCAATAAGGGTGACTAAGAAGATCTCTGCATGCCACACAGCTGCCTCTCAGTTCTGCAACCCCAGGGAACAGGCACATGTGTGGGGCATATGACATTGCTAAGCACAGCAGAGAATCTTGCCGAAAGGGGGGAATGATTGCTCTGATCAATGAAGCCCCTGGCTAATGCTGAATTAATCAGGAGAGACGAAAGCCTCAGATCCAGGATTGAAAGAGGATGCAAGTCGCAGACAATTTACCCCCACAGAAGCTCTTGCCTGATGGATTCACTGGAAGTGGTTCTTAAAATGATAGAGCATATCCCTGCCTCAATCCAGAGAAGATTTGCAGCACAAACCTATACATGTTTCCTCAAAAGAAAGTCCCACTGTGACCAAGTGTGTTTCAGATGGCAGCCTTAATTTTCAGTTTAGATGAAGGCTCCCCCACCTGGTGCCCCCCTCCCATATTGCTGGACTACAACTCCCCTCTACCTGACCATTGGCCCTGCTAGCTAGTGCTCTTGGGAGTCGCAGGGTGAAGTAGCTGAAGGGCACCTGGTGTCGGACCCGGGAGGGGGGTGGAAAGCCAGCTGGCTCCGCCCCAGCTGAAGCGTCTCCCTTCTCAGCCTTGCAGCTGCAGAGATCCATCAGTCATCCTCCGATGTGTGTCTGCGACTCAACCTGCAGTGCATGCTTGAGCACACATTACTCAGCAGTGTAAACTGCACAACAGATCAGGAATCTAAACAGACTTGTGACATATAATAATCCCACATATCTGGAGCTCGGGAGGAGTGTAATCCCAACACCTGGTTGGACAATGCTGGCTTAGGCTATAAACTCGTTGTGGCAGGACCCCCTTGCTTACATTGCTTTATAAAGTGCTAGGGAAGCTGATGGTACAATATATGTTATTATCATTAGGATCAATGACAGTGATGCTGCCGTTTGGTTTTCCTCAATAAACAGTGGCTATTACAGTCGTACCTTGGTACTCGAACCGCTTGGCTCCCGAACAAACGCTGTAAACCTGGAAGTAAGTGTTCCAGTTTGTGGACGTTTTTCTGAAGGCAAACATCTGATGTGGTTTCCAAGGCGTCCGATTGAGTGCAGGAAGCTCCTGCAGCCAATTGGAAGCCGCACCTTGGTTTCTGAACTGTTTCGGGAGTTGAATGAACTCCCGGAACAAATTAAGTTTGAGAACCAAGGTACCACTGTATTATTATTATTATTATTATTATTATTATTATTATTATTATTTCTATACTGCTTATATACACTAAAATATGTACATAGATTGTTCATAATATAAATAGTAAAGGTAAAGGTAAAGGGACCCCTGACCGTTAGGTCCAGTCGCAGACCACTCTGAGGTTGCAGCGCTCATCTCGCTTTACTGGCTGAGGGAGCTGGCATACAGCTTCCAGGTCATGTGGCCAGCATGACTAAGCCACTTCTGGCAAACCAGAGCAGCGCACGGAAACGCTGTTTACCTTCCCGCCAGAGCGGTGCCTATTTATCTACTTGCACTTTGACGTGCTTTCGAACTGCTAGGTTGGCAGGAGCTGGGACAGAGCAATGGAAGCTCACCCCGTCATGGGGATTCGAACCGCCGACCTTCTGATCGGCAAGCCCTAGGCTCTGTGGTTTAACCCACAGCGCCACCCACATCCCAATCTAAATAGTACTACAAAGAAAAAGTGTTATACAGTGTGTATCTGAAAAAGTGTGCATGCACATGAAAGCTCATTCCAAGAACATACTTAGTTGGTCTCTAAGGTGCTACTGGATATATATATATATATATATATATATATATATATATATATATATATATATCTACTGCGTCAGACCAACACGGCTACCTACCTGAATCTAGTTACAATTCTAGTAGTATTTAATAGGGTGGGGTGAATCTGTCAGTTTTGGTTTCTCTCAGTATTTCATTTTTCCAATCCAAAGTTCAGTTCTCCACATTTTTGCATCTGTTTGCCTTTTTGAAAGAAAGAAAGAAAGAAAGAAAGAAAGAAAGAAAGAAAGAAAGAAAGAAAGAAAATTCACCAGCATTTTAGTGTGAATTTCTGCCTTGTGACTATACTTATTTTACTATACAATTTATGTCTAATATTTTTGCAAAACAATTTTCCATAATGTAATGCGACTTTTAATGTTATTTTCACTAGTATATGTATTTTATACACAATTGGCTCAAGTATATGCATTTTTGTACACATTGGACTGGAGAACTGCATTTACAAAATTCAAGGAAGTGTGAATTCCAAAGGCTGTGATTTTGAAAAGTGAAAATTAGGTAGATTTGCCTTTAAATATGGACTGAATCAACTTTCTAACATTTTCTTATAGCAACGGCAGAGGACAATTTTTGAGGATGTAGCACTCCATGAGAAGACTTGTTTCCTGTATTTTAGGAGTGTCTGATAATCCAAACTTTCAAGACACAATTAACGAAATTACTGTATTTGTTACCTTTAGACCCTAAAATGTTTATCCTGAGTATTGTAATGTACTATTGGAAGAAAACATGCTGGAAAAATACCATTAAGTTGTTTAACTTGCCAAAATGTTTTATAATTTCTATGCTTCTCTTTGTTTCCAGGCATATTTTGGTTGGTTTGTTGGGAGTGAGGTGAGTTTACTTTCAGCACTTCATCCCAAAACTTCAGGTCAGTGAAACTTTTGTTCAAGGAGAAGGTTGCAATCAAGTCAAAATAATTGGTTCCTGCTTCCACTCGCCTTTTCCAATCTAACAAAGTTCAAAATCTGTTGATTTTATGAATGTGTTACAAGACCATTAAAAAAACAGCCCAAAGCATATGAGAATTTGATGATGGTTCAGCAGGCATAAAATCTGTGGGCCAACATCTGATGCCAAATCATAGAACCAACTTGGCATGTTCTGAAAATAAGTTGAGTGGACTCATGCAGCACCATACATATGTTGTATGTATGAGATGCACTGAAGAAACCATATTGCTTTAGAATTTGCCCTGACTCATTCCACATGTAATCCCTTAATGCAGTGGCTTTGCAGTGACTTAATAAATACAGGTTGAGTTGTGTGCTGGACACAAACCGAAGCAATCTCATGGCCACATGCATTTGGCCATGTGAAACATTTGTGGTTATCAAACACACAGAGAGACTCCCAGTAGCACTTTTATATTTCAGAGTATTATATGAACATCACATTATTTGCACAAGTATATGAAAGAGGACCACACTTTAGACACTTTCAACGCAGGTGGTGCTGTGGTCTAAACCACTGAGCCTAGGGTTTCCCGATTGGAAGGTCGGCAGTTCGAATCCCCGCGATGGGGTGAGCTCCTGTTGCTCGGTCCCTGCTCCTGCCAACCTAGCAATTTGAAAGCACGTCAAAGTGCAAGTACCAGAGCAGTGCACAGAAATGACGTTTACCTTTCCGCTGTAGTGGTACCTATTTATCTACTTGCACTTTGACATGCTTTCGAACTGCTAGGTTGGCAGGAGCTGGGACCGAGCAACGGGAGCTCACCCCATCGCGGGGATTCGAACCGCCAACCATCTGATCGGCAAGCCCTAGGGTCAGTAGTTTAACCCAATGGAAGAAAGCCAGGATTTCAGAACACAATTTGAAAATTATTAAACTAGGCCCATTTTATAAAAGGAATGGTAACTTTGAAAACTGTCCAAAGCCATTGCTAGGGAATATGGGGTATTAGGGGAGGGGTAGCACCTCTGGTGGGGGACAGTCATGCTCCTTTGGGAGTAGTTTGTCCACCCTTGGTCTCCATCGTGCAATCAGCTCTCACCTGTGGCTCCTAGAAGCTGTCAGCATGCGTCAGCAGCCACACCTTGGGAAACTGCTCCCATTATCTGGCTAACCCAGGTGAGGGTAGTCCATGGGTCTCAAACCCTCGGTGAGTAAGGGACTTCCCCTGCATGCAAAGGCAGGCTCTATCAGATTGAGCAGACAATGCCAATAGTGGGATCAACAGTCAAGAAGGTGGCTAATGCATGTGCTCTTGAGGGAAATGAGGGGCAGATGCAACTCATTGACTTGCAGAGGTAGCCTATGTAGAAGAAGGTAAACTCTGATCCTAAACCTCTGCTACTTGTGGATATACTCATTCATGAGAAAGGCTTCAGGAATAAACCCTTTTCCAGGACTGTCCCTAGGCCTTGGCTGGGTGGCGCAAGGCGCCTGGCCATCAGGGGCGCGGAAGGGGCACCGAATGCTGGTGTCTGCCTCCGCGCGCCTCTGCTGTTGAGCGGCTTCAGGCAGTTCTTCGGAGGCGTGCGGGGAACGCGAGCCTGGGGCCGCCTCCTCTACGCCTCTCAGTTTTTGAGCGGCTTCAGGCCGCTCTCCGGAGGCGCGCAGGGAACGCGAGCCTGGGGCTGCCTCCTCCGTGCCTCTTAGCTCCCCGCGCGCCCCTCCTGCCAGCCTCACGGGGGGCGCCGGAGGGATCTTGGCACCAGGGCACCAGATATGGTTAAGACGGCCCTGCCCTTTTCTGTGAGAGAAGTAAAAACTAAGGAGTGAACCCTGCACATATCTGTAGTGGAGTCCTTAAGCTGGTTGGACCGCACCCTATTTGCCTCCTTTGAGCAATTCCTGCAGCCAAACTGGTGTCATTTATTGCTCTGATTTCCATTAGCAAGGCCAAGAACCCTCTTGTTGTCTAGGTAGTCCAGCATCTCCAAACACACTTGTGCCCTGGGGAGGTCACTTCAGTGCTGCTAACAGCAAAAACAACACAGGAAGCAGCAGTTATGAGTTACCGGTCTCTGCAGCTACAGCAGGTGCTGTGATTCTCCATCAGTTGACTTCACCCCCCGGAGGTGCATTCCACCATCTCTCGGACAGATAGATGCAAACAACAGTGGAGCTCTAATCTCTCATGTTCAAAGCCATCACACTTTTATATTATGAGCCACCCTGTGATCTTCGAATGAAGGGCAGTATATAATTTATAAGTTTATAAATAATCATAATCATACTTCATTGGATCACACTAGCCCTTGGCAGAAACTGATATTCTAGCAAGAACTTGTCCCCCTGCTCAAACAACCCAAGTGAAGTTTGCTATCACACTGGCAAGAGCCATAGTCTAGGAATTTGTCTTCTTGAATGATCTGCCTTATCATTGCAAGAATATCCCAGGCCAGGCTTTGTTTATTCATTGCATACAATCGGCCTCCAATTCCACATTCTCTGGCCCAGGCACAAATGCAAGGGAGGCCCACAGGGCCACTGCTCTCCATGTTTCAATCCTATCATCCTAGTGAAATCCTGCTCTGAATGTTGAGAGATGGTAAGCTTATGCATGTCCAGATGAAGAACCTACAATGATAGATAATACCCATAAAACCCAGCCTTGCTCTGAGGAACAGAGGATGATTTATCCCTCTCTGGACAGCTCAGCTGCACAGAGCAAAGAGCGGAAATCCTACGGGAGCTGCGGGGCACACATCAAAACTCTGTGTCACAGTGTGCACCACACCCGGGGCTCCAGTTCAAAGGCATCACATGCAGCGACCGAAGACTTATGGTGATGCCAAGCTAATAAGCAAACGAAACAATAAATTACTCAAAAGCCATCATTACATGCTCTCTTCTCCCTGGTGCTGGTGCGCACAAGCCCTCATTCTGAGCAAGCACTTCTAACACCCAATTACTCATACTTAACCCCCTAGAACGGAATCCAAGGCAGCTCTAGCAAACCATTCATCTTTGCGGACGAGAAACCTTTTAAAGTCCCTGCTCCGCAGCCATTCTGTTTATTGTTAAGATGAGCACATGGGTTACACGAACTGTTCTTATTTATCTTCAGTGCCTGCCTTTTAGGTCATTAGGGAGGGTGGGGAGGCTTACCCGGCATTTCCCAATGCTGTCTTTACCAAATTACTCTTATTTATACCCCCAAGAGCCCAGCGTTATAGCTTCCAGATAGAAAATGGTGGAAGAGAAGCCCAAGAAAGGCTTCCGAAGCTTCAAGAGGCCCTCCAAAGTTTGAGCCTCTTATTCCTGCAGATGGGGAAGAATATTGCAATGGCAAAAGAAGTGTCAGGATTCTCAGGACCTGGGTGGCAAATGTGTCCAAAGAGAAACATGAGCAAGTACCATGCTTGTGTTTGGAGAGGGCGAATGGGAGTATTATGTGACCATACCTCTGGCTAATTTTATTTATTGCAAAAGGCTGCTTCCCATCCTCAGAGGCATTCCACATATGCTCTATGGCACTGTGTCCTCAGGTCCAGTTTTTTAAAAAACCAGACACTGTTACCTTTAGCAAAGAGGAGAAACATTTTGTGCATGTTCATGGGCACTTTGATATTAACTTCTTTAAAAAGTATATATAGTGCTTAGAGCAGGCATCCCCAAACTTCGGCCCTCCAGATGTTTTGGACTACAATACCCATCATCCCTGACCACTGGTCCTGTTAGCTAGGGATCATGGGAGTTGTAGGCCAAAACATCTGGTGGGCTGCAGTTTGGGGATGCCTGGCTTAGAGGCACTATATGTGTCAACATTTGAAGAAGAAGTAAGCAGCCATTCTTTAATATTTTGGGGTGCTATATGCAGTGGTGGGTAGTCTATGTAGCTCTCGTCCTTTCCTGGGTAAATCTGGAAGTACAGCAGTAGGCTTGGCAACATCAACAAAGTGATCGTGAGTCTCCAAAGTGCTAGCTGTGTCCATACTGTCTACGCCAAACTTCTGAGGATCACTTGCCAGTACTGAGTGGGGCCATGGGCAAAAACAGTAGAACAACAAATGTAGTTTACATTTATCTAGTGAGGATCCTCTCTGTCCTCCATCCAGGATACATTTCAACTGGGTAAAATATAACCAAGGAAGGTATGAAACAGGGCTGATTAGGCGTGTGGCCCAGGAGAGGCCCAGATAGGCCGAGAGGTCCACATTTGATCTTCCTTCGGTCTAAGGATGTACTGTACATCCCTGGTAGGGTTGTCAGACTCAATAGAGGACAGGACTTCTGTGCCTTTAATTGCCCTGCTCTCTTTTGAGTCTGGAAACCTTAAAGAGAAACCATCAGACCCTTTGTTTAATTTCCAAGCAAAGGGTCTGCTGGTTTCTCTTTAAGGTTTCCAGACTCAAAAGAGAGCAGGGCAATTAAAGGCACAGACAGGGCTGGCTCTAGGGGTAGGCTGGGTGGCGCGGGGTGTCAGGGCGCCGGGCTGGCAGGGGGGCGCCGGAGCGATCTCCGCACTATGGCACCAGGGCGCCCGACATGCTTGAGACGGCCCTGGGCACAAAAGTCCTGTCCTCTATTGAGCCTGGCAACCCTAATCCCTGGTCCACACTACCTGTCAGTGGCTCTCCCAGCCCAACCTACAAATGCTATGAATTGAACCTGGTACCTTTTGCATGCAAGGCAGCTGCTATGCCACCAAGCTCCATTGTATGGGGATAAATAACACAGTAAGAAGAGGAAAGTTGTGAGAGGATACAGGTGAGTAAGACTCACACCTGGGACTTAATACTTTGTTAAAGTTAAATAAAACAGAAATCGTGTTGAAGGGAAGGAAGAAACATTAGTGTTTATCATCAGATAAAGGGAAAGAGCTTCAATAGTGCCCCTTAGGGGGGCGGGAACCATATGGTATGATGATAAAAATAGCCAACCTTTGTATAGCATGTGTGAAGTGATTCAAGTGTTTCTCTTACCTGAGCTCAGTAACCTCCAATAATAATAATAATAATAATAATAATAATAATAATAATAATAATATATTTATACCCCACCCATCTGGCTGGGTTTCCCCATCCACTCTGGGCGGCTTCCAACCGAATATTAAAAACAATACAGCATCAAACATTAAAAACTTCCCTAAACAGGGCCGCTTTCAGTTATCTTTTAAAAGTAAAATAGTTGCTTATTGCCTTGACATCTGCTGGGAGGGCGTTCCACAGGGCAGGCGCCACTAAAGAGAAGGCCCTCTGCCTGGTTCCCTGTAACCTCACTTCTCGCAATGAGGGAACCGCCAGAAGGCCCTTGGAGGAGGACCTCAGTGTCCGGGCTGAACGATGGGGGTGGAGACGTTCCTTCAGGTATACAGGACCAAGGCTGTTTAGGGCTTTACAGGTCAGCACCAACACTTTAAACTTGCTCAGAAGCGTGCTGGGGGCGTATTATTTGATAGATAAGATGCCCAAGGACACTTTTCTGATGTTACATGGGGCTATGGGGAATACAGAAACACATGGTTTACCCTTGCTGCTGCTGTTTGTGTATGCACATTTAAGTTTGATTGTGTTGGATTCTACATATTTATTAACTTTTCTTAGCCACTTTGAAGGCTTTTTTGTTTTGCAAAACAGAAAGGCAAAGTTTAAGTAACTTAAATACGGTAAATTCCAGAGAGATTCTAAAATACATTAACCATTGCACAATTCATGATGTGGAATGATACAATTGCCTCAGGTGGTGGGTGTGAGGGGCAGCAATTTGCCCCCACATTCTGGTGGACCCAAAAGCTTGCTCTCTGCTTTGTGATGTTTTGGTTGGTGATAAGAAAGGAATTTTTCAAAAGGACAATGCCACTATAGCCCTGCATGGAACCTCTGTTGGCAATTTCTTTCTCTGTTCCGCTTATTTGGTGCCATGCAAAGGATTGACCTTGATGGCAGAAAGTGAGGAGGAATTAAAGAACCTTTTAATGAGGGTGAAAGAGGAGAGCGCAAAATATGGTCTGAAGCTTAACATCAAAAAAACTAAGATCGCGGCCACTGGTCCCGTCACCTCCTGGCAAATAGAAGGGGAAGAAATGGAGGCAGTGAGAGATTTTACTTTCTTGGGTTCCATGATCACTGCAGATGGTGACAGCAGTCACGAAATTAAAAGACGCCTGCTTCTTGGGAGAAAAGTAATGACAAACCTAGACAGCATATTAAAAAGCAGAGACATTACCTTGCCAACAAAGATCCGTATAGTTAAAGCTATGGCTTTCCCAGTAGTGATGTATGGAAGTGAGAGCTGGACCATAAAGAAAGCTGATCGCTGAAGGATTGATGCTTTTGAATTATGGTGGTGGAGGAGACTCTTGAGAGTCTCATGGACTGCAAGAAGATCAAACCTATCCATTCTGAAGGAAATCAGCCCTGAGTGCTCACTGGAAGGACAGATTCTGAAGCTGAGATTCCAATGCTTTGGCCACCTCATGAGAAGAGAAGACTCCCTTGAAAAGAGCCTGATGTTGGGAAAGATGGAGGTCACAAGGAGAAGGGGACGACAGAGGATGGGATGGTTGGACAGTGTTCTTGAAGCTACGAACATGAGTCTGACCGAACTGCAGGAGGCAGTGGAAGACAGGAGTGCCTGGCGTGCTGTGGTCCATGGGGTCATGAAAAGTCAGACACGACTAAATGACTAAACAACAACAACAAAGGATTGGCAAATAGCACCTCAGAAGATGATGCCATCAATCCCTCTGTGAAATAAGTGGTGCTTCATGATTGCTTTCAATCCCTTCTACACTGAGTAGACTCACACTGTAGTGTATTCCATGTAAGATGGAGATCTCCGCGCATGTGAGTTGCGTTGACCATCACAAATTAACACAATGCAGTAAAAGCTCATAAAGATGAAACACCATGTAATATACTGCCACCACACAATCTTATCTGTAACAAAGATCTGGTGGGGACCAGATCTTTCTTACAGAAATGAAAGGTCAGCTGGGAGAAGGCAGACAGGGAGAGAACTTTTAAAAGTAAAAAGAAGAAGTTGTGCTTTTTATAGGGTTTCCTATAGTGGGGATTTCACATAACTTTCCTCCTCGTCTCTGGGACTGGCATGAACATGATTGCTATAGTATAAGCCTGCATCAGTACTATTGAATTGACACCCATCTACATCTATCACATATATATCGTGGTTTGGGGAGTTATACTTGTCACTAGCTATAACTCAAGCTTTTATTATAATCATGACCATATGGTTAATGGGACTTAATAAACCACGGCTGACCTGGGCTCTGCATCACAAATCTCCCCCTTCTGCCTTCCCCTGCCCAGCTTATCGCTACATGATCTGCAGAGCAACTGCAATTTAATGATGTCAAATGGCTGGCATGTCACATTTTCACTGGCCATTTACTAAATAATGGAGAAGGAATAATGTGCCTCCAATCCAAAAGTGCCCGAAGTGACTGATAGCTGGCTTGTGTATTGTATAAAGACACGTCCAAGTAAATCTGACCAGGAAACAAAAAGAAGACCACTTTCCAAATGATTCTAAGCAACTTGTTGGTGAACATTCATAATCCACTTCTTATGAGTGGAGGGAACCACATCAGACGCAGTATGTGCTTCTACACCAGTTGCTACGAATTACAAGTTGGTTGAGTGCTTTTGCTCTCAGATCCTGTTTGAGGGCTTGCCATAGTGGCTGAACTGGATGGGTCTTTGGTCTGATTCAGCATGACTCTTCTTATGTTCATACTCTGCCAAGAATTTTCTGTTCAGAGTATTAACAAATAAGGGATTTAAAGACATTGACTTGTATTGCTGATTAACAGATAGAAAGCATAAATGTTGGTACCATACAGCGAACACACATATAATCATAGTATTTAAGCAAGTGCTAACATGCTTGGTTTTTTTCTGAATAGAAAAGGTGTATGGAAACCTCTTCCCCAGCCCCTGTGACTGGTTAATTTATTTCCATGCATGAGTCTCCCATAACCTAGTGCTTTCCAGATGTTTTGCACTACTACTTCTATTTCATTTCTGACAACTGGCTAGGCTGGCTGGGGTTGATAGGAATTTGAAATATACTCGGAGTCCTGTAGTGATTTCATGCTCTTTATTGCAGCTTGTAAAACAGTGAATGAAACTTTCCCCAAAATGTCTGCTATATATACATTATTTATACCATGGGCCCCGCGTGATTGGCTAATTCCGGGCGGCTCCTGTAGGCCAATCAGGTTGTGGATTCACTTCCTCCAGAAGCCTGATTGGCTGCTCCTCCACACACACACACACACACACCACCATTTCCTTTGTTTTTGCTTTTTGTTTTGTTTTTGTTTTTTGTGTCACCATTTTCAATACACAGTTCCATATTAGTGGAAAAACTAAATTGATGTTGTGATATTCTTGCATTGGTGGTAACATATTCCCAGCAATGCCCATGTCACAATATCCAACAGTAAGCCCAGAGGACATGTAGAAGGACATGAAGAAAACTATATGATATATTTGAGAAACTCCTGTTTCCAAAATTCTAGAATCCTTTTGCACTTCCACTAATCTAAAATAAAGTTTCTCTAAAGTTTTCACAGCATTAGCTAGATCTTTCGGAATATTTCTTATACACTTTGTGTATGCTAATCAAGTGTAAAATTAAAGGCATCCTTTTAAAAAAATTGATACACACATTTAATATTTTGAGCCACCCATATAAGTATTTCTGATGGTCATTGGAGCAAAATTCATTTCTAATACTCTACAGATGTGAAAGCCAGGTAGCATCCTGGATTATATCCTATTGAACATAAATAGGTTTTGAACTAATTCTGAGTAAGACATCCATCTCCATGTCAACTATTACATCCTCTTAAAGTTTTGGCGTCAGTGTTTTCTTTCACAGTTGTGGTTCTTTGCCTACTTAAGATATTTCAGTATCTTTTTTTAATTGTGAGTGTTTCTCTGTCTACCTCCTACTACCCTTGCTATCTCTAACATAACCCTCTTGGAGTTATATTATCAGTGCCTGTTTCACAAAGATGAAAATCTTTCCTCTTGGAGTATAATTGGAAGTGGTGGATTGCTGTATTGAAGCAACTATATGCAATTAACAGTGCAATTGTTTGCTGCTCTCCTCACATCCAGCAAAGAGCTGGGTGGTTTGATCATATCTACTCATTGACATTTTCCTTGGATAGTCAGAAGACATCATTCTTAACCAATCTGCATATAATCGTGTGAAGGATCAACACAAGGCAGCCCAAAGAGGGTAGTAGTGATTTTACTATAAGAATGTACTAAACAAAATGTCAGCTGCTGATATACAATGCTGTCCCAAGAGAGGGACATTTTCCTACTTTTCCTCGTCATGTGCAGAACGTTGGCAATCACACAGGAAGCAACCATTCAGTCCAACATTTAACAGATACCTTCCATGCTAAGTCTTGTTGCCCCAGGAGAAGAGATATAGAAGAGGACTCCTAAGTGCTATGTGCATGGAGCTTGCCCAAAGGACCTCAAAGCATGTGTGTTATTCAATTTCCAAGTGCTGGCTGCCTGCTTTTTCTTCCTTCCTTCCTTTTTAACAAAGCCAGCTGCACCAATGTGGTTCTGGTCAGAAAAGCAAGTGTCAAAACCGAGACCTGGAAGACGCACACAAATCGTCAGTCACTTTGTGTAATGAAACACGTTTTTACTGTGCTGGGGAAGCTGTTTTTGCTGCCTAAATGGTGGGTCCTTACTTTCTTTTATCTCCCCCCCCCCCTTCTAGGAATAAGACATGGTGCAGCACTGACCCCTGCTTCAATTAAAAGCGGTAGTCCATTAAGATGTGTTTCATTATTTAAATGCAGCCGAGCACCTGTGTGCCTCAGACCTCTTGCCTTTGCATTGTTGGCACTGACAGCCCAGGAAGGATTGGCCTGAGGCAAATGCTGTGATATGAGCATCCTCGAGCTAAAGGGAAGTTCAGGCTGAGTTATTGCAGCCATCTTTCATTCCTTAAGGCAGCCTTCCCCCAAGCTGGTGCCCTCCAAACGTTTAGGACTGCAACTCTCACAGTCTTTGACCCGTTGCCACTCTGGCTGGGGCTGATGGGAGCTGTGGTCCAAAACTTCTGCAGGACTTCTAGGTCCAAAACTTCTGCAGGGAAGGCTGCTCAAAGGCAATGGACCCAACAGCACCAAGGGCTGCTCTTTTGACCACACTCTATTGCCTCAGCCCCTCAGCCATTCTTGTGATTCAGGAAAACCTCCCAGAGCTGCTCTGTATGGCTTGTGGGCTTCAAAGCAGTGGCAGACATTGGGCTGTCAAATTTCATCAGCACCCTGTGTGACGCTAAAATTCAATGCCCCACCGCCTCTCATGCTCCATTCTAGGTAAGGTAAAAACCCTGGATGGTTAAGCCCAGTTAACTACGGGGTGCAGCGCTCATCTTGCTTCAGGCCGAGGGAGCCGGCATTTGTCCACAGCTTTCTGGGTCATGTGGCCAGCATGATTAAACTTCTTCTGGTGCAACAGAACACTGTGATGGAAGCCAGAGCACACGGAAACACCGTTTACCTTCTCACCAAAGCAGTATCTATTTATCTGGTGTGCTTTCGAACTGCTAGGTTGGCAGTAGCTGGGACAAAAGCAACAGGTGCTCACCCTGTCGTGTGGATTCAAACTGCCGACCTTAGGATGAACAAGCTCAAGAGGCTCGGTGGTTTAGACCACAGCGCCACCCGTGTCCTGCTCCATTCTACAGCATTGTTGTGGCATCCCCTGCAGTGCAGTGCCCAGTATGGCCAAACCGGTTGCACCTCCCTGAAACCGCCTCTGTTCAAAGGCAAAAGCAATCCATCTCCAGATCATAGTACTTCACAGAATCAGAGCAAAAGAAAGAAAGAAAGAAAAAGAACGTAAGAACATAAGCCTTTCTCATCCACAACGTTTTTCCCATAGCAGGATTATCTATCCACCAGCAACCTCAGTTCATGAATTTCAGATTATTGTGTGTCACAAGCAAAGAGGAGAAAGAGTGCAGAAAGATTCTGAGGGAACAAACATCTTGAAAAGACCTATAGCACAATCCTAACTATGCCTATACAAGCATAAGTAATACTGAATTCAAAGGGGCTTACTTCCAAGTAAGTGGCATTAGTGTTGCAGCCTTGTGGCATTCGTAAAGAGCCCCTGGTCATTTCATGGACTATTGACCCGTACACCACTACTTTATTCTTCCGCTGCCATTAATTTTGTGGGAAAGACCCAGGGTTCCCCGGTGAAGTATTGAGTCTCAGTCAGGTAGAGTTAACAATGAAGATTAAAGTTTATTTCAAACACAAACAAGTTTTAAAATATATTCGAAATGCTGTCATTCTATTTCCTCTCAGTCTTGTCCCTGTCTCTAACTCACTCTGACTCCTCTATCTCCCCCCCCCCCCAAAAAAAGAACCAACCGAGCTATCTGTCAAAACCCCTGGGCTGAGCCTCAAAATCAGGTAGGCTCCACCTCCGGGCTTTCTTATTGGTCAACCTATTAAGCCTTTCTCTCCCCAGTATACAAATGTATCCCCAAAGAATGGGCAAACACCACATTGACCAAGAGCACATTCCTCAGAAAAGGACAACCTCTTTCACTCAGACTGCTGGCCTGAGGAAAAATTTATTCCCAAAACCCAGGTTCCCATCCTTCAAAGGAAATGGAACTGGGTCCATTTCTGCACCAACAGTAACCCTGTTCCTAGTTGACACCTTTCCAATGCCAAAGAGTCACAACGTAAATAAATAGCACAATATTCTTAGTGCGGTTCTGGAAATATTTTTGCTCTGATGAATACTAACTCTCTTCTTATTTCAAAATTGCATTCATTAGCATGCAATTTGCAGCCACTGACTCTTGTCCCTGTTGTCTTCTTTAAATGAAACCACAGCATCTCAATTAGTTAATGCACCTATTTGGACTTATCCAATGTCCTGTAAATGTAGTGTGCTCTCATGTCTCTTCTAAGTTTTATTCCCCACCCCCGATATTTAAAGAGGGACTAGATGCAAGTCAACTAAAGAATGCAGCTATTGATTGATGAGGGTTTAATGTCCTGTTTCTGCTTATTGTACAAAAGCAAGTCAGTTTTGCTGCTGCTCCTGCTGCTGTCACCTAAGGGTGCAGTGCTATGCAGACTTACATGTGCATTCAATTGATGCAATGGGGTTTATTTCTCAGTAGACATATGCAGAATTGTACTGTAATCCTGGCCCCTGCTCAGCTCCTCCGCCTGCCCCACTCTGAGGCTGCTTAAGACAGACCCTCACCTGCCTGCCTGCTTACTCTTGGTAGTTCTGTGTAGTTTAGATAGCAGGTAGTCTTTGGGCCTTTTACATTGCTGTAAAATAGGAACCCTTTGTCATTTCTTACTATATAATAGTAATCCTCTGTGATAGTTCAGAATGACTGAAATTTATTCCAATAAGATCAAAAGCACAGAGGTTACTGCACGAGAAACGCAGCTGAGTTTCTCACTGAAAGCAATGGGAAGTTGACAGGTTGCCCCTCTAATTTTTAAAATTCCTCAACCTGTTTGATATTTGGCACATCTGACACCTTGAAATAGTGATAGGGTGCCTGAAAAAGTCATGCAATCTGGATGGAAACTCCCAAATTTGCCAACAGTGGAAGGCTGACAGGGCATCACACTGAAATTAATGGCAAGCAAATCAGAGTTAAGAAAACAACTGAACAATGTTGAATTAGTAACAAAATGAATGTAATTCTAGGCAATGTGCAACAAAATCATTATTTCTCCCTTGCCCTCTCCATAGCTGCCAAGTTTTCCCTTTTCTCGCGAGGAAGCCTATTCAGCATAAGGAAAAATCCCTTTAAAAAATGGATAACTTGGCAGCTATGCCTCTCCTAATTTGCAGTCACCATTTTATCTATTGCACTCTTGTTGAGAGGCACCACCTAGTCTACAGGAGAGATAAATTATGCAAGCTAAACAAAATAAATATGGGAACAGGGTTTGAGACAGGTATACATATAAAGGAAGACGACAGTGTGAGGACTGGACCAAAGACCAGAGCATTTCTCAAGGCTTTATAATTCTACAATTTGAGACTATCACAAGTACTTAAAAGTCATTGCAACAAAACATAAATGCCCCCCCCCAATTACTGTTATTTCTAAAATGCAACTCTCTAATATTCTTTGAGTTCTACCAGATTATCAGAAAGGAAAACTCCAAACAAAGATGGGATTTTATTTAGTGGCTGAGACAACAGAACCTAATTCCCTCTCGGGGTAAGACTCTTCCAAATAAGTCATGAACCACAGCAAATAAACTTGGTTGAAGTAGCAATACCTTTGGGGAAATTCATCACATATATTAATATTCCATTCACCAAGTGACAAAAGGTATACTGTATAGCCAATACACCAGAGCCATCCAGCCACCAGAGGGAGGTAGCAGCCGGCTTGGGAGAAACATCAAAGTTTGCAAAAGTACAAAATTCATTATTTTAACAGGGTAGTAAATTAATATCCCATTGAAGATTGAGCATGCTCGGTGGACACCATATGCTGACTGACTGTTGGGGGTGGAAACTGAGCAGAGTAGGGAGAATGGAGTATTCTGAAAAAGAGCATGATCGGTTGGCTGGAATCCTGAACAGAAGACTCCATACTGCAATGTTTGGTTGCTCTAGATTCCTCCACTGCATTTTGCATTGCATCATGGGAAATTGTGACAATCTGTAGCATCCTCAACACTGACACATTGCCAGAAAAGCAGTGGCTTAATCATAGAATCAAAAACTACAGTTTTCAGAGTTCCCATCAGCGATGGTATGTGCAAACACACTCAGTAGCTTGTAAAGAGTCGGGAATTTAAAGAAAGCCCTTTTGATAATCCTCTCTGTTGTCATTGTACCTCTTCCCTGCCTCCTTCCTAACAGCAGTTGAAAGGTGTAGGAAATGGGAAGGAAACTGGAAAAGGAAGAAGCTGGTGATAGAATCATAGAATCATAGAATCATAGAGTTGGAAGAGACCACAAGGGCCATCCAGTCCAACCCCCTGCCAAGCAGGAAACACCATCAAAGCATTCCTGACAGATGGCTGTCAAGCCTCTGCTTAAAGACCTCCAAAGAAGGAGACTCCACCACACTCCTTGGCAGCAAATTCCACTGCCGAACAGCTCTTACTGTCAGGAAGTTCTTCCTAATGTTTAGGTGGAATTTTCTTTCTTGTAGTTTGAATCCGTTGCTCCGTGTCCGCTTCTCTGGAGCAGCAGAAAACAACCTAATTGTTTGCTTAAAACAATGCAATGAATATCTTACTTTCTGCAAGAAGGGCTAACTAAGGAATCAAGCAGCCAATTTCTTTTATATTGAAAGACCCAGTAAAATACAGTATATATTAATAAACTCAATTGGGATAGAAAACACTGGTACTGTAGTCCTTTCTGGGATGGCCTAACTTTACTTCAATCTCTACTTATATCCTGTTGAACTCCTCTAATTTCCAGTTATGGGAGATGGCCTTGAGGACAGCTTGCATATGTAGAAAAATATTTTTTACTTTCACAGAAGTGCTGATTTGCGGGAGGGCGGAACAACATTTTGTGGGGCGTCCCACACGTCATCCAAGCAATCTTCGCGACATGACATTCACCCTTTTCACCACAGGGAGGAGCTCACACTGCTTCGGTCTAGGCTAGGGCTATACCCCTGCTTCTTCCTCAGCAGATGCAATGCCTCTGAAGGAAACGTAAAAAGAATATTTTCTCTGCACTGCTAAATCGATAATAAAGCAAAGCATGCAGAGGGGACAGGCTGTTAATGGGTGATTCATGGCTCTTAGGTCAACGAGGTTAAAGATTCTCATCTGAAGAGGATTAGATTTTTCTTCAGAGTCTCCTGTGCCTCCAGCCTTTCCTTGTAGCTTTTGGAGTCTAGCAACCTGCTTCAGGCCTGCCTTGTTATCCTTCCCTATCACCATAAAATTCCCTCTTATGTTATAGCATGACTGAAGGGGGAACGAGAAAGCAGAGGTCTGACTCAGGCAGAGCTCATGGCATAACGGATGGACAGGGGGGGAGAGAGAAATCCCTCTGAAGGAAAGAAATTCTCTATAGCAAGATATTCTAATCAGATAATCCATTTCTCTGATGAAAATAGGGACTTTCTATTTATTATTATTATTATTATTATTATTATTATTATTAACTTCAGAGAAACAATCAGAGAGGACGTGTGGGATTTGTTAGCTTGAACAACACATTATTATTATTATTATTATTATTAGTGCTTTTTCTAAAAAAAATGTTTAGGGGTACTCTCATTTTGACTCAAGAAAATCACCATTTTATATTTCAAATCGGGAAAAATAAATACAGTAAATGGACAAAAGTAGAAAGATTCACAAAATGTTTAGGGGTATGTTTACCCCTGTGCGCCCCACCCCCCAAAGAAGCACAGAGTATTATTATTATAATCCACCCATCTGACTGGGTTGCCCCAGCCACTCTGGGTGGCTTCCAACATATATAAAAACATAATAAAACATTAAACATTTTTTAAAAAACCTTCCCTATACAGGGCTGGCTTCAGATGTCTTCTTGGCTAGGGGGCCAGATAACTCCATACCCTCCAACATTCCTCCGATGAAAACAGGGATGTCCTAAGGAAAAGTAGGATCCAGTCAGAAACTGGGGTGGCTTCATTAAATCTGGATCTGGCCCTGGAAAACAAGGACACTTGGAGGGTCTGGATAATCTATTTACCCTTAAGTAGCTAGAATTCATATTGTCATCAATATAACATCTGTGATGCTGTATAGCATCCATATGAAGCAGCTATACTATGCTTTGCAGCAGGTTTCCCCAAACTGGTGCCATCCAGATGTTTTGGACTACAACTCCCATAAGCCCCAGCCAGCACGGCCGGGGAAGGCTGATCTACAAAATATATGCTCTAAATACTATATGTTGTTACGTAGCTTTATTTGGAGTCCATTCGAAACTATGATATCAATGAAAATTACTATAACTAGTTTATGGGCTGCACCTGAGAGATTTATTATATATATATATATATATATATATATATATATATATATATATATATATATAATATTATTGGTTGTACTTGTTCAAACACTCTGTGTCCCCTTGCTGTGTGGAGAACATTTGTTTTGTGATGTATATATGGGCTTTCAGTGACTCCTCTTCCTCTCTTGATCAATGTTTCAAAGTGAGCTGGTTCAATATTGTCCCTTAGGTCTTTTCCTCTGACATCTGGAATGCATGATCCATTGTTCTCAGGTTGGTGGTTAGTGGCACACATGTTTTGGCTGTTAGGTTTCCTCGTGATGCTACACATATGCAGGCATGTGCAATGTAAAAAATGCCCGCCTTTCTTTTAACATTTAGAAACCTCAATTATTACTTATTATTCTTTCACAAAAGAATAAAGCCACAAGTACTCACAAAGTGTTTATTTATTTATTTTTTAAAAAGTGCCCTACATGTTTTCCATCCTTTATGAGATCTTCACAAAATATTATACTGTTTGCTTCTGATGAACAGCCATGCTTAAAAGGTATAGGGTCTGTGTACCTGTGGCTTTGTTTTTCTGTACTACTGTTTGCTGGTTTGGAGGTAGTCCTTCCGGATTGCTCTTGTTAATCATTAAATTTGATCATTATGGGTCTAATAAGAAAACACGGAAGCCAAGACAGTCACTGGGAGGAGCAGAAAGAAAGCCCAAAGGAAATAGCGGTGGTGGGAGAGGAGGGAAGAGACAAAGACTTCAGTGAAACAATAAGAGAGGATGTGTTAGTTTGAATAACACTAATATTACTAATTGGTATCTGAAGAAGTGTGCATGCACACAAAAGCTTATACCCAGAACAACCTTAGTTGGTCTCTAAGGTAATACTGGACATTTTATTTATTTATTTCAACTCGTCAGACCAACATGGCGACCTACCTGAATCTAATATCACTAATGTCACTGACACTAGTTCCAGTATAATATTTCGTGCATTTCATTTTGGTGGAGTTAAAGCATGAACACTATAATAGCACTGCTTTGTGATTGGCAAGAAAGAAGGGGAAACCAGGTGAACTGGGGTGCTTCCAGACTGTCACTATCTTTAGTTGGAATCATAGCTGCCAAGTTATCCCTTTTCTCGCGAGGAAGCCTATTCAGCATAATGGAAAATCCCTTTAAAAAAGGGATAACTTGGCAGCTATGGTTGGAATTCAATCACATACCTGCAAATTCAGGTTGCACAGATTAAGTTGATTTGGACTTCTTGCAAAACAAACCTGCTCCCTGGTGGCTCCCTTCCCTGCAACTCAAACTTCTTGCAATAGGGAGAATGACAGGAAAACACACTGGAAAGTGTGCGGTGGCGCTTCATTCACGCAACACAGTGCAATCTCCCTGCAAACTTGGCGCAAACAAATAATCAAATTATTGAAGAATGTTCAATAAACAGGTGACCTAGAAGCAACCTTGGAGTGAAACTCGGCCACCACAACTCTATTAAGTATTTATAGGTATTATACTTTTTTCTTCTTCAATGAACATGTGGCAGCTCTTGCTCACTAGCCTGGCTGCCCATGCTACATTTGCTTCTTGAATGGCCAGCTCAAGCCTGAGCCTTGGTGAAGCCCTGAGTCTGAGAATGCAGCTGGGCTTACTGTAGGTCCCATCTGCAGAAGTTGCGTACAAGTATGACTGCAAGTGCAAGACAAGTTTCTGGCCAGTGAATATCCAGACATACAGGTTTGCAGCTCACCACCAACCCTGCAATCCGCACCACACAAATTATGACAGCCAATTGTGCTCTTGTTGGCTGTTTGGTATTGCCACATAGCAAGGATAACTTAGTCTACCCATAGTTCCACACCATGTACAGCACACATGCATATAAGACGGCACTATAGAAAACCATCCACAGCCTCCAAATGGCTTTTGGCGTTCCCACGTACCGTTATGCAGCCTTCAGCCATGGTCTTTGATGTGGCTGAATATCCAGCCCAAACTGAAGGATAAATAATGTGGCACCCGCACACCCTACACATGTATTTGGCTTAAAATGATCAGTGCATATGCACTGGAGCACTGATATGTGTGCACACAGAGGTGTGTGACAGACAGCTTGTTTCAGCTGTGCCATCCACCCACTTTGGCCATTTTTCGACCCTTGACATTTCGCAATCAAGCCCCAATTTTCCCTTTAATATCCTCTGCTAAGTATTTTCTGGCCTCCCAGTGAGGCTGCTATTACAAAACCGGACGTTTATCAGGCGTTATGAAACACAGAGAGGCAGTTAAAGCTAAGTGTGTCGAGCTGTTTAATGAGAGCTTTGGCAAAACTATTGTGCTCTTAAAAGTGTCATAAAATTTAATGTGCTGTTGCCTTTTGTTTCACGATGAAGACCGATTCCAGTGCACACAGGCCCAGTCGCCATTGGTTTCCTGAATCCTCGTCTCTCCCTTGTGCTATAGATTGTAATGTTTTAATAACTTGCTTATGAATTGATTGTTTTGGAACTCATCACTCTATAAACAGAAGGTGCACCCTTCAAATGTTGCCTTGCTAGTTTCTTATCAAAGGGAAACTGACTCCCAGAGCTATAACAAAACCGAGCAGCTTGTATTTATTTCCTCTTTCATTTATTTGGGGGTTTTTATTATTAATTTCCTTTTAGCTTACGGTGGATAAACCAATGGAATGACTTAGAAATTTTGCATCATTATGGATTTTAATATCTATGTTTGTTAAAAAATAAATAATATTAATAAAATATAATAATGCCGTAATGAAAGGGAGGCAACATACCTCGCTGGTACAGCATACACTTTGCATTCAAAATCTCCCCGCTTCTGCTGCTGCCTTCCCCAGTTCAAGAGGCTCATGTAACTGTGCTGGGACAAGCCTCTGTCCCTGAGGATTATGAGACTGACAGCTGCTGCTTGCCATGGTGGAAACAGTACTGGACTAGAAAGACCACTGGGTGTCTTGCAAGAAACAGAAAGCAACTAGTGAGAATTTCTTGCGTACATTAAGTGGACTAGTGTGGAAAGTTTTGCTGCTTTCCCGAGCTCTGCAATTTGGACTTTCAGGCATCGGTACAGGGATTAGCGCAATCCCAAAGATTTGTGGATATCTGATGCCTTGATTCAGCCAAAGCTGACATCCAAAAAACAACAACCCCCAAACAATCAGGGAACACAGTATAACAAAGCTCTTTGTATATGTGCTCATTCTTGTTCTGGCCATTTTTCCTAGAGGAAAGAAAAATGAAACTTTTGTCCTACTGGAAGAGACTAAGGCCTGTAGCACACTGCTACAACTTTTTTGAGTGTATGGTCACATGTTATCTTTCAGAGGGTATTCAAAGGTTGAGAAGAATCAGCTACGTAATCTCACTAGAATCACTGGCTCTGTAATCTTGGTGCAGTCCTTTCCACCCCCCATCCACCACCCCCCCATCACCAGCAAATCTTCCTCGTCTTGGATAAAATTCCCACAGGCAAACTCATGGTTTAATTGCTCACAGGATGTGTTAGCAAGTGGTGCTACTTCTTATTAATTAAATATGTTTTTAGACCACCTTTTGGGATCAAAATCGCCTGAAGGAGGTTTGTAACATATAATTATGCTCATTCCAAATGTGTTGCTTGTAGGGATGTTGCAGAACTCCATCAGAAACAGAAAAGAGCACGATCAACTGCCACATTGTGCATGTTCATCATAGGTCAGGAACAGAAAACATGCAGATGAATGTGAGAGACATTAGCTATAGATTATTTAGTCTGCAAATTGGTTGGCACCTGTCTCTCTTGAGAGACAATGGAGGAGTGTGCCTGTCTGTTTTAAAAATAATTATGTTGGGTTTTTGCAGTGTTTTTGCTGTTTCTCTTCCATCAAAATGCATTGAAATGAATCACATAATTAATTACATAAATTTCAGCCCTTGTGATAGCATGATGAACAATGTAAGTTTTAGCAGAAGTTGAACGGCAGTGGAATAGAAACAGAGATTATGACGACAAACACATGACAGGATGGAAATCACTGCCTCCTTACTTCCCTAGTTACTTGCAATCACTTGTGTGGGGTTGTTTTTTTTACTTAGAAACATGGGGGAGGATTCTAACTGGGAATGCAGTGCATGGGGAGAGGAACTTTAACCTTTCCCCCACTGTGATCGCAGTGGAAATTCTCTCTGCTGCAGTTAGGCTTAGCGTGAAAATAGGACCCCTCCCTTTCCTCCAAGCCTAATTGCAGTATTTCCATTGTAAAAATGGCAAGGGAAAGGGTTAAACCTTCTCTCTATATATACAATGTTTTCCTAACTATGTTTCCCTTCAATACCTGCAATTAAATACTGTAAATAAAGATAGATAGACAGACAGACAGACAGACAGACAGACAGATAGACAGACACATAGTTCTTGGAAGCAACTCAGTGTCACCTGTCGTTAGGTCCTCATCAGTGCTATATTTCACGAATAAGAGGTGCCAGAACTCACCATAAATGCATCCCTTGTTCTCTTATAGTTCCAGCTGAAAAAAAATCTCTGGTCCTCATTCTACCTAGAGTAAACTTCTACAATATCATGCGGCAACTAGCTCCCAGACCAAGTAACCCATAGGTTCCCACCAATTTGTTAATTTTTTAAAAACATTTTAAGCTGGAGAACTCATGGCATAACTTTTCATTTATTTTTAGTGGCATCTGCATTATTTGAGCCCATCTCTGGAAGATTTAATGCAAGTTGATAACTCAGTGGTCCCTAAGCACCTCTTTTATTTGGGATGAAAGAATAAGTATCCCACCTGCCTTCTTCCATCCAGACTTAGATGCACTCCTGCAGGCATGATGTTCTAGTCTGCGCATCTGGCATTAAGAGCTGCATATTAGGCTTAGTGATGTTAATGCTTTAATGACAGGAGATGAAAGACCTGATTCCAATAACTTTCCATGCTCCAGTTCCCACTGCTTTATGAGGTGCTGTGCACTTTGGTACCTCTGAGAGAGAATGCGTTTCCATGTCTTACTTCAACATCTTTATTGCTTTTGTTCCACAGATAGGAGTCATTAAACTACAGTAACTTAAGCCAAGGAAGAGGGGGAAGGGATTTTGCGTAGGCAACATAGGTATGTAGGCTTTCTGGCAGGAAGACATTAGGGGAAAGGCCATAGCTCAGTGGTAGAGCATCTGCTTTACATGCAGAAGGTCCCAGGTTCGGTCCCCACTTCTCCAGGTAGAGCTGAAAGAGAACACTGCCTGAAACCCTGGAGAGTGATGGCCAATCAGTGCAGATGATATTGCACTAGACAGATCAATGGAATGACTCCATATAAGGCAGCTTCTTACGTACAGCCGTACCTCGGAAGTCGAACGGAATCCATTCCGGAAGTCTGTTCGACTTGCAAAACATTTGGAAACCAAGGTGCGGCTTCCGATTGGCTGCAGGAAGCTCCTGCAGCCAATCGGAAGCCGTGGAAGCTGCGTCAGACATTCGGGTTCCAAAGAACGTTTGCAAACACTCACTTCCGGGTTTGCGGCGTTCGGGAGCCAAAACGTTCGACTTGCAAGGCGTTCGGGTTCCAAGGTACGACTGTACCTAGAAAAAAGAGGGGAGCTGTTCTAAATTGTCCCACTTAGAGAGATATCCGTTGTCTCTCCACTATCTTATTGAGTGTGAGGGGAGTGGCTGTATAGCTTTCCTCTTTTGCTTCCCTTCTCTCTGCCATACTTTGTTCTATAAATTCTAGTCTGTCAGAGTTTCTAATTTATACTAATTTATTATATATTAATTTATAATTTATAATTTTATTCTGTGAACTGCCCTGAGATCTTATGATGAAAGGCAGTATATAAATCTAAACAACAACAACAACAACAACTTTGCCAGGCTAAACGTTTTTAAAGTCAGTGGATGGCACTGTTTTACGCAGACACTATGAATGAACATAGGTCAACTCTGAGTAAAATTTAGTTGACTACCACCCAAGGGGACTAACTTCACCAAGAACTGCTGGCTACTACAGCCTCATGTAAGAATTCATATATGGAAATGGATGATGGGGATGGGGAACCTGTAGCTGTCCAGATATTGTTGGACTACAACTCCCAGGTAGCCTTGGCCATTGGCCATGCTGCCTAGGGCTGATGGGAATTGGAGTCCGACAACATCTGGAAGGCCACAGATGTCCCTCAAGCTGATCATAGCATCTGGTGCGCAGCACTCTTTTATATAGAGTTGAATCTCTGCTATCTTCCCAGCTCTGCTGCACCCCTGCTAGACAGAGCCCACATTACCTTTTCCCTGATAAGAAGGGAATGCAGTTATCCTTTTTGCAGCAGCTCTGCCTGTGGCATGTGTATTGTGCTACCTTGCAGCCCACCGTGCCCTCCCAGGGAAGGAAATGGGGCTTTAATGAGACTCAGCTGTGCTCAGATCACGGACTCCTTGAATTAGTTCTGCTTTAGCATCAAAGGCACGATAAACGGGAGGCCAGGAGCTGCAGGCCGTTATCACTACAGTACCTAGAATCTCACCCGGGGCTTACATAGTCTGTCCCCTTTGAAGGAAAATTCAATGTAACTTCCCATAATCTCAGAGCTCTTTGGTATTGTCAGCGAGACATATCTCAAGGGTGGTAAATGTTCCTTTCTATACTCTGGCAGACTAATGCCTTTATGACTCCCATACTTAAGGCAATAGAAGGAGTCTAAAACAGAAGTCTAATACAGTGTTATGTCTACTTACGAATTTAATGCGTTCCGAACGCACATTCATAAGTCGGGAAAAGTTGTAAGTCGAATCCCATAGGAATGCATTGGGAGAAAAAATTCGTAAGTTGAAGCAACCCTATCTAAAAATTCGTAAGTAGAAAAAATCCTATCTAAACCACATCCAAGATGGCGGATGGAGCTCCGTTCATAAGTAGAAACATTCGTAAGTAGAGTTATTCGTAAGTAGAGGTACCACTGTATAACCTTGGATATTAGTAGGTCCTCTCCAACTCAAGGTTATGGCTACAACTAGTGGCCAAGGATGGTGAACAGTTGACCCCCTAAGAGTGATGGGAGAGTATGGCGGGGGGAGGCTTTGCAAGCCATGTTTAGGGTTGTATCTAGTACCCACACAACAGGACTTTCCCTTCCTCTCCTCCCACTCAAAATCAGCCCAGAATGTTCCCCAGCCCTCTGGAGCAAATTTTGAGGGTATATAGGGAACAGGAGAAGAAGGCAAACTTCAGCTGCACACATGGAAGTTTGTTGTTTGAATGTGACCACAGCACTGAATACAATCCTTAGTTATATCACCAGTGCTTTTTGGGGGGGGCGCAGGTGTACGCATACCCCTAAACACTTTGTGGATCTAACTTTGGCCTCATTGAGTATTTCAATATGAGTAGGAAAATGAGAGTACCCCTAAACATTTTTGTGCCTACTCTTTATATAGTGCACTAGCTCAACACTTAATCATATAGAAATCAAAGTGGCAATTGGGTAAAAGTAAAGCTGAATTTCGAAGGATCTCTGCGTTTTAGTTTGAATGTTGGTTCAAGAAATGAGAATTGTTTAAATATGAACGGAATCAAAATTCCTCCTCCATCCCTACTTTAAAATGCAGGAATCTCAACTAAAACATCCAGTACAGATGGCCATCCAACCTCTACTTAAAAACATCCAATGAAGGGAGTCCATTCCACTGTCAAACAGCTCTTACTATCAGAAAGTTATTCCTGATGTTTAGTCGGAATCTCCTTTCTTGTAACTTGAAGCCAATGGTTCAGCTCCTACTCTCCAGAGCAGGAGAAAACAAGTTTGCTCCATCTTCCATATGACAGTCCCTGAGATATTTGAAGACGGCTACCATATCTCCTCTCAGGCTCCTCTTATCCAGGCTAAACATACTGTACCTCTGTTTTTATTAGTATTTTTTTACTATCCTCAGTTTTTATATTTTGGGGGGAGGATTCTCTCTCTCTCTCTCTCTCATATGATTTACTTTTAATACAGCATTTTGATTTACAGGAAACTTCACAGGGGCTACTTTCTTAAGGGAACAATAGCTTTCCTTAGGGGACATGAGCCTTGGCAGAATATTCTATTCCAGCATTTTCAAGAATTATTAGTTGGCTGGAATTCCTGTCCATAATTTAAATAACACATTCTGTATTTTTGAAAGGCCACCATGACTTCTCCCTTGAAATAATAAAATAGCCAGAGGGTGAAACCCCCTCTTTCCCTTTCTTTCTTTAATTCATTCATTCTCCCAACTTCAGAATGATAAATATTTTTTCTCTCTCTTTCTGGTCTGTCAGCCACATGGTGCAGTTTAGGGAATAGCCTCCTCCTCCTCACAGCCACGATTCTCCCAGCCTGGGCTGTGCATCTAAATAGGGCCGAGCCAAAATCAACAGCACATTTCATGAAAAACACAATTCTTGTTTCAGTAATTGTGTGGGTAGGAGTCCTGCAGAAAGGGCGGGCGGGCAAATATCCACCCATTCACAATTAGGGCACAAAGCATTGCTCTCACTCTGATTTGGCTTCATTATATTATTGTGTCGACTGGCTTTTGTAACAATGTGACATCATCATATTGAGTACTTGGTCCCTACCACTTCGGGATTGGCTTGGGGAGGTGTCCCTGAGTATTATTTTTAAAATGGTATTCAGCGTGCAGATCAGGGAAAGAAGCCAATGCAAAGAGGTGGCAAGAAATGGTAAGCAAAGGCCGAACCTTTGCCTAAACCTTCCCTTTTACCTTGGCCATATTCATGGATAAAAATTCCATGCAGTCTGCTGCTTTTGTATTTAGGATTCCTTTGCGACATGCCAAAATTTTACATTGTCTACTAGATTTCCATTACTGGCCTGTCTCATTAAAAGGCTGGCAAATACCAGGGACAGAGAAGAGGGAGAGTTCATTGGAGCAGTGTGCGTCACGCATGGCCATCTGCAGGACTTTTTCCAGCGTTGGGGGGGGGGGAGTAAATACTCCAAATAAATGAATAAATCAACAAACAAATGTAAGTGAAATGCTGGAGAAGGTAAGTATCTCACTAAACAAGGGAGAAGCAAATGCATTTCCCCTCATATCTCAGGTTCGACAAATGCTGCAAACTCTTTCCTTTTTTAAAATGAAAGCTGGGAATATGTGCATTATGGTTCATCCAGGGATGAGCCACTGTCCCCCTTGCCCTTTGTAGATGTTCGTGGTATCAGTGCTACTGCATCAGCAACCATCTCCACCACCATAGGTAAAGAATCATAGAATCATAGAGTTGGAAGAGACCACAAGGGCCATCCAGTCCAACCCCCTGCCAAGCAGGAAACACTAAAGGATGCACTAAAAGAAGCACTGGGTTCAAGAGATATCTTGAAGACCTTTTGTCTGCCTCGGGGACAAGATAATGTAATAAAAGACATGCAGTGGTTTTTCTGCTTCAGAAACACACTAGACTAGTGAGTAACAGCCTTATTTATTTTCTGTAACCCAAGTCAGGTATGAAGGTTGAAACCCACACCAATGTTAGTTACTGACTTCTATTTCCTTCTTTGCTTCCAAAGACTACTTTAAAACTCCTTCCGTGAGCAGGGTTCATTTTAGATAACCTTAGAGGTTCCAATTCCAAGGACTGGGTTTATGATAAGTATTTCTACTGCCACTTCTGTGAAGGTCTGTGAGGTATTTACTGGTGGTCCTTGGAAAGCTGTGAGATCACATGGTGTTGGCTTTGTTCCCTGTTTCCAGCTGCTTAATTGCATTAAAAGCAGCTAAAAATATAGTACATTCTTTCCTAACATTGCTTTTCTGTGTAAGCAATTGCTGAAAGTCACCGCAAACATATTGCAAGTTGGACGGGAGGAGGTCCATGCTATTGTGGAGAGAGTGTCCCACTCCACCTAGAAAAGCATAAGAAGAATTTAAGATGACTTTCACTATTATTTATGGTCTGTCCTCTAAACATTCTCAAGGATAAATTTTCTCAATTCACTTGTATTACCATTATAATTAACATGTAGCAAAATATCCTTAGTTCCTCAGTGGTGTCTCAGATTGCATTCTGTAGATGGGGAAATGTGCTACTGGGCTCCAGAATTGTCACAGGCCCTTGTCAATGGCTGCCCATCACACTGGTCTGTGCATCTGTGGAACTCACCATTGTTTCTTCCTTATTGTTGGAAGAATCAGTTTTCTCAGATGTGGATTGTGATGTGGAAACCTAAAGACTATGGGATCCAAGTCTACCCCTCTTTTCCCACTGAGCCACCCATGTTAGCTTTCCGGCAACTCCAACCCACCTTTTTTTCTTGCAGGTTTTTGCATCCTCATGAAATGTGGAGGGTTGCATATGGCGGTCGAGATGCAGGTCCTTGCCATGCCTTAGTGAGTGCCTCCTCATTTATTTTTTTCCTGCTGCTGCTGTTGTAGTTGTTTAGTTGTTTAGTTGTGTCCGACTCTTTGTGACCCCATGGACCAGAGCACGCCAGGCACTCCTGTCTTCCACTGCCTCCCGCAGTTTGGTCAGACTCATGTTGGTGGCTCCAAGAACACTGTCCAACCATCTCATCCTCTGTCGTCCCCTTCTCCTAGTGCCCTCAGTCTTTCCCAACATCAGGGTCTTTTCCAAGGATTCTTCTCTTCTCGTGACGTGGCCAAAGTATTGGAGCCTCAGCTTCACGATCTGTCCTTCCAGTGAGCACTCAGGGCTGATTTCCTTCAGAATGGATAGGTTTGATCTTCTTGCAGTCCATGGGACTCTCAAGAGTCTCCTCCAGCACCATAATTCAAAAGCATCAATTCTTCGGCGATCAGCCTTCTTTATGGTCCAGCTTTCACTTCCATACATCACTACTGGGGAAACCACAGCTTTAACTATACGGACCTTTGTCAACAAGATGATGTCTCTGCTTTTTAAGATGCTGTCTAGGTTTGTCATTGCTTTTCTCCCAAGAAGCAGGCGTCTTTTAATTTCGTGACTGCTGTCACCATCTGCAGTGATCATGGAACCCAAGAAAGTAAAATATCTCACTGCCTCCATTTCTTCCCCTTCTATTTGCCAGGAGGTGATGGGACCAGTGGCCATGATCTTGGGTTTTTTTGATGTTGAGCTTCAGACCATATTTTGCACTCTCCTCTTTCACCCTCATTAAAAAGTTCTTTAATTCCTCCTCACTTTCTGCCATCAAGGTTGTGTCGTCAGCATATCTGAGGTTGTTGATCTTAATCTTAATTCCGGTTTGGGATTCATCCAGTCCAGCCTTTCTCATGATGAATTCTGCATATAAGTTAAATAAGCAGGGAGACAATATACAGCCTTGTCATACTCCTTTCCCAATTTTGAACCAATCAGTTATTCCATGTCCAGTTCTAACTGTAGCTTCTTGTCCCACATAGAGATTTCTCAGGAGACAGATGAGGTGATCAGGCACTCCCATTTCTTTAAGAACTTGCCATAGTTTGCTGTACTCGACACTGAACCATGCAACTCGACACTGAACCATGCAATGACTGAACATGAAGTACATGATGAATCCAAGCAAATTCATCATGTACTTCATGTTCCATCTTTAGGATGAGTTCCATCTTTAGGATACTGTAAGTACTCATCCATCTTTAGGATGAGTACTTACAGCAGGCCTTCTCAGTTGAGGCACCATAGATATGCTTTTCTCCAGACAGCCTTGTGAAGATAACACATTCTGTTTTTTAAAGATTACTCTCCAAGGCTCATACTCACTTTGCTGCAGCTTTTCAGTTACTACTACTCCTCAGTAGTAGTAAGTTACATGACTAGAGTGGTAGACAGACATTTCAAAATATGACACAGCAATATCACACAAAATCAACGAATATTGTTTTTTAAAAGAAACCACAGCCAGGTGTCATTTTTTAAAATCCAGGATCTTCATAGGCTTGATAGAAGATAAATATCTTAACTTGACTTAAAAAAAACAAAGGGTGTTAGAGATCCTGGGTGCCATAAGAGATGCTGTTCAACCTTATATTAATGTAATTTGTCCCTTTTTAAAAAATGCAATTGTCTTTTTTAAACTCTGCATTGCCTTGAGCACTTTCTGGAACAAGTAACTAACAACCATTTAAAATGAATGCAATCATGGACAGAGTCACTGACAGTCCCAATTATACACCCAAATGCCTGCAGTTCCATGGTGTGCTATTTTGAGGCAAACTTTTGCATCTGGCTTTGACATGTGTGTTGCATGTGTCACAGCCTGACGCACAGCTACATATCGCAATGTGACTCCTTTATTCTGAAACACCACAATATCTATGGTCAGCTTTAGAATTGTTGAATTGGCCACTGTTTCTGATTGTTTCATCAATACATTGATAAGCCTGTATTGCTTAGAATTATTTACAAAGCACGTCACTTTCTGGCTCACAGCTGAGTAAGTAAACTGCATCCACTGAAAGATTTAAGAAAAAGAGAGATACAAAACCTCGCTGTGCTAGCTCTTGATCAATGGGCTATGCCCAGGGCTGGCCCAACACTTTTTGGCAATTGAGGTAAGATGTGCCACCAACACCCCCCAGATCTAGGCCCATGCCCTGGCAGGGTGGGAGGAGACCAGCAGCAATGCAAACATACTATGGGTGTGTCCCCCTTTCTCCAAGAGTCTTGGCAGAAAGGGGGTGTTCCATGTGACATTACTATTGCTCTCTCTGGCTTTGGCTTTTGGCTGCATCTTTGGCTTACTTGAAGCCATGTCTGGATCAGGATCTCCTGCCCCCTATGGCATATGCTGTCTGAGGCAGGTTACTTCGTATTGCCTCATTGGCGTGCCAGCCATGCTAGGACAGCAAGCTAACTTCAGGGCTGTAGGGCAGACCACATGACATGCCTTTTTGGCCACCTGAGGGAGCTGCCTCATTCTGCCTCGTGGTAGGGCCAGTTCTGGCTTTAAATGCTGAAAATCATCCTACTGCTATTTGTCCCTGTAGCTGATTTTTTTTTTTTTTTGCAGCAATTTATTCAACTAGCAGCTTTGGGGGAGGCTGAATTCCAGAATCAAAATGGTGCAAGTCCTCTTGCACAATAGTCTCAGCCCGAATTCACACACATACATACCCCTCGTGTGAGCATAAAAAGAGGAGGAGTATCCCATTCACTAGATTCAAAGATGTGGCTAGCATTATCTTAGAGATGCTAGAACAGAGGTTCCCCCAACTGTGGTCTGCAGACGATCTGTGGTCTGTGAGCTTCATATAGGTAGTCTGCAGCATGTCTGTGAAGAATAGGACGAGCAACTGTGAATAGTGGGTGCAGTGGGTGCTCGGTCATTCTTAGAACCTGGTGCTCCTCTCAGAAGGTGAGCAAGACAGACTGGAGAGTGGAGAGACTTCGCAGAAAAGTTAATGGGAGGCTAGAAAAAGAAGGGCAAATAGAAGGGGAAGAAATGGAGGCAGTGAGAGATTTTACTTTCAGGGGTTCCATGATCACTGCAGATGGTGACAGCAGTCACGAAATTAAAAGATGCCTGCTTCTTGGGAGAAAAGTGATGACAAACCTAGACAGCATCTTAAAAAGCAGAGACATCACCTTGTTGACAAAGGCCCGTATAATTAAAGCTATGGTTTTCCCAGTAGTGATGTATGGAAGTGAGAGCTGGACCATAAAGAAGGCTGATCGCCGAAGAATTGATGCTTTTGAATTATGGTGCTGGAGGAGACTCTTGAGAAACCTATCCATTCTTAAGGAAATCAGCCCTGAGTGCTCATTGGAAGGACAGATCATGAAGCTGAGGCTCCAATACTTTGGCCACCTCATGAGGAGAGAAGACTCCCTGGAAAAGACCCTGATGTTGGGAAAGATTGAGGGCACAAGGAGAAGGGGACGACAAAGGACGAGATGGTTGGACAGTGTTCTCGAAGCTATGAACATGAGTCTGTCCAAACTGCGGGAGGCAGTGGAAAACAGGAGTGCCTGGCGTGCTCTGGTCCATGGAGTCACAACTAAACGACTAAACAAACAAAACAGAATAAGAAGCTTGATCTTGATTCATGGATATACATTTATACAGAATTCTATGGGATTCAAATTGTAATGCAATAGAATAGAATATATATCGTGTCGCATCTAGCAAAGCATGTTGCAATAGCCTGTTGTAGGCAGTAAAAATATCATTAAGTGCTCCACCCAGACCCTCAGTAAATTTCAAGTTGTCCATAGGAGGGAAAGGTTGGGAACCACCTTAGTGGGAGATGTTTCATCCCTTCGTGTACATCTCTTGATTTCTTGCTCTCTGCTTGATGGGTCACAATCGAGGAAGTAAACTGGCTCCTTTAGAAAACGTTGTATTTGTTATCAAGGTGTCATCCCTGATGCCTGATTGATGGCAGCTTATTAACATATGCTGATATCTTAACTAGTTAATGCTTCAGTCAGCAAATGATGCACATGCATGTGAACCAAACCTTGAAGCTGCAGCCACCAAGTGATGGACATGCATGTTTTAAACCCATAACATTACACTCTCCACCCATGTGATCTAGCATTTAGAAAGGGCCCGAAATATCTGGAGGACACCAGATGGGCAAAGACTGCATTAGAACATATAACAGATTCAGAAAATGCTCTAACCACCCACCCCACCAGCATAAAGATAATACATAAAAGGGAGTTGTGATGAATTGTGGTTGTTTTGTAAAATGGCCTTCCCACCGTTGAGAAATAAATCCGTATTTTTGTATAAATGCATGCTTGTCGCAGCGAATGCAAAACAGAAAGGAGACCCTGGCGGCCTGGATAGTGCTGCCTGTGGGGATCGCAGCAGGATTCTCAGTTCTAGACAGCTATTAAATGTCAAAATGTTGTCTTGATTTTAACAACTCTGAACATCATCCTATGCTGCATTCTTTTGGAATGAATAAATAGAGCATTAAAACCAGACAATTTTCTGTGGTTAGTCTATAACCCATCTGTCCTTTCCCCATTTCAGCTTTGTTGCTAATGTGTATGGCTCTCAGCTGCTGCTGCTGCTGCGGAATACGATGGAAGATTCTATACAGTTAACAGGCCTTGTCTACTGAGATTTTTCTTGAGGAATTATTTTGAGGTAATTCTGCAAGAGGATGAATGTTCTTCAGGGACTGAGTTCAGGTTAATCAAGGATAAAGAAACAGGCTACATTTCCCCCTCATGTTTGAGGTTTTGTTTTTTTAAACCCATTTGATTTGTTGTCCTCTCTCATTCCCTATCATTAAAGTTAAAAAAGGAAGAAAGGGTGGGATTCAACTACAGTATCCCCTACTCAGTAGATCTGCTGAAAGTAATGAACTGAAATAATGTCTATTAAATTCAATGGGCCTACTCTGAGTAGGACTAGCATTGAATATCACCCCAAATTTGCTGCGCAAAGCCTTCTTCACGCATTCTCTAAAGGGGTTATATATGGGGGGGGTGAACTTGCTCACTCCATCATCATTCTCATCATTCTCACATCTTCACATCAGTTTCTGATTTTTTAAAAAGAAGTCCTTCTGAAAATTCATTAGCATTTTACTGTGATTCTTCTACTATGCAGTTTTGCAAAGCAGGATTCCCTCATATAATATATTTTATGCTATTTTCACTGATATGTGCATTTATATAGGCACTTCTCTGAAAATAAGCCATACCCTGAAAATAAGCCATACCCCGAAAATAAGCCATAGTGATAGGCTTATTTAATAAATAATATTTACTTAATAAAAAAATAAGACATCCCCTGAAAATAAGCCACCGTGTTTTTTTTTGAGGAAAAATAAATATAAGACGGTGTCTTATTTTTGGAGAAACACAGTTACATGACAAGTGAAGAGGATTGCAAAATTCAGAGACGTGCAAATTTCAAAGGCTGGCTGTGTTTTATCTTTCTTTTGGGAGAGTTCTACACAATTAGGTAAGCTCGCCTTTAAATCTGAACTAAATCAGATTTATTTTGTATACTTGTTAGGTCCTATGTAAATCTGTGGTCATTCATCATGTGCTTCCATCTTGTTCATTTCAACAGGAAAGCCACTGCATTTTGCAGAGTTGCAAGCTAGTTGGCTTCCTTTTCCCAATTAGCATCTCTGGTGCCTCCAGACCATCACTATTTTCGTGTGGGATTCAGTCTCATCCAAGCAAATTCAGTCTGCACAATTAAAGCTGATGATTATTTAGCCAGCAAGATGACATCACAGCATCACATAGAAGACCTTCTCAGTAGCGGCACCCTCCCTGTGGAAAGCCCTCCCTTCAGATGTTAAGGTTGTTAAAAACTACATAATTTTTAGAAGACATCTGAAGGCAGCCCTGTATCAGGAAGTTTTAAATGTTTGATGCTTTATTGTGTTTTAAACATTCTGTAAGCCTCCAAACCTTTTAATGAGGGTGAAAGAGGAGAGCGCAAAATATGGTCTGAAGCTCAACATCAAAAAAACCAAGATCATGGCCACTGGTCCCATCACCTCCTGGCAAATAGAAGGGGAAGAAATGGAGGCAGTGAGAGATTTTACTTTCTTGGGCTCCTTGATCACTGCAGATGGTGACAGCAGTCACGAAATTAAAAGACGCCTGCTTCTTGGGAGAAAAGCAATGACAAACCTAGACAGCATCTTAAAAAGCAGAGACATCACCTTGCCGACAAAGGTCCGTATAGTTAAAGCTATGGTTTTCCCAGTAGTGATGTATGGAAGTGAGAGCTGGACCATAAAGAAGGCTGATCGCCGAAGAATTGATGCTTTTGAATTATGGTGCTGGAGGAGACTCTTGAGAGTCCCATGGACTGCAAGAAGATCAAACCTATCCATTCTTAAGGAAATCAGCCCTGAGTGCTCCCTGGAAGGACAGATCGTGAAGCTGAGGCTCCAATACTTTGGCCACCTCATGAGAAGAGAAGAATCCTTGGAAAAGACCCTGATGTTGGGAAAGATTGAGGGCACTAGGAGAAGGGGACGACATAGGACAAGATGGTTGGACAGTGTTCTCGAAGCTACGAACATGAGTTTGACCAAACTGCGGGAGGCAGTGCAAGACAGGAGTGCCTGGCGTGCTATGGTCCATGGGGTCACGAAGAGTCGGACACGACTAAACGACTAAACAACAACAACAAAGCCTCCAAGAGTGGTTGGGGGAAACCAGTCAAATAGGCGGGGTATAAATAATAAAATTATTAGTATTATTATTAGTCAACCTTATTTAACCATGTACAGTGGTACCTCGGGATTATTATTATTATTATTATTATTATTTATACCCCGCCCATCTGGCTGGGTTTCCCCAGCCACTCTGGGCAGCTTCCAACAGAAATATTAGAATACACCAATTTCTAAAAGATTGAAAGTTTCCCTAAACAGGGCTGCCATCAGAATTAAGTTAAGAACTTAATTTGTTCTGGAGGTCCATTCTTAACCTGAAACTGTTCTTAACCTGAGGTACCACTTTAGCTAATGGGGCCTCCTGCCGCTGCTGCTGTGCCACCGCCGTGCGATTTCTGTTCTCATCCTGAAGCAAAGTTCTTAACCTGAGGTACTATTTCTGGGTTAGCAGAGTCTGTAACCTGAAGTGTCTGTAACCTGAGGTACCACTGTAGTAGCATTACAGAGAGCAAAGAAATCCTTGCACTGACCACACTATGAAAGGAAGAAAGAAGATGGAACACATCAACTTAGTTGTCTTGGCAACATGTCCCCCGCTCCACAGAGTCGGGGTGACACAAGTACTCCCTTTGCCTTAAGTATGTGACCACATGGTCCAATCTGGTTGGCTTTGTGATGCTGTGATGTCATCATTCTTTTTCTTCTTGCTGCAAACACTGAATGATATCCAGCACTGGTAATACTCAGAGGAGATCTATTGAAATCAGTGGACTTTAGTAATAAGCCACTTGATCTGAATGAGGCCCCATCTGCACTATACATTTTAAACCACTTCAAGTAGTCATACCACTTCAAGTAGTCATGCCATGCCCCCAAACCCTGAGATTCCTCCTCTTAAGGGGACTCCTAATCTCCTCGCAGTCCCTCTTCCCAGGGAACTCTTGAAATAAGCAACATTTCCCAGAATGCTTTGGGGAAAAGCCATGACTGTTTGGCATGATACTGCTTTTAATTTGCAGTGCAGATGGGTCCTGACTCTACTCTGAATATAATTAGCTGGATATCACCCACTGATTGTTATATTCCTGCATGCCCCCTGTAAAAATCATCCCTAATGAGGGGATTTCTTAGGTGCTTCAAAAATGATTGCAAAATTCAGCTCCCTGTTTTGAATCAGATTTAGTAATTTAATGGCTACTGAACATTTGACTGCTTGTGATATTTTATATTTAAAAGTTCCAAAATCAAAACCACTGAGGTGTGCCAATCATTCTAAAATATTCCAGGTTTGAATTATAATTTAAAATGATCTCATTCAAAATATGAATCCAAAGTTTGCTTGACAGGTTTCTCATTCACAAAACTTAATAGTGAACCAAAGGTACCTTCTTGGCTAAACTCCTCAAAAAAAATATAATCGGCAGAGTCGAGCGATCAAAGATTCTAGGCTGAATCTTGATCTTTCGTGGATTTAAAGCACACACAATGTGAGCAATCTCCTAAGGTTTGGGTGCCTTGGGATGTCATCAGATATGCATTCGTAGCAGACACAATCCTTTGACATATTAGCATTTTTTTGAAAAGAATGCAATATGGATATGAAGCACAATCAGGAGAGATGTAGGGACTTTTATGGTAAACAAAGCTTTGCATAAGATCATGCTCTGAAATTACCCAGTACAGATGTCTGCCGTCTGTGCTTACCCTGGGGGTATCTCTGATGACAGTCTGCACTGGCAGGAGGGGAATGCGACAACACTCTGGGCTCAATAGGCTGTTTGTTTCCTGCTTCGTTCACTAGGAGTCAATGTCACTTCCAATCCACTTGGAGAGCACCAGGCCCTGCTGGAAAGCAACACTTAGTCCTTCAGGCAAAGGCAGAGACTTTGACAGTTTTGATGGAGGCCTTAAGAGAGCTGAGCCCAACTAAGGAGAGGGAAACAAAACCTGCCTCTTCACAGGGAAGCTGCCACAGGTCAAAAGTGCAGCCGACAAAAGACAAGCAGTGTGTGATCCAGATAGTTGGTGTTTCCTATCTCTTACCTTTCTCATTTCATAGAATCATAGAGTTGTAGAGTTGCTATCTCTCTCCCTGCAGTTTGTGCATAATAATGTCAGCAGAATTTGATTTTGATTTTTTTTTAATGTTAAGAAAAGTGGGGTGCCACTTCTTTTTGTGGACACAATTTGGCAGCTGCAAAACAGACAAATCAACAGATGGGACCTTTTTTTCCTGAAAACGCTCCACCTGTGGATTTTGATTGTTTCTTGCTATTATGCACTTGTTAAAAGCACATCACCCCCTGCACATAAGAAGACATAAAGGCTGTTTAAATGGCCTGCCAAATGCTCAAACAGAGGTAGTAAGTTGTGGACTTAACAGCTTGACTAAACATTCCTAAGACCTGATCAGTTTGCCAGCTTGACTTCTGAATCTTATAATCAGTAACTGCAGAGATTGACCCTGCTCCTCCAACATTCCGATTCTCTGTATTTCTTTCCCTGCATTTCCTTCCGTGCCTTGAGAGTAAGTTTGAAAGCAATGTAAGGATAACTACTGAGCTACTTAACTATGCCGTTGAGATAGATCCCACGATGCCCTGGGAATCTTTCCTAACACACGTTATAGGCATAACACCCTTAACAGTGTTACAGACTATAGCATCTGCATGTGAGGGCAGTGATATTATACTGCAGCCTTCCCCAAGTCGCTGTCTTCCAGATGGCTTGGTCTACAACTCCCATCTGCCCCAGCTCTTGTGGCCAATGGTCAGGGATGGCGGAAGATGTAGCCTCATACATCAGGAGGGTGGCAGGTTGGGAAGGCTGCCAGAATGTACTGTTGTATGATTAGGAATTGGACAAGAGAGGTATAATAGAACTGGTAGGATTACTAGAGATGACTTGTCTTTAATAGCCCTAGCAAGTGTCTAATGTCTTTGGGAAATTGCAGAATATTGCCTGGCCATTTACCTGAAAAGTGGAAGTCATTTAGAAAAATGGACCTGTCTTTCCACTGCAACCAACAACCCCACTTCTTGTGGAGATGATGCCATCAATTTGTCGGGGGGTGGGGAGAATAAATTGCAGTCTGAGAGAGGCGCTGGGTTTTTTCCACTCTATAGGCTTGCAGTGTTTTGGGGTGCTGGCTGTTTCTCCAAAGTCAGAACTGTTTTCGTAGCAGTGGACTTGTTGGTTGTCTGTTGTTGTGCTCCAGCAGTGCACAACCTGTACGTTTGTGAATTAACTCAAATGTTACTAAAAGCCATAAGCCTCATCTAGGGATGGGGAATAAATTAGTTCAGTTTACATTTTAATGCAAACCGACCTAATTCTTACTTCCCAGACCAACAAATGAACTGAAACACAGATAACCTTTGAAATTTTCACCTCCAGATTTTATGATGAGATTGTCCAACTGAAAGTATGCAAAAAAAATTGCAGACATTGGTCAAAGCAAGATACAAAGCAACATTATATTAGGAAAAATTGCTTGCAAAAATCTGCATAAAAGGCAAACTTATTTACAAAAATGCATATATTGGGAGAATTAATGTGAAATGCATATTGATTCTCGTTCTAGCTTTTAAATGAAGAATTTATAAATCAATGAGGAAATGGGGCAAACAAATTAAGGCTGGGGAAATGAGAAACGGACAAATTCGCCCATCCCTAGCCTCCTGTGATGTACTTGCAAAGGAAACCAGATCTGAGGAAATGCTGTACCCCTTCGGGTAAGTGTAACAGCACCATTTTTAAGTGCTGCAAATAACTATTGATTTGTGGATATATATACAACCTGTTTAATTCTGCGTAACCAATAAATCTCCATCACCAGCCTAAAAAGTTTCTGAAGCCAAGAAAGGGAGGACACTCTGGCAATGAAGGTCTTCTTTGGTTGAGCACTTTTCATGGGCCAGCTTAATTTCTGTAGCATTTTCATTTCCCAAGTCTTCCTGGTTATTGTTTATTTTCTGTCAGCAATTGACTTTTGCCATCCATCTGGGATAAGAAGCAGATGTACTCTGTCCAACACACACATGAAATGTGACTGATCCTGGGTTGTTTCAGGTCCAAACAGAAAACACTAATGTCCTTCAATGCCACTACAGGAAAATAACGTTCCAGTAACATGGAATTCTCTAGAGACCCAAAGCTTACCGATTACTACATGATATCAGAGTTCCTCTGAGGCAGCACCATGTGACCTCTGACAAAACCAAATCAGGCTGCTGTTGTTATTGCTACTATCAAATAAGAGTGCAACTCATGACCCACCAAGCTAAACAGAGATCACCTGTCAGGCCCACTAGAGACTGGAGGAACCTCCTCTTTGTGCTGCCTGCCTGGGGCTGTGTACACACTTCAGCCTTCGAAACGCTGTGGCTTGGGGTTTTCTTAATACACTTTTGTAGACATTGCTTTTCAAGTGTCCATACCTGCACACTATACAAACCAGTTGTTAAATCATTGCCATCTGTACACACAGAAGGTGTCTTCTCTGTGGCTAGCACACACTCCTTACTTTGCTCCCTCTCATTCAATGTCCATTGCACTTCTTTAAATAAAAATCCTGCAAATTTATTGATATACTAGAAGTCCAGTAGCACAGGCTGTACAAGCTGTTACCGGTAGCTGTATTGCACCCAGAGGGTTCCTTCCCTTGTACCATGTGGGCAACTTCATGACTACATTTCTCCTTGCAGTGGGAGGGGCAAGGCACTCTGGGTTTTATCTAAGTAGAAGAATCTACTCAGATTAGACCCACTGAAATGAATGGTCTTGAGTTAGCCATGTCTGTTAATTCTCTGAGTATGACCAACCTTTGATACAAGCCTCTATGTGTGTCCAAAGGCTTTATTCCCTTGTACCATGCAGGCAACTTTTTGACTATCTATCTCTTTTATTTTGGCACTTCAAGTGTGCTCAGAGGCTGCCTCTTCTGGCACTAGACATGGGTAGTTACTGACAGCCATGTCTGTTTCTTGCAAAGCACTCATGATATGGTATGCTCCTTGCCCTGGCATCAGGCATCAGGGAACATCCCACAGTGTGGTTTATTGAATGAGGAGTGCAAAAAAGGCATGTCAGGCTTCCCATATACAGTATCTGCTCCCTGTGATGCCAATTACTTCCGCTCATGAGTCATTGTGGTTTCTTACAGGGCAACTTACAGCTACATTTTGTTAAAAGGCAACACACAAAATAGACCTGCCTCAAATCTGTCATACTGCCACCACTAGCAGTCAGATAATGGGTTTTCTGGTGTAAACAAGTTTATAGTGATTGAGTCCTTAAGATGATCAAAGCTTTGGGATTTTGATAAACTGGAGAGATTACTTAAATAGCAAGACTAAATAATGCTGTGGTGGAAGCCATCACCTTTCCAATTATGTTCCAGTACAGTGGAGAAACCGGGATGTGGGTGGCGCTGTGGGTTAAAGCACAGAGCCTAGGGCTTGCCAATCAGAAGGTCGGCAGTTTGAATCCCCATGACGGGGTGAGCTCCCCTTGTTCCGTCCCTGCTCCTGCCAACCTAGCAGTTCGAAAGCATGTCAAAGTGCAAGTAGATAAATAGGTACCGCTCTGGCGGGAAGGTAAATGGTGTTTCCGTGTGCTGCTCTGGTTCGCCAGAAGCGACTTAGTCATCCTGGCCACATGACCTGGAAGCTGTACGCCGGCTCCCTCGGCCAATAAATCGAGATGAGCACGCAACCCCAGAGTCGTCTGTGACTGGACCTTTTTTTCTTTTTCTTTTTTAGATTTAACAAGAACTTTATTTAAGTTAAAATGCATATAAATATCAAAACACATAAACAAAACAAAACGTTAAACAAAACAATAATAACGGAACACTAATAATAAATGATATCAATTAGTCAAATAATAACAAAATAGCAAAATAATGGTTACAAAGTATAACAGAAAAGATTAAAAAGACAAAAATTAAACCGAAGCCTTAATCCCAAATATGTATAAATCATAATAAATCATATATGATTGTATATGTATATATAAATCATATATAAATCATAAATCAATACAAAAAACACTTATATTACTCATTCAGTATAACTTCACAAGCATACATAAGAAAAGCTTAAATCCCCTATTTTCCTCCCCTCCCCCCTTTCTCCCTATAAAATTGACTTCCAGTCAACCCTTTGCTCTGGTCTTTTTATATACTTGTATTTTTATACATACTTTTCTCCTCTGTTTTCCTTTTGTTCCTTTTTTTGGTGCCTTTTATGTATCCGCTAAGAGATTGGTTTTTTCCCAAAAAAATTTTTTGTATTGTTTAAATGAATTCCAACTTTTCTCTAGAATTTCTTCTTTTACACCTTTTACCTTCCCCGCTCTAATTGTTAAATTTTGGTAAATTATCAATTTTTCCACCCAATCCTCTTTTTTTGGTATTGTTTTGCTTTTCCAATTTCTTGCGATGAGTCTGCGCCTGGACCTAACGGTCAGGGGTCCCTTTACAGTAAAGAAAGGGTTCATGGCTGCTTTTTCCACCCTTGTTTTTAAAAGCATAAACACTTAATGGAGGCAGTTTCTGCACCTCCTTTTAAAGAGTGAAACATTAGTGAAAACTCTGTGGCTCTCCAAAAATCAAAATGTCCAGTATATTGACATACATGAGAAAAATTATTTTACAAAAATTGACTCGATTATCTCTGAGGTAATCTGGAAAATGGAGTAGCTTACATGGCTCTCAGGTTAATCTGTGGTGGGGGGCGGGAGCTACACAAGTGCAACTCAGCAACATCATAAGACCCTCCCCAATAAGAGGTTCCCAGAAGGCAATCTTGGTTTCCACACAAGGCAGGAGCTGCTTCCAAATGTGTGAGATGGCTTAGAACCACTCCTCTGAAATGTGCTTTCCAAACAACCATGTGGAGATGATATTGTGTGTACAATGACCAAATAAAGGTCTCTGCTAAAGACTGCAAATGCACTTTATGAATTGGCATGTACACAACCCAGGACTGGGGGTGGGGGGTGGGGACCACGCTCAGATATATTGTCAAGCACCCGGAAGACCATAACAGATAGCTGGCAAGCTTGCGATGGTCTAGCCTCTGACACGAATGTCGTCTATTTCTAGGAGTGACTCAGGCTCTTCCCCTCCTCTTTTCCCCATTCAATTGCCATTCTTAAGAATATTTCCCCCCTCCCGCCATAAAGCACATACAGATGTTGTGTGTCTGCCACAATCAGTAGGCTCAGGTGAGTAATGGGGAATGGCAGTCCTTGGCATGTACTTGTTTGCCTTACTGCAATTTCCCCATAATTGCACTTCCTAGCTTTTCAGCATCTGTGAAAGATCAGTTTGTGACACAGCAAAATCGGCCTCACACTTCTCTCTCTCCCTCTGTATTTGGAGGAGAGTGTCCTCCCTTTGGCTTATACAATTTAAATGTGGGTGCAGGAGGCAAGGGGAGAGAAAGCTCATCTTTTATGCATAGGGCTTAAGTCTGAATTTTTAAGTCAAGCAAGAACTCAGCCCTTGAAGCTCGCATGGGTCTTAGGCAGCTTAATTGCTCCAGTCTAGAGATGAATGAGCACACTAAAGAATGTGCAAAAGGCATAAAAGGGAGAACATCTTTCAAGGTCAAAGTGTGGGCTTCAGTGCAAAGAGATGCAAAAATCATTCATACAGGTAAAATGTACATGGGGATTTCCCTTACAGGTAATGCTTAATCTTCAGTTTCTGGAATCTTTGCTTGAGATGCAACAAGCTGTAGGCTCCTACAGGAACATTTGATGAAAATCAAGATAACAACAGCGCAGACATAGTCCAAAATCCCTTGAATATGAGAGAATGTGAGAGGCCCACAAAAACAGTTTCCAGCAAAGCATGTTTCTGCCGAAATCTGGGATGCAGTTGCCACCTGCTTATAGTTTTTATGGGCTGTTCTTATGTCGGGACCTCTGTCCATAATAATTAGGAAACCCATTGTGAACAGAGCTTGTCCATAGTTCCTGTGAAGGCAGAATCGTGTATCTGATCATACTTTAATCAGTGGCTGTCTTGAATTACGAGCTTTTTATTGCCTACAGAACACACCTGCAGACCATCACTAGGCTTTTTTAAAAAAAGAAGTGATAAAAATAAGTTACTCTCCAGAGATGGGAATGTCCAGCACTGGTATTCTGAAGACTGAAATAATTTGTAGTACAGTACATAAGGGGCTGGATATCAATTGCCAGCTTTCCAATTCTGTATTTTAAACGCAAAATTGAACAATGTTAACTAATACACAATTTATTTCTAAAAATATATTGACATCCCCCTTTCCTCCAAGGAATTCATGGAGGACTATATGGTTCTGCTCTCTTACACACACCCCACACCCCATTTTATCCTCACAACAACCCTGTGAGGTAGGTTAGGCTTAAATATAGGGGCTGGCCGAAGGTAACCCAATGGGCTTCATGCCTCAGTGAGGATTTGAACCTAGTTCCGCCCAGGCTTAGTCTAATACTCTAAACACCACACCAGGCTAGCTCTCACTTACAGGTTCTGCATCACTTTCACATATTTTTACCCAGAACTGCATTCCATTTCCACAAAAAAAACTGATTTTTAAAATATAGGTATCAAAATATCTATTCAAATATCTATTTTAATATGTATGAAAATGTGTATTTTCTCTCAAGACACTATTTAAAGGCATTTGCTGTTAAATTATCTAATGAGAGTGTAGTGTGTAAAATTAATCAGCAGTAGTAGCAATCAGGTTTTCAGCTGGAACTCACCGGAACTGAGTTCCTGCACCTCTCAGGTGAGCGTCATTGCCAATGGCGAAGCTTCATGCTCCGGCACCAGGGGGCGGAGAGCAGGCATGGGCGGGGCTGGCACGCATCCTGGGGGCATGGCGCTCAGCACAGGCAGGGGGGCAGCCATGATGGCACCCCACCGGGATCATGCTGCCGGGGGAGGTACGCTCCCTCCCACTCCTCTTCCTCTGCCAGTGGCCATTGCAATTATAAGAGAACAAGAGAGGCATTAATCTTCTAGAAAAATAGCACTGGTAGCAATAAAATGTAAACTGCTTTTTGTCCATTTTTTTAAAAAGGCGCTGACATGGTGACTTGCATATGAAAACCACAGCTCCATAAGCTTTTATTTAAAAAACCTCAGATGCCTTTCTAGAATTAATTTTATGTAACAAAATTTATATACCACTTGATTGTACATGGAACCTCTAAGTGGTTTACAAAAACCAAAAGAAACATTTAAAATTGTCAATAAAGTTTACTTTTGTTATGAGCGCCGCAACCCCAGAGTCGTCCGCGACTGGACCTAACGATCAGGGGTCCCTTTACCTTTACCTTTAAAGGATGTGCTTAGTGAGACGTGCAATCTAAGCATGTTTGTTTGTTTATATATTTTCGTCCCACACCTTGCATCAAATAAGTTATTCCAAGTGACTCCCATCCCATAGTAGATACTGCACCCGAGTTCCTTGGAAGGAGGAGGAAATGCATGGAAAAAGCGGCTCGGGTCAGGGCCTGACTGAGAGCCTGAAAAGGGTTTAGCTTCCAAATCTTATGTTAGTTGAGCTGCTTCTCTCTCTCTCTCTCTCCCTCTCCCTCTCCCTCTCCCTCTCCCTCTCCCTCTCCCTCCCCCTCTCTATTTCTCTTTTCTGAATCTCTTCCTATGAGGCATCCCAAATTCATGATATAATAAACACATGCAGAACTATTGCATATATAAATACCCAAAGCATTTGCATATATAAAAACAATTTACCCCCCCTCTCCCTACACACACATACAACTGGGTTCTCACAAATATGCTTTAACACTTCTGTCACCAAATTAGCCAACTTCTTGCTGGTCACTTTAATCAGCCAGGAAGAACAGGCAGCAAGCAAACAAGTGGTGATCTTTAACCCTCCCAAAGAACCTGTCTACAGACTGCACTAGCTGAAGATGGATCTATGATTTCACCCAAAACTGACAGCAGGTCAACTCAGAATAAGTGTGATCAATTTTGTCTGCAAAGTGTCTACTCATTGCAGGCATTCTAGGTCACTCCTACAACTCCTTCAGATGTAGAATGTAAAAGGCCTCTCACTATTTGGAACAGCTCCCCTGGGCAGCATTTCACAGGTGCAATTGTGGTTAAAGAGTACAACTTATTATCTGCCCCAGAGTAAAACCTTAATGCAGGCATCCCCAAACTGTGGCCCTCCAGATGTTTTGGCCTACAACTCCCATGATCCCTAGCTAACAGGACCAGTGGTCAGGGATGATGGGAATTGTAGTCCAAAACATCTGGAGGGCCGAAGTTTGGGGATGCCTGCCTTAATGTGTGCTCTAGGCTAGTTGGATCTGGTCAACATCCATGCAATTTCATCACTTTCAAGTTCCACAGAAAACTATGGATTTGACTAAGTTCAAATAAGTTGGAGAAGCCTTCTTAGAAGCAATTATTTCAACCACTCATTCAATTCTTCTGTGCCAGAGGTTGCCCAGGCTTTATCAAGAGTTGTGGGCTGCAAGAAATTCCACTAAAGCCATGAGGAACCCTTCTGGATCCACTAGTTTCTGGATACATATTTTCCTCATACTATCTCTACAGAGATTTTGAATGCCAACAAGCAACCTTATCTTTCTCTCCCATCAAGATGTCATATCTTCCTGTCTACTACAAACGACAAACTTTAAGAATATGAGAGAACCACATTAGTCTGTCTGTAAAGCAGCAAAGAGCCTTGTAGGAGAGGCTCGTTGGAGATTAACTTCTTAGCTTCTAAGGTGCCATTAAATTCTTCCTTGTTCCACATACCCATCAAATATGGTTTGCTATCATGCAGAAGATCCCTTGAAATGGCTTCTTAATGCACCATTTCCAGGAAGTGTCACTGTTGCTTGGTACAAACTTCTCAGTGGCATTCCTATTACATGAATGAAAGACCGAGGGAGGAGAGGGAGATAATTGTTCCAATTATGCCATAGATTCCTGCTAAGCTACTTGCTCTGTAGTCCAGTACTAACACGAGACAGTGGTCCATCCCTTTAATCTTATTCTTTCAAACCCTACCAGATTGATTTGCATGGCAACAGACAGAATCCTGAGCCAGCCAAGAGTCACCTGGAAGCAATCTCTCTTAAACCCAGCTCCTTAAAAGCTATAGTCATTCACTTTGATAGTCCCAAATTGCATCTCTTAAGATTTTTTTCCAGAAGACCAGCAAATGGTAAATTGACCCCTGCTAGCCTAACAAAAGGAGACGTGGTGCCTCTCAGGCTATCAAAATGATATTATTCAGTCGCAGAACTTCAGCTTAGAGAAGTCAGCTCCGAAAGGTGATCTGGAGAAGTATAACGAACTTCACACAAAATAAACGTGATGGGTTTTGCTGTGCTTTGCCTTTGCTCCCTTTGATGCTCAAGAAACAGCAATTTTGCTTTTTTTTCTTTTTTAAAAAAAGATCCCAGGAAACAGTAATTTTGTTCAAAAAAAGTTCTCAAATTTATGACTGGAGTAAATTAGGCATATCACAGAAATGCATATTTACTTAATTTATGTTTTTAGCTAAACACAGAAGAGTGCTTATAGATGCAGATATTAGTGTAAGAGGCATCCTTGTTTCTACTGTATGATGCCTTTAGTGCAGCAAAGAAGACCCTACATGGTTCATGGCAGACAGGAAAGGGTAGAAGTAGCTGTGGGGTGGGGTGGGGGGATGGAGTCACTACATTAGCTTCCCAGCAGGTTGGTCCCTGCTACTTCCTGGGAAGGAAAGGAGAGGAGCCAGGCAGCAGGGAGGTCAGTCTTGTGCAAATTGTGGGAGGTGACAATTGCAGCTGTTTTGAGCTCTATCCTAAAGATGAGCAGGCAACATTAAGACTGAATGTTGTAGTCTCGAGTATGGTACATGTTTTGATTTAGGAGGAGTTGAATTCAAATCTCTGAAGTTTGCTCATGTTGCTATTAATAAGATTAAACTTATCAGAACTGATAGGCTTACTATGGTGTCAGTGGTTCAGCACTTGATAAGGCCCACAACCTGGCTAAGGGCTCATAAAGACCAGAACCCCTGAAATTGCTTCTGGATACTAGGGGCGCAGTCTGCTGTTTGACTACCTGCTTGAGTACCTCTCTTCACTACTGCCACCAGTTCCCTCTTTGGTCCTTTCCCTCAGTGGGACTCAACCACTCTTAGTGCTGATGGTTGCTGCTGCTGTTCCTGTTCCTCCTCATTGCTTCTAATGTGTATCATTCTTTTCTACGTTGTTGAGATTTAGACCATTGAGTCAAAAATGTTAAACTGTCATTCAAAAATGTTGTTTCAGTTAATTGCACATTGAAATGGAGAATGCCTGTATGTATATTGTTGAAGGGCTTAACACTGGAAAATTCTAGCTAGAAGAGAGCTTTCTAAGCTTCTAGCTGGGTTAATGATTAAATGTTGATGTTCTCTGCTCTTTCATGTGAGTGTTTAACCTTTGATCAAATGAGTAAGGTATTCAGTTGCAATTCTCCATTTTGAAGAGAGTTGCCTTTTGGGTTTTTGTTTCTAGGCACAGTCAGAGAAGGATGTGCTAATAAATGCAGGCTGGAATGCAGGCTAATGGAGTCTTTGTGTGGAGAGAGAGGCCTTTGAATCTAGGCATGTTTGGAATTCTATAATATTCCTAAGAAAATGCTGAGCCTATGCTTTGACAGACAGATGTCTTATGGAACTATTTGGATGCATCATTGATTGTTTTTGTACCTGTTTTGAAGAAGTTCTGGTTAGTATAGTTTTGAATAATATTTATAGGTCTGGACAATTTTTATTCCAAAAGGAGTCAGTTTTAATGCATCCAATTGCTTCGAGCTGCACAATATCTGCAATAGTGTCAACTCTAAAGCAAATCTTATGCATTAAAACCAAGTAAATAGATGGAGCACATAGTTTCCAGTACAAATTGCCATCACCTCAGATCTGAACCACAAAAACAATGACAGTGAATTGAGCTGAACTGAGAGCTTAAGCTCAGAGATAGAAAACAGTGATGAGAAATGAAATGTACATCTGAAGACTGGTAGTGAAAAGTGCTCATAAGCTCTCACTTGTGAAGCATGACACCCGTTTGTGTGAGAGAGAGAGAGCTTTGATGAAGCTCACTCTTTTGCTCACTTTTAACAAACTTCAGCACCCTGCTTACTCTCCACATTTGAAAATCTCAAGGCTAGCCAACTTCCTTTAGCCAATGAAGGAGAACATTTACCAAGGCATGTTGGTAAATATTCACACCAAAACTCAGGATAACATTATTTCTGGCATTTACCCCTACATTTCAAGAATTACCAAATCTCTCCAACAAATAATCCAGCATTCATTTACATTCTACTCTGTGTTTACTTGGAAACTGAAACACTAGTTCATCTTCTTAACGATTTGTGAGTTTCCTGTAATTTTAGAATACTGCTTGTCCCCAAAGAGTGGCACTTATACATTAAATTGGGCAAGATGTGTTGCTGATTCCCTGGCAGGGGGTGGGGTGGGGGGGTGAGAACATACTTCCCCACTGCTAAACATATTTTCTAGGAAATAACTTCAATGGAACTTTCTTCTAAGTATGCCTGTGGAGTATTGCAGCTGAAGTTATTGTACACTACTGTGATGTAAATCACAGACATTTTGACAAGCTCGATCACCCACGAAATGGATCAGGTAATTGTCCTGGGGCTAGGTTGTGTAGGAATGGGCAATAGCATTTTTCTGTGTGCATCAGATTTAACAAAATGACCTGATAGAGCTGACAAAAGGCTATCCAAGGGCATAAGAAATAAAGCGGGGAGGGGGGCAGATGTACTGGAGTAGCTGAGTTTCAGAGAAAAAGCTAGGAGGGCACCGATCCAGGAATTAATGGTTACAGCTCTCCCCAGTTTTCAAATTTGCTGATTTCTTTGCAGTTCTTATGGCCCTTAGTCATTTCCTGTACAACACAGAAAAAAGTAGCACAATATAATTGTTATATACAAATTGGAGAAGGTCCCAAGCTACATATTTCTGTTCCACATCCAAACGCCGCATGGTTCAGATTCATGTTTGGCTAAGGTCAGTTTCTCTTACAGAGACACTTGATTTCATTCAACTGAATTTGAGCAAAGGAAATGTGACTTGTTATTTGTTACACCCCCCAAGCCAAAACCTAGTTCCAGTAGACCCCCCCCCCCCCCGCTCTCTTTGTTCCCGGTTGCTGTAAATTTCACAAGCTCCATTTTGTCATTATGACCGCTAATGACATCACTGCAGTGAAAAGAGCACAAGTTCCGCGTTGCTGTTCTATCTAATTGCCGCAATAAAATTTAGTACTGTTGTTGTGTGTGTTTTTTTCATACGCATAACTTGTCCACAGGTACGTTTTGGTAATTAAATCAATATAAGCTCTAAAATCCTAAAGCAGAATTTAATTCAAGAAACATGATCAACATCCTTTATCAAACATATATTTCATTAGCATGGAGAACCAAAATGATATCCCCTTATCTAAGGTTTAGGATAGTACTTGATGGATAGCTGTAAAATAACTGTGAATTTCGGTGTCTTCTACCATGGCTGGATTGTATTTATGTGAGATAAGTCCTGTGATTAATGATCCGACCAGGAATTGTGGGGGAGTTGGGTTCATTTGTACTACAGCAGTGATCAGCAGATGGTCCTTTCAAAGGGGGAGGACCATAACTTAGTGGTAAATAATATTGCTTTGCAGACAGGAGCTCTCAGGTTCAACCCCGGGCATCTCTAGGTATACCCAGGACAGACTCCTGTCTGAAGATCTGGAGAGAAGCTGTCAGTCATTGTACAAAATACTGAGCTAGAGAGACCAATGGTCAGATTCAGTAAGAGGAAATGTACTACACCGCCGATGAAAACGCTACCATCAGAAAAAGCACCCCTCTGATGAGAAATCAAGATAACAAACTTTTTATATATATAAAAGAATGGAAATGGTTTATTGAATATTTACAGATAAGAACATTGGCAGGATTATCGTAATAACCTGCAGTTTCATAGGAGTATATATTTAAAGTAGATGGATAAATGAACAACTCACCAGTAAGTTAATTTGGTTAAGCAGAAGATATTGAAAATAAATTAAAGGAACTGCAGAAAGAGGGAGAAGGAAGTTTTGAGATGTTAAAATGACTGTAAAATTATTGACATGTATAAGCCTGAACATCATAAACACAATTTTAAAATAAAAAAATTCCTTCAGTAGCACCTTAAAGACCAACTAAGTTTTTATTTTGGTATGAGCTTTCGTGTGCATGCACACTTCTTCAGATACCAACACGGCTACCTACCTGTAACCACAATTTTAAAACAAGAAAAAGAAAAAGCACCCTTCTGTCCTTTGCTGGTTGGATAGCTAGAACCATGGGAGATTTATGGCCATATTTCTTGCAGGTGTGAGACCTTTCCGAGGTAGGTTTAATCCATTACCCCTAGCTTTTCTGAATGCTGATCACACAAGATTATCAAATGCCTCTCCATGCAACATGAGGCCTATGCACTGTGATGTAAATTGGGTTTTACCAGCAGGTCCTATGCCTCTGGTGAATAATTTGTTTCTCCGAAAATAAGACACCGTGTTATATTTATTTTTCCTCAAAAAAACAACAACAACAGGGTGGCTTATTTTCAGGGGGTGGCTTATTTTTTAATTACGTATCCAGCCTCATCTCTTCCTTGGCGCCCTCCAGAACTGTGCCTATCACTATGTCTTATTTTCGGGGTATGGCTTATATTGCGCAAATGCTTAGAAATCCTGCTAAGGCTTATTTTATGGGTATGTCTTATTTTCGGAGAAACAGGGTAATGTGAGGTAGAGATGCTGTGGTTAGGGACCCGACTTTCAGAATAAACCACTCCAGTATAATCTGTGGTGTTTGGATCCTAAATCACAATATTTTTGCCTTGTGCGACTGGCCCTGGGCTAGCGGTCCAGGAAATAGTCCAGTTAACTCAAACCATGCCAATCATAGTGGAAAGGGTTAGCCCTTCTTAAAAAACGACAGGCCTCAGGAGAAAGTCTGGTACTCCCTTGGCAACGTGTGAAGCAACAGGGGAGACTGAGCCCCAAGTGAGTATCTGTGAGGTGTCTGTTTCTTCTATCGCAAATGTGAGTCGCTTGCAACAATGTATCTTTTAACATTTCCTTAAAAAGCGAATTGAGTTGATTTCCTCTATCTAGCTTGGGGGTGATTACTTAGTTAATCTACAATGTGTACTGCTCCAGAATCTTTAAAAAAGGAAACAAACAAAAAGTCCTAGCAATGATAAAGGCTGCTATACACACTGCCCTCCTTTTATACCAGATGGAATAAGTTCCAAGTATTGAAATCTCTATGTGCATTAATTCTTAGAAGCGGCTTGGTATCAGATAAATGAACAAAGAATTGCTATAAACTCAACAAATCAGCGACATCTGTTGCATTCCAAAAGCTCCAGAAACTTATTCCTCCATTTGACTTTTTTTTTAAAAAAAAAACTACTTGTTTATTACTTTAATATATGTCAGTTCAAGCCTCCATTCTTCCCCTAAGCTCCACACTCAGTTTGCTTTCCCAAATAGCTTTGTCTCCCTCGGCTCTGCCTGTCCCACATTGTAGCTCCTTCTGCCTTTGGTGTCTCTGAGGAAGATTTGTAAATAAGCATAAATTAAAACATGTAACCAGGAATGCGTATCACTCTGTTATTTGTAGGCTTGATGCATGCTCCGAGTTGCCAAAAGTATCAGTGTGAAAAAAATGCTTAATTGGGTGTGAATGAAAGCTCAGAAAAAAAGGAAATGCAGCAATCCACAGTTTGCTTACAAATCTTTCATCAGCACTTGATCCCTGCTCTAGATCAGGGAATAGCATACAACCCCTAATAACAACCAGCTACCTTCAGCATATAATAATATAATAATAATATTTTTTTATTTATACCCTGCCCATCTGGCTGGGTTTCCCCAGCTACTCTGGGCGGCTTCCAACAGAAAAAATAAAACACAGTAATCTATTAAACATTAAAAGCCTCCCTGAACAGGGCTGCCTCCAGATGTCTTCTAAAAGTCTGGTAGTTGTTTTCCTCTTTGACATCTGTTGGGAGGGCGTTCCACAGGGCAGGCGCCACCACCGAGAAGGCCCTCTGCCTGGTTCCCTGAAACTTGGCTTCTTGCAACGAGGGAACCACCAGAAGGCCCTCGGTGCTGGACCTCAGTGTCCGGGCAGAATGATGGAGGTGGAGACGCTCCTTCAGGTATACTGGACCGAGGCCATTTAGGGCTTTAAAGGTCAGCACCAACACTTTGAATTGTGCTTGGAAACATACTGGGAGCCAATGTAGATCTTTCAGGACCGGTGTTATGTGGTCTCGGCGGCTGCTCCCAGTCACCAGTCTAGCTGCCGCATTCTGGATTAGTTGTAGTTTCCGAGTCACCTTCAAAGGTAGCCCCACGTAGAGCGCATTGCAGTAGTCCAAGTGGGAGATAACTAGAGCATGCACCACTCTGGCTAGACAGTCTGCAGGCAGGTAGGGTCTCAGCCTGCGTACCAGATGGAGCTGATAGACAGCTGCCCTGGACACAGAATTGACCTGCGCCTCCATGGACAGCTGTGAGTCCAAAATGACTCCCAGGCTTCAGGGGCACAGTTACCCCATTCAGAACCAGGGAATCCTCCACACCGGCCTGCCTCCTTTCCTCCACGAACAGTACTTCTGTCTTGTCAGGATTCAACCTCAATCTGTTAGCCGCCTCCAGGCACTCACACAGGACCTTCACTGCCTTCACTGGTTCTGATTTGAAAGAGAGGTAGAGCTGGGTATCATCCGCATACTGATGAACACCCATCCCATAGATAAGTCAGCTCTTCAGTCTATTGCATATAAGTGTCCCTCTAATGTAGATCATGCTTGCCCTATTGTTTATCTTCAGAAGTTACATAGGGTCTTCCTCCTCACTGTCTTAAACACAGCTGATTCCCTGCATTCGTGTGATGAGAGTGAGACATGTGGCCTGTTCCACCAGTCACTTCTCAGGAAAGAGATATTGAGGTTATGGTGGGTAGCTCAATGAAAATGTTGGCCCAGAGTGGGGCAGCTGTGGGGGAAAGGTGAATTTCATGTTAGAGATCATGAGAAATGGGGCTAAAAATAAAATTGTCAATATCATAATGCTGCTGTGAGAATATATGATGGGCCCACACTTGGAATACTGTGTACAGTTCTGATCTCAACAAGGATACTGAGTCCAGTTCATTCGTGTGTGTGTGTGTGTGTGTGTGTGTGTGTGTGTGTGTGTGTAAAGTTTCTGTTTTACAATTTAGAATACTCATTTAAACATTCTTAACATATCAATGACATCCCTTCTTCTCTTTCCATGGTTCATTTTGCATATCATATATATCTGCATATTTTACATAACTAAACCATTCAGTATTCCATTATTACATCCATCAAAACTTATTTACACTGTTAAATTTACCTTAATGCTGCCAACATTACGCAATGCCCCCCATATATTCAATAAACATTTTCCAATCTTCTCTAAACGTATGTTCTTCTTGTTCTCTTATTCGATATGTTAAGTCTGTAAGCTGCGCATATTCCATCATCTTAAGTTGCCATTCTTCTTTAGTTGGGACCTTGCTCGTTTTCCAGATACTGCGTCCAGTTCTGGGTACTGCAACTTAAGAAGAATATTGACTTGACAAGCTAGATTGTGTGCAGAGGAGGGTGACCAAGATGTTCAAGGGTCTGGAAAGCAAGCCCTATGAGGAACGGTTGAGAGAATTGCATATGTTTAGCTTGGATAAGAGGAGATATGATAGCCATCTTCAATTATCTAAAGGGTTATCACATGGAAGATGGAGCAAGGTTGTTTTCTCCCGCTCCGAAGGGTAGGAGTTACAAGAAAGGAGATTCTGACTAAACACCAGGAAGAACAGCAAGAGCTGTTCAACAGTGGAACAGACTCACAGGACAAGTAGTGGACTCTCCTTCCTTGGGGTTTTTAAGCAGAGGTTGGATGGCCAACTGTCACGTATGGTCTAGTTAAGATTCCTGCATTGCAAGGGCTTGGATTAGATTACCCTTGGGTCCTATCCATGAGTCTGTGATTGCACAATGCTGAAAATAGTACAGAAAAGGGCAACCACAATGATCAATGGCTGGAGCAACTCCCCTATGATGAAAAATTACATTTGGAACTTTTTAATTTAGGGGGGAATGGCAAGTAATGGGGTGGGGGAGACATCATAGAAGTGTATAGAAGTAAGCATGGCACAGAATGGCTAGAGCAAAGTTCTTCCTTTTTCCTCATAATACTGGAAACGTGGCCATCCAATGAAACTGAATATTGGACGATTCAGGACAGATAAAAGGAAGTCCTTATGTACACAGCACATAGCTAAACTAGGGGAGTTTGCTAATGCAGGATGTAATGATGGGCACCAACTTGGATGGCTTTAAAAGGAGAGACTGGACAAATTCATTAGGGATAAGGCTATGAATAGTACTCTGGTCGCAAAACATCATTTTTTGGGCCCAGTGCAACCCAGTATACAGACCAACTCCCACATGCACAGTGTGATGCTTATTGAATACACATAGTCTCATGAGTCATGAAAGAAAAGTTTCTATTTTAATTCTGTACATCTTCTACATTACTGAGCTTAGACCATAGCCTACACAGGGGCTTTGTACCATACTCCGAAACACCTCCCTTTTTGCTATTTTTGCTTAACATATCATCCAGCCAGAATAAGAGGTTCACAAAGTTTGTTGGCAATTCTGTAACTTGTTTTGGTCCTAATTAAGGTATTATACTGTTGATGTTTTATTCTATTGTTCCAATGCAGCTGCAAACATTTTGTAAATACACCAATTCACTTTGAAGCTTTCTCTTTTTTTCCCCTCTCCTTTTTCATTGCAAAAATCATAAATTATTTCCCAAAAGTAAATTTCTCATGCACAGTCACACTGGTTAGACAAAGGTGGTTTAGCTGTTCTTAATCCTATAGAGTGCAGTTTTTGATGAGTGCTAATTTGCCGAAACTGCTTTGAGCTTCTAACAGAGTCACCAGTAGTATGCAAAAAATCCATGGGGCTATGCATACTTTCACTGAAAATTAGTTGCAGTTGGTGGGCTTTTAAGTTGTTGTTTTTGTTGTTGCTTGTGTAAATCTCATTTTGTAAGGTCAGTGGGGATAGTTCACATTCATTTCCAAAGGAGACTTAAAGGTTTTTTTTTACTGATCTGATATTTTCACAAGGAAATGTCTCTGTGAATTAGATATGTAGGAGTTTTGCCCAGTTTCTCGGGCTCTGGTATCATATTTTAGGACTGAGCAGGATGTAGAATAAATGTGATTGGTTGCTTTGATCTACAATTCCACCTCATTTTTCCTCTCCTAGTAAAGGGGTGGCAGCCTGGTGCCCCCCTTCCCCAATCTGCAGACCCAACTAATGCATATCCCCATACACACCAAACTTGCAGGCAACTGTTTGGTCACTATGGGTAACAGGATGATGGTCCAATACATCTTATGAATGGGAAGCCCACATGAATAGGCCTTTCTTTTGAGAGGTCATGACTCACTCACACTCAGTGTGTCAACAGGGATGCGTGACATCAGGGGTGCAGCCAGGAGGTGCAGTTCTGCACTTATGTATGAAGGGCACCTTGTGAACAGAGCTTACATTATTCCCACAAGGGAATTCGCCACAAGCTGAAACAAAGTGTGAAACAAAGGAATCCGTGGCAGATGGAGGCTGGGAACCAGACTTCTGGACAGTGGCAGAGAGCAGGCGCGCTGCCCCCGGGGGGCATCATTTTGGGGGCGGGGCATGCATTTTGGGGGCGGGGCGGGCAGCCGCGATGGCACCCCTGGGATCGCGCTGCCCGGGGAGCCGCGCCCCACCGCCCCTATCGTCCTACGCTAGTGCTTCTGGACTATGTTGCATTACCTGCCCTCCCATCCTTTCTTTTAACCCTCACCAAAGTAAAGAGTGAATTAAGACAAATCCATGGGAGAGAGTTCCATTGAACCCTGTGCTGCTTACTTCTGAGTAAGCGTGCACAAGATGCTGCTGCCAGACTCACATGGATGCATGTTTTCCAATGGCAACAGGGCAAATGTAAGTCAGATGTGGGCCCCCAGCCTTTTAAAGGTGACACAAACGAGTTAATTTTCATTGTATCCTGGGGCTAATTGGAAACAGTCCGCATCCCTTGTAAAACATTAAGTCGGAGGGCAAGTGATAATTGTTCACCTGCTGCATGGAGCTGTAAGAGCCTGCACTAACTAGCAGAAGAGAGGAGGGGGTGTCATATCCCTGATCCTATCGCAGCTGGACTTTCTGTGCCTGCCGCTGCAGTCACTTTGACTGCCCAGCATCAATGACAATTCATCAAGGGGAAGTGATTGAACTTCACTTGGATTCTGGAACTATTCTTCCCTCCCTGGGAAGAAGCAGGAAAGAGCGACGAAGGACGCTTTGTGTTTATTATAATCTTAAGTCTTTGTGGGATGTATAGAGAGCACCCATGTTAAAAATAATGAATTGCCTCCTAAGGTGGGTCATGTCACCTGCTTTACAGAGGACATTCCTCTATTTGAATGGCTGTTGGGGGCCCAGTCCTTTATTTGAAGGTGTCCTGCTAACAAAATGAATTTCAATAGGGACAAATGTAAGGTTCTGCACTTAGACTGGAAGAACCAGATGCACAGATATAGGATGGGGGACACCCGGCTTACTAGCAGTACATGTGAAAAGGATCTAGGGGTTTTGGTGGACCACAAGCTTAACATGAGTCAACAGTGTAATGCAGCAGCAAAAAAGCTAATGCTATTCTAGGGTAATGCTATTCTAGAGAAGTACAGTGTCCAGATCAAGGGAAGTAATAGTACCACTCTAGTCAGTCACTCTTAGTCAGACCATACTTGGAATACTGTGTCCAGTTTTGGGCACCACAATTGAAGAATGATGTTGACAAGCTGGAAAGTGTGCAGAGGAGGGCAACCAAGATGATTAAGGGTCTGGAAATGAAGCCTTATTAGGAGCGCTTGAAGGAGCTAGGTATATTTAGCCTGGAAAAGAGGAGACTTGTTCTGCTCTCTCTCTGCATTCCTTGATATCTCTGGAGATGGACCACTGAATCCTCTCTGGAGGGTAGGAGCAACCCCAAGAGGTTGTGATTCCTGCCATAAGGTAGGATGAAACATCAATTGCAGCAATAAAACTGACAGCACATTTGCGAAGCTAAACAGGGTCTGACATGGTTTCAAACTGGATGGGAGACCACGTGTTGAGTTTCCTGCATTGGAGAGGGTTGGACTAGATAACCCTTGGTGTCCCTTCCAACTCTACAATTCTATGATTCAGGTTAAACATCTTCCCTCTGATGAGACAAAACAGAACTACTGATTTCCTGTAGGATTAAGAAAATGGCAGCTGCTGTCAGGGCGGCCACATGAGAGTGGCTGAGCTGGTGAGGGATCACAAACGGAGCCTGACAGAATAACTGAAGCAAAGCAGCCCTTGACACTGGAGAACTCATTGGGGAGATTCTGGTGCAATCAGGGAAGTTCATCCATTGCGGGCGGCACACTGTTAAATGGTCACATTCCATCCCTGAGGCAAGCGCATTCCGTCCACATCTTCCCCTCCTCCAAATTTTTCATTAAACCTTAGTTGTTTCCAATCTACCTGATGCTGTAATCCTCAGCTATTGCTGGTATTCACTGTGCAGGATGCTGCCAAGGCCAAAAACGTTGCCAGCATTCAGCAAGATGTCTGCCAAGGAGCTGCAGCTCATTTGAAGGGAAAACATATAGAAAAATACATCTAGTGGGTTGTTTTTATAATTACAGCAGAGCACGGGTAGGGGGTAGACTTTTTTCGTTTCTTTTGTAATTACAGCAGAATGTCACTCAGCTGCAAACCCATGCAGGGGTACAAAGGGAGAATTGTTACCTCTGCCTCCCCCCCCCGTTTTATACTATATATATATATATATATATATATATATATATATATATATATATATATTAACAGCAGAAATTTCCCTTTGCTTAAAATACGATGAAGTAATATCAAAGGGGGGGGGTTCCAACTACCCCATCCCTTGCCCTTGGAAGCCTAGCAAGTGGCTGCAGGATAGGGTCTGTGAGAAAAATCATGGGAGGGGTGTTTCTAGGACTAAGGTGAAATTGTGAAGCTCCCTTGCTAGTTCTGCTATTGGATGCTGCATGCTGTTTAAGTAATATTGACATATTTATAGTATCGAAATGTGTGGGGGGGGTTTTTGGCATGTTATTATATTTTCTATTATTTTCCCTTGTTCTCATGAAATTGTTTTTGTAGTGTTTGTTTTTGAAATGCATTCCAGTTTCTTTGTTGTAAGTCAATTTGAATGTGATTTTTTTTTGTAGAAAAGCAGCATACAAATAAAACGAATGAATGAAATAAAAATAGGAAGTAGTACCTGTTTGTTGTGTTGAGAATACTGCTAAAGTTTTTTGAGAAGAATTAAAAAGGAGAAACTAACTGCAACAATTGCTCTTAAAATCTGGTGCTATTTTGCAATTTAACTGGATTTTTGCTTAATCATTGGACCTTGCTTAAACCCACTGCCACTGTACAGCACTTCAGATTTCAATTTTGCACGCGCTCATTCATAAGTCCTTCCTGTTTTCATATCAATCTGAGATTTTTTTAAAAAAAACTGTACAAAAATCCATATTTAAATCCATATTTTATCTCTATGTGTTTTTATCAAAACATGTAAATTTTCACCTATTATGGTACTTTTTATTAGGAAAGAACTGCATCGTAACATTTGGAAAAGTGCAGAATCTGAAATATAATTATGTTCCAATCCATGCATTTGTCAAGTAGGTGTGAAGTAGATTTTTAAAAATGTGTATTGAACAAAATTCTCTTCCATCCCTTGGCTGAATGTGATTCTCAGAGACAGACTCATATGTTTTCTTGCTGCCTTTCATCACAATACCACCTTGGGTGTGTTGGCTGTGGTGCAGGAGGACAGTGCAAAGGTCAAGATGGGCAGATAGGGTGGCCTTATGGCTCAGGATGACCCCTGTTGGCTGAACGGATGAAGCAGCTGGAGATGCTTTTTTGTAACCTTTGCGCCCTGCAGCAAACTCGTCCGTGGGCACAAAGCTCTCTATTTCTGTCAGGAAGGGTGACCCTTAGTCACTTGCCTTTTTGCTCTCATTTGTTGCAGTTCCTTTCTTTTATCAGATTAACTATAATGAGTGGAATCAAAATCACATGGAGAGGGAAGGAAACACTCCAAACTCTGGACACTGACTTTCAGTAAAGATGAGAGACGTTTATGAAACAAAAACGGAACAATTTATTTCTTCATTTTTGCAGAGTTGGGCAAAGCACACACATGCGCAAGGGTCTGACTAGAGGCTAGGGAGGACATGTGGCTGCCAGCAACCCATCTCTCTTTCCACGTGTCTCCCCAGTAACATCTAGTAAAATATCGTGATACCATCACCATCAGCTCCGCAAAGCTGCAGCCAATGAATTGGACTGTGGGTGAGAATTCTGAATGGGATAATGTCACATCACACATTTTGTTTCCTAGATACTGCTTGGGAGGTGCGCGGGGAGACTATAGGTCAGCAGGAGCATTACATGCCCCTATAAGTGAGTTGAAATATTGCATATGTGCCATGGGCGTCCTTTGTTTTCGTTTCTGTCTGCTTGGTATTCCTATCTGCATTACAAAAATATTTCTCACCCTTGATGGGTATGTGTGGGCATGTGGTTCTGTGGGTGCAGCTGTGGGGTCCCACACAGATCCCAATTCTAGAGTGTAGCTGGATGGATCAGTGTGCATGTGTTCACCCATACGCCCGTTCCATCTGTTTCTGGATTAATATGCCATTATTAAATATCCAAATTTAAATACTTGTTTTGGGATATGGTTTCCCTTAAAAACTGCATTTTACCTCGTGCATTTTTATTTTGTTTTCTATATTAATTTAGCCAAGAACTGTCTACAACATTCAAAGGAATGTGGAATACCATGGAGAGCTGCATTCCCATCCATCAGTTTGTCTGAGTGGTACAGATTCAAGAGAGTTGGCTGCCAACCCCGTGCTTCCCCTGCCCATCCTAGTCCTGGCAAGTGGCGGTACTACTGCCACCAGAAGGGCAGCTCAGAGGCACTACCACCACCTCATGCACTGCAACAGACTAGAGAGTAAAGACAATGACCGCTCTCTCTCTTCTCTTCCTGTCTCTCTAGTGAGTGCTGGGCAGGATTTGACTAAGTTGTTGTGTGCATGGAATGAAGTCTGCTCACACAACAGGACTCCCCCCCCTTCCTAAATCAGCTTTGGTGAGTTGAAGGAAAGCCCAGAAAAGTTTTGTGGGGGTCATGGGGCGTCTCATGAAGAGACCTCGTTCAATGTACATGTACCCCACTATACTGAATTCCACAAATTGTCTCTCTGTGTGTGCATCTGAATGTGCTGCATGCACTGCGTGTTGTAAATGTCTGTTTTGTAATTACGTGAAATTTTGTTCGCCGGAACCAGGCATCAGGACTGAAGAATAAGTGAGAACTCAAGGACAAACCAGGACTACAGGACAACCAAGGATACAGAAACACACCAGCTCAGCTCAAGGCCCCTTGTACTACTTTCTGTCCAGCAGGTAGACAGGGCAGTGTACTTCAAGGAGAAGTTGCTACCTGCAGTTTCAGTAGATCACCACATGGGACAGTTGTGGACAGATACTGGCAGCTCCTGTGACAAAGTAGCTGGAGTGAATGAGAGCCCATCATGTGAGTTACTTCAGAGTAGAAAGGTAGCAACATAATTGCGGGATAATCCTTGTTATTGGTGTGAGAAACCCAGCAAGATCAGGAAGAATAAAATTAATCACAGCTCATCAGCTTCAACCACGGCGATATGTTGCTCTGTTTATATACCTCGTGGCTGTAGAATCAGGTCTATTGGCCAGGCTGGCTGTTTTTCTCCATCCCATTGCTTATGGTAGTAAATACATGTGCAAATGCCTTTGCATTTAAGACATATTTGCAGATCTTCATGCGCAACCCATAAAATGTGGCATGGTGCAGGGTGGGGAGATAAGCTTTCTGCAGTATCCTCAGAAACTTCTGTCTAATGTCTGGTTGCAGATATACTTGAGTGTAATGGGGAAGGGTATCAGAAAGGCCCTTACTCTCCTTTCCAACTATGGACACCCTGTCATATTAATTGCATCCATACCCTACGAGGCTGATCACAGAGATGTTCACAGGTGCATCCTTTCTAAGAGCACACAGTGGAGGCACTCTAAAAGAAATCAGGACCAGATGTGGAGCGGCAGGCACTTCCTCCACAGGAAATGCGCCCTCAGGTACAGCCCAAGCGAGGGAAGCCCAGGACTGTTTAGAAAAGGATGAGCCAAGATGCCTGTGTCATGTATACCTTTCTTGGTTATCACTCTTCCCCATTGCTCTTCCACACTCTGCTTCTGCATTCCTTCAGTTTAGCCTTCTCAAAGCACTTTCTTTCCTTGGTAAGATAATGCAATTCCCTCATGGGTTTGATCAACCTACTTCATATCTCCCCCATTTTTGTCCCTTATGTGCCAAGGTATCTTGGTGGTTGCAACCGTCACTAGCACGGTGGTGTAAAGGTAAAGGGACCCCTGACCATTAGGTCCAGTCGTGACCGACTCTGGGGTTGCGCGCTCATCTCGCATTATTGGCCGAGGGAGCCGGCGTATAGCTTCCAGGTCATGTGGCAAACCAGAGCAGCACATGGAAACGCCGTTTACCTTCCCGCTGTAGCGGTTCCTATTCATCTACTTGCATTTTGACGTGCTTTCGAACTGCTAGGTTGGCAGGAGCTGGGACCAAGCAACAGGAGCTCACCCCGTCACAGGGATTCGAACCGCCGACCTTCTGATCAGCAAGCCCTAGGCTCAGTGGTTTAACCACAGCGCCACCTGGGTCCCTAGCACGGTGGTGTAGGTGGGACTAAACGTCTTTCCTGGCATCCCAGTGCCGTGTGTTGCTGCCAGATGGAGGGGGCAGACAAGGCTCCACTGAGACACTCACACCATTCTAAGCTCCCTGCTGCCTTGTCCCCATCTCTCCTGGTAACTAGCAGTGACACGCAGCACTGGGAAGCCAGGGGAGCAATGCAGCCCCACCCACTCCACCATGCCAGCTACTGCTTCATGACAACTTTGGTAGGTGGAGAAGGGCAGTGAAGATTATTCTTCTACTTAGATTTTGAATTTCTCCACTGCTTGGTTTTGGATCCTGGGCAGAGGAGAAAGATCAAGCTTTAGAAAACTTTCTTCTTTTCTGGGCCCATGCAAGTTTTTCTTGAAGCACAAGCTGAAATAAGTTCCCACTATCCTAGCACGCTGCAGGGAAGCTAAAATGCAAGTGCTAGAATGGAGAACGGCATGTGCTTCAAGTGATGCCCTAAGGCAGGAGTAGCCAATATGGTGCCCTCATGGGCGTAACCAGGTTTTTTGTGGGGGGGGGGCACTCAAGATGTGGCTGGACTCCAATTGCCATCTCTCATGCCAACTGGGCCTGAAGGGAGTTGGAAGCCAACAATACATGAAGGGCACCACATTTGTTGTTGTTGTTGTTTAGTCGTGTCTGACCAAATGACTTCATGAATGACTCCATGGACCAGAGCACGCCAGGCACTCCTGTCTTCCACTGCCTTCTGCAGTTTGGTCAAACTCATGTTCGTAGCTTCGAGAACACTGTCCAGCCACCTTGTCCTCTGTTGTCCCCTTCTCCTTGTGCCCTCCATCTTTCCCAACATCAGGGTCTTTTCCAGGGAGTCTTCTCTTCTCATGAAGTGGCCAAAGTATTGGAGCCTCAGCTTCACGATCTGTCCTTCCAGTGAGCACTCAGGGCTGATTTTCTTCAGAATGGATAGGTTTGATCTTCTTGCAGTCCATGGGACTCTCAAGAGTCTCCTCCAGCACCATAATTCAAAAGCATCAATTCTTACATTTTTACCCCTCTATTAAAGGAGAGGCAGAGCCCCAAGAGGGCAGCTAAACACATCTATGGGATCTGGAACGAAAAATTATGATTTTGTATGTTATTATTTTTGTCTTTTTTGTTCTTTGTTTTTTTTTTCTGAGGTTCTGTTCTGTTTGTTATGATTTTTATAATTCCTTTTCTTTGTGTGATTATGTGTGTACTTTTCTAATTTGTAATCTAATTAAGTTTATTTTATAATAAATATACAGTGTATATATATATATATATATATGTGTGTGTGTGTGTGTGCGCGCGCGCGCACACACACACACACACACACACACACACACACATCTATGGGAGAAGCAGAACAAGAAACTGGGCATGCCTGGATACGATGTGTCAGAATGAGCCAGACTTTCCTCAGAGAGGCGCATATAACAATCAGGCTGCTAGAATTGTAAGCATAGGCAGCACTGGGGAGCCACATACACAAAATTGTTCACTGCACATACAGAAAAGTTTGCTGACATTTCCCCCCAAGTTCATCAAGATCCAAAGAAAATGAATACACATCTCCAAAGGATCATCAGGTGCGGAGGAAGGCTTTTACACTGGCATGCAGAGAAGTTACAATTTCCTTAGAAACAAAGGGAAGGAAAGACCAATTAGATAATGGCGTACAGGTAGATGTGGCCTATGGTTCAAAAACTCAAGAGTAAGTCTAGCAGGAATGTAAGCAGAAGTTACAGAGTGGTCAAACCGATGGTTAAACAGTAGAGTCTGCAGTATCTTAGAAATATGATATATTCACACCTATTTACATCTAAATTCTTCAGTGGAGGGAGTGCACAACATTACACCCAAAGAGTATCTCTTGTTGCTCCTCTCATAGCTTCAGCAAGCTTGGGTCCAACACAACACTCAGTCGTGGCCCCTGGTTTCTGAATGCAGCAGCTCCCATCTACTTCCTCCTTTTCCCCAGCAGCCTTTGTAGAAAACAATTCCTCCCCTTCCACTTCTAGCATCCCCTCTGTCACAGGGGCAACCTCCTCCTTTTTTCTGTGGTGATATCATGCCCCCTGTAATCAGTGCTTTTTTCTAAAAAATATATATATTTAGGGGTACTCTCATTTTGACTCATTAAAATCACCATTTAATAGTTCAAATTGGGAAAAACAAATACAGTAAATGAACAAAAGTACAAAAATGTTTAGAGGTATGCGTACCCCCCCAGAAAAAAGCACTGCCTGTAATAAGGGTGGTCTCTCCCTTTCTTATCTGATGCTGAATGTCTCACCTTTTGTCATGGTAATGACTTTGCTATCACTTGCCTTGTTCTTGGATGGTATCTCTCTAAGTTCAGCTTGACTTCAACCCCCACATTTACTGGTTTCAGAAATTATGGAGATAACCTGGCACTCAGAGATTTTAGGGGATCCTTGCCCCCTAGAAGCCCATAACAGTAACAATGGATTTTAAATGATCTTTCTCCATTAAAAAACAGGAAGGAAGTCAAGATGAGATTTTAAGAAGATCTAAAGAAGATAGATTGAGTGACATCCATTCAATCTTCCTTTTCTCTTGCTAGACATAGATTAGCAAAAAGAAAGCCCTGTGTGGTGCCTGGAAGGAACTGAATCAAAACGGAAGCACTATTGCTCAGACAATCCTATCCCTGTTCATCTGCAGAGCGTGAAAATGTATAGCTAGAGCAAATCAATTCTGCTTCACATCCCTTTCCCGTATAAAACGTGGAGATCCGCTTCAGTGTTACATAAACAGCATCCTGCAATTGCATTCTTAACGCAAATATTATGCCTTGAGTGCTCTGCTAGGGGAAGGGTCTCCATATAAACTAATTACGAGGGGCAAGCCACTTCCTAGAGAGGAAGCAGAATAGTAAGAATAGTACATTTATCTAAGGGGGCAATTTTCTGGGCTGATGTCTGTCTGCTGATTGTTGCACAGACATTACATACAACAAATGCTGCCATCTATCACTTCTACGGTATGCCATGTAGAGCTGGGGTGATTTATAGTTGGGTGTATAAGAATTTTCGTGCATTAAAAAGACATTTCTTAACCAAGTTATGAGAAAGTAAATTGCATTTGGGAATTAGGAAATGAAATGAAATTTCAGAAAAATGATCATGGGTGGAGTGTGGGCTTGTGTTGTGCTTATCATACTTTCAAAGCGGTCGAGAGCTTTTGCGATTGTGCTTTTGAAATAAAAGAGGTGATGGGGAACCACGAGAGGAATAATGGGTTTCCCTGCGGCACTTTCTCTCTCATTCTACAAATCCTCTCCAGGGGTCTGTCCTCAATTGCAGCACAGGAGGTGTGCAGCTATGCTCGCTGCCACAGTCAACCAAGTGCTCCCGTAGCTCTTGCCACTACCCTGATCCACCGGAATAGCAGCTATGTGAACTCTTAATAAGTCTCAGTAGCCTTAACAAAATATAGTTCCCAGGATTATTTAAGGGAAGCCCTGACTATTAAAGTGGTAAAAACATGTTTTAAATATGCACCATGGGTGAGACCATTGTTTCTGACATATTACCTCTGTCTTCACTTAACTTGCCTATAGGAATCCACTTTGAAAACTCACCTAGATGAAACCATTGCATATGAAGGAAACAGACCAAGAGCTTCTATTCCAGAAGAAACCTCATACATGACCAATAATATCATAATGTATGCATTTCTTTAAAACTGTTTGGCACAAATAAACCAAAATGAAAAGTTCTTACTTTTCTGGCTTTCCGAAAGGCTATTATGGGCTGAGGAAAAATTGTTTGGCACACCCTGCGGGAGGGAAAAACTAGGCCGTGAGCTTGTTCTTGGGCCTGGTTAGTGTCTCTGTGCTCAAAACAAAACAGGAAGCCATGATCGCTCCACACACCAGGCAATTCTCTGGCTGGCTCAGGAACATTGGGTCTGGTTTGATATGTGATCTTTAGGGATTTCCCCTTCCAGCCTCCAAACCAGAGTGGTTCATGTCAGGCCTAGGGAGATTATCAAATGCAGAGCAGCGGGAAATCCGTCCTCCAAGACTGAGACATGTTAGATTTCGTTTGTATATTTCATTTTCATGTCTCTTCCTCTTTCCCTCATCAAAACAGACAATCTAATGTGCAAAGATTAAAATCAGTTGAAATATCTGCAGTTCCCACATCGCTGTTCATATCATCACGGCACACTTCAGTAAAAGCCAATGTGCTGGAATGTGATGAGAGAAATTTTGTTCAGGCTGCTGGGAAGTCATCTGCATTCATTTGCCCTCGAACTAAAAAGGAAAATTATTAGGCATTTGTATTTTATCTAGTTCATATGTAAGCCCAGGCTCTAGGACCTTTATCCATTTGTCTTATGCCTTTCAACTTCCTAATAAAATCAGTTGGATAAGTACATTTCTCTCCCTCGCACCACCACCAAAACGGTGGAGAACAAAGCAGTATGTGAGGCATTATGGGAAAATAAAATGGTGCCACCCAGGAGTGGCTTTCAAAATCACCACACACCCAAATGTACAAACAAACAAAAAACCAAAAAAAAAAAAACCTTTAAAAACATTTAAACAAATGAATAATTGAATGAGTGTGATTTTTAAGAGTGAATGATGGAACCACTGTGGTCTTTTATAATGAAGATGAATTGAGTAACAGAACAAAATCTCACACACCCTTATACTGCTTTCCTCCAAGGAAACTTGTGAACACATTTCTGTTGTGCATTGTAATATCCTGGCACTTCGCACATTCCTTTACACGTGATTGTCCCTGGCACCGCGGCAATTCGTTCTCCCTTTTCTAATTTTCTCTTGTTTGGATAGGTGATTTGGATCTTCCCAGCGCCACAACTGTTCTGCACCTGCTCCTTGTGTTCAGTGCCTTTCAGCTGCTGCCTCAAAATCCCATTGGCCAGGAAAATCAGCCTCTGAAAGACAATCTGGTTGACCCGATGTGAGAGAGATTTTGCTGGTGTTAAGACACTCCATGAGAAGAGAGGGTTGATTTTGGCCCCCCCTTCTCTCCTGCTCCTATCTTTGTGATAGAGAGCAAAGGTAGAAAAAATGTTCCTTTTTGTGACACTTTATTAGCTTGTTCCCTCTCAACAAAACTAATGACTTGAGGCTTTAATTATAGCTGTGTTTGTCCAAAAACCCTCCTTGTATCAACTTGGTGATGATGCTTGGTAACAGCCAAAAAGGCCCCCAAGCTGGCTCCCAGCGGATAATGTGCAAATACAAAATTCAAGCAGAATAACAATAATAATGCAGATTGCAACAGATGGGGCAGGGCAAATGAATAATTCCAGTGTTGGGGAGTGAAAGAACAATACTGTACAGTACTAGCAATAAGTTACATGAACCAGTAGGGGGAGATAGAAAAGCAACATGTCCGTCCTTTCTCCTTTAGGAACTACTTGTTGGTAGATTATTTCCTTTCAGGCTTTTACATCCTTCCTGCTTCTTCTCCAAATTCAGTTAGTCCAAGTATGAATTAGTATGCAATAGTGTTAATTTATTGGCTTCATCCTTGGCCATTTCATACCAGATGTCTAAACATCATCATCATAAAGGTAAAGAGACCCCTGACCATTAGGTCCAGTCGTGACCGACTCTGGGGTTGCGGCACTCATCTCGCATTATTGGCCGAGGGAGCCGGCGTATAGCTTCCAGGTCATGTGGCCAGCATGACAAAGCCGCTTCTGGCAAACCAGAGCAGCACATGGAAACGCCGTTTACCTTCCTGCTGTAGCGGTTCCTATTTATCTACTTGCATTTTGACGTGCTTTCGAACTGCTAGGTTGGCAGGAGCTGGGACCAAGCAATGGGAGCTCACCCCGTCACAGGGATTCGAACCGCCGACCTTCTGATCAGCAAGCCCTAGGCTCAGTGGTTTAACCACAGCGCCACCTGGGTCCCTGTGTGTCTACCCTACTCTCCTTATAGGATTTGACAAATTCATGGAGGATTAGGGTTGCCATATTTCAAAAACTGAATTTTTTTTAAGTATTGCCCAAACTAGTTTACTTTATGGAGCTTTTTTTGCAAAATCACACACACACAAAATTGACGCTTTTGAGCTATTTTTATGGAAAATCAGCAAAAATAACACGGCTGATGTGGGTTGACATACATCCAGATTTTACTGGACATTTTTGCCGATTTCCACCCAGACAATGCCTCCGACTGCAATATTCTGGATATTTCTGGGAAATTCTGGACATATGGCAACCCTATGGAAGATAAGACTATTAGTGGCTACAAGCCAGGATAAATATGCTCTACTTCCACTATTGGAAGCAATGTGCCTCTGAATACTAGTTGCTGGGGAGAAGGTTCTCATTGGCAGCTGGATGGCCAGTGTGAGAACAGGATGCTGGGACCAAGCAACGGGAGCTCACCCCATCACAGGGATTCGAACCGCCGACCTTCTGATCAGCAAGCCCTAGACTCAGTGGTTAAACCACAGCGCCACCAGGTGTCTAAACAGAGGAGATAGCAATGACAAAAAGTCTTCTTAGAAGTTCCTACCTATATATATTATATATATATATATATATTAATGCTTTAGTCATCATTTGAATTAGGCAAAAACAGCTCCTTGGAATGACATAGAATGGCAGAAAATGCCTTAATCCATGGAGATTACTCCAAATCAGGAAGATGCTACTGGTTTCACCTATCTTTTTGTGTCGGATTGCCACTGCATTGGTAGTTTACGGTCTGAATCCAGGAAATACATGCAAATGTCTTAAATAAGTTTCCTTTTATTGCAAAGCACTCTCCAGTGGTGTGTATGTCAGCACAAGATATACCTTGGCCTACTGTACTTGTGCTTCTCTGAATGATGGTTGAAAAGTGGGCAGGAATCAAAAGCTGAATTCTAACAAATATAAGTGAAGTCATGGGAATAGCATAAATCAGTAGAGGAGGAGGAAAGAGAAAGTTTTGAGAAATATTTATGTTGTGATAACACTCTCTTTTGCTTTCTAGCCCAGAAATCGGTCGTTTTTCAAATCCTGCTGCTAATCTCAGCTTTCATTTTAAAACTGTGTTCTACTGTGCTACCAAGTAGCAGGGAGATTTTCAGAATTGCCCTAGAGAAACAATTAGGTATATTTTTCTTCCATATATCACAGCTGCTGAAGTGTTACATACCATGTTTTCTTTTTCTTCTAGTGTCTTTCAAAATGTCGTCATGTGTTGGCTGGCTGGGTACATGGAGCAAGGCCAGTATTGTGTGAGCACATATCTGTGTAGGTCTGTTTTCCATTGGCACAACATGGCATTTGAAAAAACAAAAACAAATATTTGCTTCTCTTCACTGGACAATATATGCAGCAGGATTGAAAACGATCCACCAGTTATAGATACGGAAAATTGCTCCACAAGTTGGATGAATCAACTGGATGCTTCAGTCTAACCTATGTCTAACCTACACTGAAGTTTGTTAAGAGTGCTGGGAATTGTAGCTCTGTGAGGGGAAACTACGGTTCCCATGATACTTTGAGAGGGGGGTGTGCTATAAATGTATGGTACGTACATAGCCTAGGATTGGGCCACCCACTCACATGCACATTGGGAAGGTGTTGGTATTTTTCACGCAGCCAAAGGTAGCAGCTTTGAGTTGACTCTCTAGGCCCAAAACATCTGTGGCACAGCCAAGGAGTGAGTAGACTTTATATTACTGGCTGTTGAAGGGACTGCTGCTTGGGTTGTGTGCGAGTTTGCTTACTGCCCTGTTATGCTTTCCCAGCTCTGTGACATAGCTGGGCACTTTGCCAGTTTAATGTAGAAATATTTTGTATTTATTTTTGTTCAGGTTGCCCAAAGGCTTTACGGGGCATACATTTCCCATGAATGGAATGTTATTAGTGTTAGTAATATTAAATAACACCTGAAAGAGCAATGAGCAGCAAGCAACACCAAATTTGTCTCCGCAGGGAAAGGATTGCATAGTTACTTCCCATTCTCTAAAATGCCATCTGTTTTGCTAGTTACTAAGGAAAGAAAGGAGAAAATATTCAAAAGACTTGAAGGTTTTCATTAGAGAACCTCTGTTTAGGAGCAGAGTCCTGAATACAAAAAAACAAACCACATAAACATTGGAACTTTAAATGGTTCGCCTACATTATACTTGTTGAAAGGACTGTTTTCAGTGAATCACAAATTGATGTTTGATCACCTTTGGACTTTATCATCATATTCTAAATGTCATTCTATGTCCCATATGACTTTGTTTATCCCTGGAATCTTCCACAGGTCAATGTGCTTTCAAAGCCAGATTTGCTGCAGAGAATTTCAAAAACTTGTTTGAATGGAGGAAGGAGAGCAATTTTAGTGCCACTGTATTAACACAGTTAACACAGAAACACCATGGGAACATATCCACACATTCATGTATGGTATGTGTTGCTTTCATGGCACTGTCCTGCCTACAGAAGGCAACTCCATTAAGCCACTAATCCAAAGCTAACAATGTTCCAAATGTCCATGATCTTATGAGCAAAATCTGTCCACGCTTCAGTGTTTCCATTTTCACACAGTCTCCCTACCAACACCAACAGCAGGCTTTGCTGCTGTGTGATTGGGCTCACTCATCCTGATCTAATGGAAGAAATCTTGCACATTAGTACTACCAAGCTCTTTCAACAGGTTCTGATAAATTCCAAGAGTCAGTGAGCATAATCTTTCATTAGCAATCTGAATAAGTGAGGCCCTGGTGTTCCTCACGGGATTGGGCCCAGTAAGATTCCATATGTTCACCAATCTTTGGCACAGTGTAACATCAAATTTGCAAAATGCCCTTTTTCCTGTAAGCGAAATGCTCTCCCAATAAACCTGCTCTTTCTCCTTGATTAGGTGAGATTTCTGCTCTCATCTTTGGGTAGCCTTTGCTGTTGCCTTCACTTTTACTTTCAGTGGCACATCTGGCTGAAGAGGATGGATGTGATGGGGGCTGAGGTGGTTCCTTTTAATTTCCTTTTCGTATCTTGTAACTTGCAGAAGGAAACAGACAAGAACAAACCAATACTCCTGCCCCTGATCCTCTACAATGAAATCTCACAGGGAATATTTATTGTTGTGAGTATTGTATTAGCTGGTGCTTTTTTCCTTAAGCTGGGAAGCATTCAAGTCACTTCAGATTCTTAGCATTTAATAGAAGTTGGGGGGGGCAGTCCAAGACACTAGCACTTTGCTATTAAAGCAAACCTGAAGATGTGTAAAAATACTGAAAAGTAAATGGAAAATATCCCTGAAAACGTATTGGTTTTCACTGTGGTTAATTCCAACCCCTATCTAGTTATTAGGTTGACCAATGATTTGTGAATCTATTGCTGGATAGGAATGTGAATTGCAAAATGTACCAGTATATGTATTTTACAAACATAATAAGCTGCCTTATACTGTCCCAGGCTATTGGTCCATCTAGCTTAGTATTATCAACACTGATTGGCAATGGCTCTTCCAAGTTTCAGGTAGAGATGTTTCAGGTAGAACCAGCGCAGCGACAGAGAGGCCAAAAGGCCCAGCAGGTCGGACATTTAAACTTCCCCTGGGCGCAGCACCAAAGGCTGCAATTGGTCAGTTGATCCCGTGCCTAGAGGAACGCCCCTAACTCCTGCCACCATTGGTCCTTTTGGCAACAGGAAGACAATCCAGCCTGCAATAGGATGGTTTCCTAGGGAGGCCCAGGGCCCGCCTGCAAAGCCACCCGCCCAATAAGGGGGCGAAAGGACTTCCCAGCCCTACCTCAAGATGTTAGAGATGGAACGTGGGACCTCTTGCATGCAAACTCTACCACTAAGCTGTGGAATCAGTGCCCTCAAATGGAGCACTGGCCTTAAACATGATTCCTTGATTTTATACAGTGTGTCAGAGCACCTCCCACTAATGTAGGAATGATATTGTTATGATAGAGTGGTCAGTCCCTTTGTTGGGGACCATGGTGGAGCTTCATACTCCGGCACTGGGGGGAGCGGAGAGCTGGCGTGCATCCCGGGGGCAAGGTGCGCTGCCCACAGGGGCGTGGCGCGCGTCCTGGGGGTGTGGCACGCGTCCTGGGGGTGTGGCGCACGTCCTGGGGGCGTGGTGCACTGCCCGCTGGGGTGTGGTGCATGTTCTGGGGGCGGGACGCCCAGCGGCGGCAGGGAGGGCAGCCGCGATGGAACCCCACCTGGATCACGCTGCCGGGGGCAGTGTGCTCTCCCCCCACTCCTCTTCCTCCACCAGTGGTTGGGGATAATTGTTTGTTGATGGCCCATAAAGATTGGTTGATGTCCCTGTAAGAAAGCATTGTCACCTAGGGATTTGGAACATCGGTATTCCAATGGCACAATTCTATTTCTCCATTCCATTTGAATCATGAGAAGCTAGGAAGCAGTAGCAGTTGGCAAGGTTGCAGGGAGAGGAACTGTGCAGAGTCACTGCTGGCTACCAAGTGGGTGAATGGAGGGAAGAAGTGATGGTAGTAGTGCTTTAGTGACCTCCCGTCTGAACTACTGCAATGGCTGCCTTTTGAAGCTGCAGCTAGCACAGAACCAGGCTGGTGAGTGAGACAGCCTGAAAGTACTGCACTGGCTACCAGTGAGCTACCTGGCCCAATTCAAGATGCAAGTCACAAGATACAAAGCCCTAAACAGCCTGGGACCCAAGTACCTAAAAGATTGCCTTTCCCAGTAGTCACTAACTCAGGCCTTAGGACTGGCGGGGCAGGCCCCACTGGTGGTGTTGACTCATGACATGGCCTTCTGGGTAGTGACTGTTTTCCCACATAGGGAGTACTCCCATCCGCAGTGGAGTGCGTCTTCCCTCCCTCGTTATTCATATTTAAGGAGAATTTTAAGGCACTCAATCAAGCCTCTGGGGGCTGAAGATTATTTCTAGAAAACTTGAAATATTTGTTCTGAGAATATTTGGCTGTTTTGTTTTTTAAAAAAAAGCTGTATTCTTTTTATTGTTTTGTTTTTTGCCACCCTGGGTGGCAGCAATGTAGTTTTAATGTATATTTTCAAATAATGGAAATGTCCGGTAATGGAAATGGACATCAGAGGCCGACTTGCTTGTTCAGCAAGTATACAATAAGTGAATGGATAATGGGCAAATTCTTAAGCTTATTCTGCAAAAATCTGGTGCAAGTCTCTCATCTCGTTGCCAAGTGGCTGAATATACACTACTACCTCCATCTCCCACCACCACCACCACCACCGCCGTCCCCACACACTTCTCATAATGATCTGGAGCCACTATTCTGATGTGTGGGAAGTATCCTAAGTAAACACCTTTCAGTAAACATTGAGTTTCTGTCCAAAAGGGGAGAGGGAGTCTAATCAGTCATCATCCCATGTATTTGGGATTGTGGCATAGATTTCTTGCAACCAGTATAGCTCCTTGGTTTGCATCCAGCAGTGGGAAGAATACTATGTTGGCTTGAACAGCCAGTCTGAGCCAGACATGGAAAGATGCTTGGCAGCAGCCATGCACAAAATCAGATACTCCCCCTCCATCAAGACATTTCTCATCGTTTTTGCCTTAGTCAGATTTCCACTTTGTTGCACCAACCACTCCACCTCCAAACCTTGTCTGTCTATGAGATTAGTTCCGCTAATTTTTGAAAGCTCCCAGTGCCGAAGCAGAATGGATCTGTCATGAACTCGGTGGCCAGACCCAAATATTCAAAACCTCCCATGAAAATTTTCCAGGGAATTCTAAAGCCAAACAGTATCGTGTTTTCTGACAGAATCACGAAGAGTTCTTGCATAATGCTGTATATGTGGCCTTGAGTCTAGCTTTTCTTTTCCATTTGCCAGCTAAAGCATCTCAACCAAAACGCGTAATGTGGTCAAGGTTGCATGCCTTCCTTGTTCCTTATTCGCTTTTCCCTGCAGTTTCATATTCAGCTTGGGTTTTCTCTTTATTTTTCTTCTGAGAGGCATGCTAAACCCAGCTGTGCTGCTTTGCTTACATCACATTCATTCAAAACAAAATTAAAATGTAAAAGAGCAATACCTTTTTTAAAAAAACAATAATCATATTCTTGAAATGAACAAGAGGCTGTTTTCAGATTTTTGTTGTTTTTTGATGTTTCATTTGCTGAGTTGAACAAAGCAGGAACAGGGTATCAGAAGGCTTCATTTATTTTGAAAAGTTAAATACACAGCTGTTCATGAGGGAATCTTCTTGGGATGTATTCTGAACTTCACACATATGCAGACATCTCCCACCTGAACTATTCCATGTTCTTGATGTTTACACACTCCTTTCTATTTAGAAATAATCATCTTGTTTGCTTGTTGATCTCTCTATCTTTACTGAATCCTATATGCTTCTCTAGGCTGTTTTTATACAGTACAGAGACTCTTAAGCTCTTCTCAGGTTCCTCTGCATGATACATTTAAAGCAGTATTATACCACTTTAAACAGTCCTGGTTTCCCTCCAAAGTATCCTGGGAACTGTGGCTTGTTAAGGGTGCTGAGAGTTGTTTGGAGCTTCAATTCCCAGAGTGATTTAATAATCAGCCCCTCTTTCCAGGAATTTCTGGAAGCCTGTGTGTCTATCCTACTCTCCTTATAGGATTTGACAAATTCATGGAGGATTAGGGTTGCCATATTTCAAAAACTGAATTTTTTTAAAGTATTGCCCAAACTAGTTTACTTTATGGAGCTTTTTTTTTGCAAAATTACACACACACACAAAATTGACGCTTTTGAGCTATTTTTATGGAAAATCAGCAAAAATAACACTGCTGATGTGGGTTGACATACATCCAGATTTTCCTGGACATTTTTGCCAATTTCCACCCAGACAATGCCTCCGACTGCAATATTCTGGATATTTCTGGGAAATTCTGGACATATGGCAACCCTATGGAAGATAAGACTATCAGTGGCTACAAGCCAGGATGAATATGCTCTACTTCCACTATTGGAAGCAATGTGCCTCTGAATACTAGTTGCTAGGGAGAAGGTTCTCATTGGCAGCTGGATGGCCAGTGTGAGAACAGGATGCTGGGCCATTGGCCTGATCTAGCAAGTTCTTCTTCCATTATTGTGTGTGTGTAAGAGAGAAAGAGTGAGAGAAGGGTATCCCCACCTGCTTTTGGATGTGACCCCACCTGATACTGGCTTTGACCTACCACCACCAGTATGTGCCCCCGCTTCCCAAACATTTTCACTTTAGTAAATGCAGTCCTTGAAAGTGACATTTTTGCCCACTTCTGCGGTGCCGTCGTTTCCAATTTTAAAGTGGGGGTGATGGCAGAAGAATTGATGTCTTGCATTTGAAACACATGCTTTTGAAACGGACAACAGGACTGACTGATTGGGCACACGATTCTGCCATCCTAAATGCAGGGGGGGGATTCGGAAGGGGCAAAAGAAATCAGTGCATAAAATCTGTAAACAAAATAAGTTTTCTAGTTTTTTATGGACTTGAGTTCTAGAAATATAAACAATCTGTAAAAATTAGGAATGGGCTGGAACTGCCTCAGAGGAAGTGAGGTATCCAATGAGACCCTTGGCATAATGTGGGTGATATATTGCACATAATGAATGTACAACGAACTCTGACTGATTCAAGTGGAGCAAAGATTTTATCCATGTGGTGAATTTAACTTTTTGTTTCTCAGTGTTTATTCTCCCTCTTTGTCTCTCTGGCCTACCTTAATTCTAAGAAATAACATTTCTCAATCCCCACCTTTCTTTTTTAGCTACTGACTTATTGCCCCAGCTAAAGGTCTGTTTTTTTCCACAGGCAGCAGCAAATGAAGCTTTCCCATCACATCCATTTATCATTCTCATTGCCAGAATTAAGATTAATTAGGGTTGTCAGCACACAAGTGAACTCACAAATGTCAATTTCCCCTTTTCACTTTTTCCCTGTCAAAATAAATTGTATAACCATCACTTAATACTAAGCTCTTGTTTCCCTAATAATAGGCTGAGCGTTGAAGCCAAGGGGCTACTAAATGGAACTTCAGGAAAACATGTGGAACTTGAGAGGGGTAAACATGGCTTGGAGAACACTATCTCTACCAGGCTGTTTCTAGGATCAGAAAAAGCCCCCAGAGGGATTTGGCTAGTATTTATAAGTGGCTGCGTTTCAAAGCAATCATGGAGAACTACTACCCAGGGAATGACATTCATAACACCTGTGAGATAGTTAACCTGCAACATCTTCCCACCTTTCCCCTTCGTGCAATTTCCTGCACCCAACTTTCCGCAGATTCCATTTACAGGGCAATATCTGATAGTTGGAAACGGATTCACAGCCCACAGTAAAAATGGTGCTGGAGAACAGCCAGTCTTCATCTTTTATAATTCGCTTATTTCATCAATGAAAAACTCCAGGTGAGTTATGTGATCAGCTTTCAGGAACAATGTCACCATGTGGTATTTTCCTGTTCGTCTCATCTCCTCGTTACTCATTCCTTACAAAAGCACTCAAAGTAATCAAAAGCAAGATACAACCCTAGCAGGGGAAACTCTAACTTTTAAGAGCTGCATTTCCTGTGTCAGCATTTCCTATGCCTATGTTGTGGCGTGATATCAAGGATGGAATTTTATGAATGATTGTCTAAATAGTTACCATCACCTAAAGCAAAGGGGATGTGTACAAAAGAATAGAGTCCTGCACATGGATCACTTTTCTGTTGCCACATTAAGAGAACAAAGCTGCTCCCCCATATAGGCTGCTGTTGAATGGCCAACACTCTGATAGTGCTGATCCTGAGTTTGAGAAATGGACTGAATTAACACATTCTCTCTTCTTCTCACCAGGCAATTAGCAAAACTCACAACAAGAATAGGTCCAGTGACAGAATGCCTATTCTTATCTTTCACTGATGCCAGCCTTTACTCATGCTTTCCTAAACTTACCTGTTTTCAACTTAAATGTTTCATAACAAAAGGCTTGCAAGACGTCTCAGAGCACACTTATTAACAACTTGAGTCACGGTGATCTCAAGGGGCCTTCCTTCTGAGCAGACACTGGAAGTTTTATCTAGATAAACAGACAGATGGAAAGAGGAGAAACTGGTAGAGTGAAAATAGTGGTACATGGTTTGCAGTCTTCAAAGTCAGTATATGACACATTCCCCCAAGGGTCATCCACACTGGATTTAAGAACGTGGGGAGCTGCCTTATGCTTACATCAGGAATCACAAGACAGAGAAACCAGTAGGAGAACACTTCAGTCTCCCAGGACATTCTATACAAGATCTCAAAGTAGCTGTCTTATTACAAAAGAATTTCAGAAATAGACTTGAAAGAGAAGTTGCTGAATTGCAACTTATTACCAAACTTAAAACCATGGAGAGACCTGGTCTGAATAGAGACATTGGATTCTTATCTCATTACTGTATACATGATCAAGCTACTTTTAGCCATCTCACCCCTTGCTTTTTCCTGTAAGACTAATTGCAGTCATTAACAGTCGTCAACAGGTTTACCACACCTATCAGCCAATCACCCATTCCCACCACCCTTCTGAGTAATACCCCTCCCCACCCTCTCACTATATATAAGGGTCTGGTGACTTCTGTTTCAGTGTATCTGAAGAAGTGTGCATGCACACGAAAGCTCATACCAATGACAAACTTAGTTGGTCTATACGGTGCTACTGGAAGGATTTTTTTATTTTATTTTGCCTTATGCTGAGTCAGACTCTGCAGTGTATTTATGGTGTTTGCCATCCCTGGGCAGAAAAGATTTGCCCCTCACCCATCTCCAAAGAGTATGAAACATCTGCAATATGTTTAATTATTCTGGGTAGCCAAATGAAATAGTGCAGAATGTGAATGCAGAAAGTTAGCAGGTGAAGCCCCATCCTCAAAAACTGAGACTGCAATCCTATATACATTACCTGAGAGTAAGCCACATTGAATGCAGTGGGAGTTACTTCTGAGTAAACATGCTTAAGATTGGGTAATGATAGGGAAGTTTTAAGAGCACATGTGTGCACATGGAGGGAAAAACAATGCACGCTCACATGTGCCCCAGTGTGGACACAGCCTTTGACACTGCAAAGGGGATGCACAAACATTACGTGTCGGGTCACTTCACACATTATGCAGAGGCAAATCCAGGTTTGCCACTGAGTGTCTGCACAACAGGGAGCAGCAGCCAATGACAACTGATAAATGTTTGCAAACATCTATTTGTTGTATTTGTGGTTGTTATAGGTGTATGCTTGAAACATCGCTTTGAAGCAAAGTGATAAGAAAGTAATTTCTCGTAGTCTTTGGTCTTTGATGACTGTTTAGAACAGACATGTCAATACTTGATGTTGCCATCCCTGATCAATGAAAGTCAATGTTTCAATTTATGCCACAATGAAGCAACACTAGGGACCCTGTGGACATTCCTGGATAAGCACTTGAAAAAGAAAGGGAGGCAGAACAATCCAATGGTCCATTGTGCCAGTGGCTTTTTAGTACTGGCCTTGTGCTGTGCCAGTTGGCATGCTCCTTTACCTTGGCATAAACAGGAGTATAGAATTGCACTGTAATTACTGTTAGCTTGCATTTTGCAGACTATAAAGCATTCACATGTCCTATTTCAACATGTATTTACTAACCCTGTATTTAACAGCCAAGGTATATGAAATGACGACAAGGATGTTTGCTGTCTGAACTCTTCTCATAAATATTTCACCTCTTATTCCTACTTAAGACCATTTTCACAATGTAGTCCTAATCTAGTGATCCCATAGATCATCATACACTTTTCTGTAGGAAAAGGAGGAAAGAGATGTACATTTTTTCCCACACATCTCATCTCCTCCCATAATGAAGGGTGTGCTCATCTTACCCTATCCCTCTACAAAGTAGTTTTGGATAGAAAACTGCATTTCACAGCATATGTGTCAGAAGGTTTAGTTTTGACTGTCAGCTCTTTACTTTCCCACAGTCAATGTTCCAACCCAAACTCCAAGATGTACACACACCCTGTCTTATAATCCCCCCATCAACTCTGAAGTCTGTGGTGTAGCAGTGGCACCAGCAGTGGTAATACTGGCAAGCCAAGTCTTTCAGTTCATTGAAAACAAGCAGAGCTTCTCTCTCGCCACAGTCTGGGGCACTAATAATAGTATTACTACTTTGTATTCATATAGTGCTTTCAAATGTTCAAAGCACACTCCGATTTAGTGAGATGGAATGGGTACAGCCAGGAGCGGTGCTAGGGCTTTTTGCGCCCTAGACAAAAACACCTTCTGGCGCCCCCGGACGCATGCGTCATGACGCACGCACGCACACCGCTGATGCCCCTGCGTCCCCTCCATTGGCAGGAGGAGCGCGGGCCAAGGGGGGAGCTCGGCGCCCTCCTGCCTGTGGAGGGGACGCTTTGAGCTCCTCAGCGGCGGCGGCTGCAGCGAACGAGCGGCGGCAGCAGCAGCAGCGCCCATAGCTGAAGGCTTCAGCTGCGGGCACTGCCGCCGCTTGCTCGTTGCAGCTGCTGGGGAGCTCACAGCGTCCCCTCCGTGGGAGGGAGGGCGCTGAGCTCTCCTTTTCGCTCGCGCTCCTCCCGCCTGTGGAGGGGACGCTGGGGGCTCCTCGGCGGGCAGGCGGCGGTGGCAGTGCCCATAACTGAAGGCTTTGGCTGTGGGCACTTGCTGCCACTACCAGCACGGGGGGGGGGGGTTGCGGGGCAGGCTCGGCAGCGCCCCCTCCATTTTCGCGCCCTAGGCAATGGCCTAGTCCACGTAAATGGACGCACCGGCCCTGGGTACAGCTGAAAAATACACAGAATGGCATATTGTGTGAATGCCTGAGATGTACAAATATCATGCAAAAGGGCACTAAGGCTGTAATCTGCACTGCACATTTTCCAGTACTCTGTTCTGACCTTCAAAATCTCTGTTGTGTGTCAGTTTGAATTTCTTAGTGCAGAAAGTATTGATCTGATGTGTAGAGATCTTTCCTATTCTACTTAATTCAAGAGGGTTCTAGAACCAGTTGAGAAAAGATTTGATAGAGCATTTTTTGGTACATTATTTTCACTAATATACACATTTTTGTGCATGTGCCCCCTAATATATGTATTTATGTACATGGTTTTTGGTTGGACGACTGTGTAGGATAGTTTTTAGATTTTGAAGGATAGTTGTGTTTAGTTGGCATTTGGGGAAACCAGATCAGCTCACATTTAAACCCAAATTTCTTCCCAATTCCAAGTTGCTGTGAGGGCAAAAGTGGTAGGGAAGAAGCCTGAGTTCTTTGCAGGAAGGTTGGGATATGAATATATATTTTTAAAAATCAGACCATCTCATTGATACTCTGAATCAGGCATCAGCAACGTTTTCTGGTCGTGGGCTGGAGCATTCGCACGGACTCTCGTCCGTGGGCTGGACATGGGCCGCACATGCACAGAAGCGATTTCTGGTGCTGCGCTGCCCATGTCCAGAACACCGGAAATGGCTTCTGCACATGTCCGCGGCTGTGCAGAAGCAATTTCCAGTGCTGCGATGCCCATGTTCGGAACACCAGAAATGGCTTCTGCGCATGTCCACAGCTGCACAGAAGTGATTTCCGGTGCCATGCTGCCCATGTCTGGAACGCCGGAAATGGCTTCTGTGCATGTCCATAGTTTCTGTGGCTGCGCAGCTGCAATTTCCAGCGCCACTCGGCGAGTCCCTGTGCCGTGCTGCGCCGGTTTAGCACAGCGTGTGGGGGACTTGCCAAGTGGGCGGCTCGGTTCATGGGTGGCCCGTGGGCCGGATAAATGGCCTTCGTGGGCCGCATCCAGCCCATGGGCCAGACGTTGCCAACCTATGCTCTTAATGTTCTTTTTTAAAAAGGTGTATGTGTGCATTTTCCTTTAAAAAATAAAATCCTGCAGATTAAAGGTAAATCAAAGTGGAAAAAAATCCACAAGACAGAAATATAGGGCTCAAGTGCCAGAGTATTTCTGATATCCGACACCCATATGCTTAGGTAGCAAATGGTTTTACACTAATAGCATCTCTCGAAACTCTCTATGGCAAGATGGAGAGACACCAGAGGGCCACTGCAGCTTGACGCTGACACATTTTTCCCTTGACGTAAATCAATCCCAGACCCCATTAATTTGAACAACTGCCCTTGAATCTTTTGCCTGGCCATCGAGAGCTATTATATAACAACTAATTGGTCAATGTGTCCTCTTTAATAAGGGGAGCCTGTGCAGACGCAGGATTCAAAAAATGGCTAAGCAAAGTCCCAGCACAAAGGTGAATGGAATTACGTGAAGTTCTCACTTGTTGTGTTAACCTCTGCTGTCCATTTGGGGCAGAAACGTCAAGTGGGAAATGTCCCTGAAGTTTACTCATGGCTTAAGAGGTGAGGGAGTGGGGAAGCATGGAAGTGGGTGAAGAGTTCAGAAAGATTATGTGCTAAAAATAAGCCAAGACCCTGAAAATAAACCAAGCAGGAAGAAATCTCCTGAGTCAATGTAACTAAAATGATCAAAATCTAGCTTGACCACAATTCACTTTTTTAAATGCAAAGGGGAAGAACAAAGAAGCAATTGTCCAAATACTGTAACATGTAGTAGAGTCCCTTTGCAGATCTTGCCCAAAATTTGTAAAGTGATTGTTGTGCCTTTTGGTAATGGGAATGTGATACACACAATGAGTTGTTGTTTATTAGGGTTAATAACTTCATGCAGGGCCGGCTCTAGGTAGACTCCCGGTGGCGCGGTGTGCAAGGGCGTCCCACGGCTTTGCCGTGCGAAAACCATGCTGTACCCTGCGAGGGCGGGGGCGCCGGAGCAATCTCCGCCCCTCAGCACCAGGGCGCGCGACCTGCTCGAGACTGCCCTGACTTCATGTATGCCCTATGAAAATTTGATCCATTATTGGTAGCTGGGTGGTGTAAAAGCGTGGAATTTTGAGTACTAGAAATTACAAGTGAGGAGTCAAGTTGCAGCTACAAGAAGGAAATTTGAGTCAGTGGCAGCTAGTCACCAAAATCAGAACTTAATGAGGAGGTTTAATGCCCTTCAAGAAATAGCCTCGGGCTCTGCAGTCTGTATCCTGGACCAAAGATGTGAAAAAACATCACTATAGGATGAGTAGGCGGGAAGGTAAACGGCGTTTCCGTGTGCTGCTCTGGTTCACCAGAAATGGCTTTGTCATGCTGGCCACATGACCTGGAAGCTGTACGCCGGCTCCCTCGGCCAATAATGCGAGATGAGCGCCGCAACCCCAGAGTCGGTCACGACTGGACCTAATGGTCAGGGGTCCCTTTACCTTTACCTTTACCAGGAGGGAGATGGGAGACAAGCAATGCAGAGGCAAGTTTGGCACAGGATAAGTTCAGCAGCAGGGCTGATGGATTTGCTCTGCTGGTGTGTTTGCACCACAACAACCTCACTGCTGCCTTGCCTCTCCCTCCCAGTGAGCAGTGGTGATGCCATTAATGGGAGGTCATGTAGGCACCACTGCCCTGCCATGTAGACCACTAATGACCAGAACCACGCACACATTCACAGCTGTCACATCTGTGTACACAGCACAATCTGACCTGCACACATGTTCACTCTCCTTTTCAAGCAATTGGGCTTGAAAGAAGCGTTTTTGCTTTCCCCCCATACCTAATTTGGGGGGGGGGAGGTGATCTACACCTGGGGAGGACAGAATTAATCTTCCCTCACCAAATCCCCCTCTTCTCCACACACCCCCACACAGAAAAGAATTAGGCTTGGTGGTGTCAAAGCAAGAGAGTACTAAGAAAGGCTACAATCCTAACCCACTTACCGCGGAGCAAGTCCCAATGTAGTCAATTGGATAATTGCTTCTTAGTAGATGTGGTTAGGATTGCACTGTCAGTAGGTGACAAGGTGTATCATTTAACCCTGATATTGGTGGGGATCCAGAGAGAACTTTGGTGGGGGTCTTGCCAGCTTTTCCTTCCTGAAATACTTCTGCAATTAAAATAAATAAATAAAAATCCTTCCAGTAGCACCTTAGAGACCAACTAAGTTTGTCATAAGGTAAAGGTAAAGGGACCCCTGACCATTAGGTCCAGTCGTGACCGACTCTGGGGTTGCGCGCTCATCTCGCATTATTGGCCGAGGGAGCCGGCGTATAGCTTCCAGGTCATGTGGCCAGCATGACAAAGCCACTTCTGGCAAACCAGAGCAGCACATGGAAACGCCGTTTACCTTCCCGCTGTAGCGGTTCCTATTTATCTACTTGCATTTTGACGTGCTTTCGAACTGCTAGGTTGTCAGGAGCTGGGACCAAGCAACGGGAGCTCACCCCGTCACAGTGATTCGAACCGCCAACCTTCTGATCAGCAAGCCCTAGGCTCAGTGGTTTAACCACAGCGCCACCTGGGTCCCTAAGTTTGTCATAGGTATGAGCTTTCGTGTGCATACCTATGACAAACTTAGTTGGTCTCTAAGGTGCTACTGGAAGGATTTATTATTATTATTTTGACTGCGTCAGACCAACACGGCTACCTACCTGTAACTAGTACTTCTGCAATTCTCATGAAGTGCTGCTCTTGGGAGTCCACAACTTTCAGAGATAGGGTGCTGGGGTCTGTGTTAGTAAATGATCTAAAAAGCCCCCATGGCCTTTGGATCCTGATGCTGTCTGGAATTTATTGGGCAAGAGCTGCTATCTCTGCAAGAAATTCCACTGAAGGTGGTTTTTATTTTATTTTAGCATCACTTTTCAGCTTTGGCATACAGACTGCTGTGGTGCAGCTGTCTGAAGCCTGGAAGCATACCATCCCAGAATTCCTAGTCTTCTGAACATATAATAATATAATTCGGCTATGCCAGTGTAGCCCTATAGACATAATCTATGATGTGCTAAAGTGTACATAAAGCTGAAAGGCATCATAAGCAGAACTGAAGGTCTGGATGTACGTTTGTACAGAGCAACTAATAGAACCCATCTTAGGAGCCTAAACATATGAAGGTGCTCTGTCGAGTGGGGTGGTTGTTCTCCTCCCCAGGCCCTTTAAGATGACAGAGTGAATCTCACGCCTTAGGTTTAAGAGATGCTAAGGTTTGGAGATCCTCCGCCAAAAGCATGTGATAGCAGATGGCCATGGATCACTACAGTGCAATTATAAAAAGGGAGCTATTGATATTCTTGAGGTAATCATCACTTGCTTTTTATGTGCTTCTCAGCGAATACTCATAAGGAAGAGTGTTTACTTCAGGTTGAAGAACAAAGATGTTAAATATTAGGTATAGATTCAGCCCGTCCAGGCTGAAAGAATGCATTTCTGTTAAAATTTAGAAAATGAAAGATGGGAGTCAGGAATTTGAAAAAGTGTAATGTTGGGGGAAAGGGGATAAGAAAGTGGGACAAAACAGACAAGAAAAATAAAGGTGAAATAAATTTAGGGAAGGAAAACTTGAGATAGTGACTGGGGGGAAATAATGCTGGAAACAGCAGTGTTTTGCCAGGGGGTGGGGTGTTGAATGTAGTACCATAGAGGCATATCCACTCTTAATGTCCCGCTATTGTCTCTGGGCGAACATTTTTTTGTTTGTTTCTGCAACACCACAAAGCCTGCAAAACCTGCATATAAACCACAATGGAGGGATGAGTTTTATGTGTATACTACAGGTCGCCACCTCATGCCATCTTCAACACTCTGAAAAGGACCTAATAATAATAATAATAATTAATAATAATATATATAGACATTCACAAAGGGTGCAAAGAGACGTTTTTATGACTGCAAGTTGTTTTTTTCATGCTGTCACCTACCCTGCGGCCTTATAGTGAATAAGCAAGCAAGAAAACAATCAAACTTCAGAATCCAGCCCAAGTTGATTGTGATTAAGTAGTATGAAAAACCAATGGAACAAGTCAGCCACTAGTAGTATTGCACTCCTTCGTCACCACTGTCTTAAATTGGACTGGGCCCCTTTATAAATGCAGGAGGCAATGTTACAGTGAGGTCACTTCAGATTCTGGATTTGTCTTATGTGGGGGGAGGGCTCTTTAGATGTGGGGGGGGAGCTTTCAAAATGTAGTAAAACAGCCCTGCTGCATTTAGGGCCCGATCTGCTATGAAAGGACCCTCTTTGGGTGGTAATGTGCATTACTTTACTTACTGGTGGGGTGTGTCTGGCCAGTCTGCTAAGAGGGGCTCTGGGCATCTGCCCCCAATTCCTCCTCTGATGCCACCGCTGGCAGAAGGAAGTAGAGACCTGAGAGGAAGGGGGAGGTAAGAGGGGACAGGGAGGAATGGAAAGAATGTTGTTGGTTTTTTCTCCACATGGAGGTTTAATTTTAATTCCAAGAAACCAGGATGACCTTCCAGCAGGCCTGGGGCAAAGGAGAGACAAGAGAATCCTGTCTCCTCCTATTGGTGTTCCTTTAGCAAGAGTTTGAACACAGAAATGAACTTTAGCTGCATGTACAACATACATACATACATACATACATACATACATACATACATACATACATACATACATACAACATTTAAATGACACACCCACACCCCCAAAAAGAATTCTGGGAATTGTAGTTTGCTACTCATGGTGGGGCTACACTTCCTAGCACCCGTAAGAAACTTCAGTTCCCAGGATTCGGTGGGGAGAGGAGCAGTACTGTAAATGTACTGTAAATCCTCTTCTGAGTTGCTATCTATTTTATTTCTCTCATATTTTTCTTTTAAAAAATGTTACTTAAAAAAATGAAGTAATAAAATGAGGAGGGGGGCGGGGGGCAATCCCCCCCCCTGTTTTAATTGAATTATTCAGCTGCCCTCTGGGGTTGACATTGGGATACATGAGGCTTTTGTGTAATATCAGCAGGAATTCTGCAGACATTTTCTCCTCACCCAGTCCCAGGGAATGGAGGGAGGATTTCAAAGGAGAAGGGAAAGGGGGAAAGAGGGGAGGGGAGAGAAGCGTAAGCTAATAGGGATGGAATTATTTTGCGATGGCTGGAGGGATAAGAGAATGAGGGCGGAGGGAGAAAGGGAAAGAAAGTCACTGCAGAAACTGAAAGCTGACTCCCTCTAGTAGCCCAAGGCAGTGCTCTGACCTGGGGTAGCTGCCCTTTTAGCCAAAGATACAGACAAAGTTCAGGGCACAGGGAAAGCTGGATAAATAAGAAACATTTATTTGGGGACTGATCCCCCAGCAGCAGGACACGGCTGTCTATTAAAAGTGGACTAGCCAGGCACTCTCGGGAGACCTGCTCTGCAAGATTGTTGACTCACACAAACTGTGATGGACATGCTGTGTCTTATCCCCCTAAGGCAAAAGAAAAAAGAAAAAAGCAGCACCGGTTGGCCTTCCGCCCACCTTGTGAGGGAGGGAATCAGGGCCTCTAGTGTGCAGACCTTATAACAGGCACCTCTATATCCTATTGTTCTTTGTTTCAGTCTTTTGGTCCTTAAACACACAGAACCACCACTCTGCTTTACATTTTGTGAGGGGGTCCTTAAAAGGAATTGTCTGTGCTCATCTGATGGGAGATGGTACTCATAAAAGGCAATATTTTGAGGGGGGAAGGAAGATTTTGTGAAGAGACTTTCACATTCCCAGGTAACAATGAAACACCTAAGCAGCCCTTAAATGTTTGAGGTTTTGTTTAAATCTATGGGAAAGGAATGAACTCACTGACGATCAGAATACAGTGGTACCTCCGGTTACGAACGCGATCCGTTCCGGATCGCAGTTCGTAACCCGAAAACTTCGTAACCCCAAAACGGCATTTTGCGCATGCGCAAAGCACTATTTTCTCTATTTTCGCGCTTTGTGCATGCGCAAATGCGTGTGGCGCTTCTGCGCACACGCCGAAAATACTTCCGGGTTTGCACAGTTCGTAACCCGGGTTGTTCGTAACCCGAGGTGTTCGCAACCCGAGGTACGACTCTAGGGGTATGCTCCGAGAAAGAACAATGTGTGTGTGTGTGTGTGTTCTAGTTTCTATTCTGAGGCCTCCCTAGACATTGGTTGCCCAGACTTCATTGCTAGTTGCAAAGGGCCCCCATGATCATTCAAGTTTTAGGGTCCCAAAAATGTAGGTGCACCACTGCACCCAGTGAAAAAGGAAATGGGTTTCTTTTTTAATGAAGAACTTTGCTCCCTCATCTGGCCTTTAGCTGATGTGGCTACACTGGTCCACACCTGAAATTTGCTGAGGGGATTGTTTCCCCTTTCCCACCCCAACAGCTCTAAAATTCAAGTCTAAAGGTTCTGTATTATTATGGAAAAGGATGCTTCTCAACCACACATGTGACAGCAAACAATAAACTTTGATTTTTCTCACAGACATGCACATACTGCTTAGCCCTGGGACAAGAAAGATATACTATGCTTTTCATAGTATATAAATCATAAACACATGAAGGAATAAAAAGAGATATATTTGCAAACCACCCCACCAACTCCTATAGTCACTTGAGACAGAATATTCTTGGGAACAAATTGTGTTTTGGTGGAAGGCCTACACAGAGCTTACTACATAATATGGGCCCATCTGGATGCCAGTTCCACTGAGGTCTGTGCGGGAAAGAGAGACAGCTTCAGCCATAAATCCATTCCTCTGAACATGACAAGTGTGAGCTTTATATTTCAAGGACAGGAAGAAAGGCAGTGTGTGGGAACATTTCTGCCTCTGCTGAACAAGTAGAGAAAGATATAGCAATGCTGTACACAGACTGGAGGCCGAAAAGCACTGCTGGCCTACAGGGTGCTGATCATAGAAACTGGCGTATATGTAAATTTAAGGAAAACAAATGCAAAGAGCTTTTAATATTCTGTTGCACCAGTGCAATTCATTGCAATCTTTGTTGTATTGTTATATTGAGTTATATATGTTGCAGCCTCAGTATACAGTCCGTGCAAGCTCAGTTCACATGTAATACTTAACCATGGTTTAATGTTGACAGCATGAACAGCAGCCTCCTACCCTCTCCTCCTCCGACACAGCAGAAAGCTCCCAGCACATAAACATCCACGATTGAACTACCCAAACTTCCTTCTTACAGCCGAACTCAGAGGACCGTGAATAGTTAAACCATGATTCCTTCACAAGCCAGGATCAAAACTACAGCTTGATTCTGACTTGTTTGAACAAACCATAGCTTAAACTAACCAGCGTTCAGACAAGGGTTTTTCCAACCCTTGGAGGAAGTGCTGAGGCAGACTCCTTGCTGCTTGTGCACATAGCACTACTAAATCATGGGGGGGGGCATTGTCCAAGAAGAGCCACAGGCCTACTTGGGTCATAATGTGGGTTGTGCTGTCCATGGTAGGGTTTGCGCCACTTCATACAACACTGTAGAAACCAACTACAGAAAACACTGAGCTATGTGGACCAATGGCCTAAGACAGAAGTGAGCTGTCTCAGGCCTGGGGGCTAAAAGTGGTCATCCAGAGTGAGAAATAGCAGGCGCCTAGAACTTCCTGTTTCCTCAAACCATACTCCTCTCCCCAGGTGCACCAACTCTCAGGCGGTGGAGGGGGTCAATATTTGCTGGCAGGGGGCCGGCCCCCCAAAAATGTTGAGGGTCAGAGGAGGCCAAGCATGGCATCATTCGATGACTGGCTCCTCCTGAGGGCAAGAGAGAAAGTCGTGCCACACCACGATGGACTCGGCGTTCAGCCTCCTCCCAACGATGTGACATTGCGTGCACCAGGAGTCACACACATGCAATGTGCCCATGATGTCGTGTGCATGTGGCACACACCCCCCCACAATCTTGGGTGCCTCTCCCCAGTGCATGCTCCTCGTTGGCCATGCTCCATACCCTCAAGAACTTTCAGGTGGCTGGAATCTGCCTCTGAACTACGATGATGCCTCTTTATTACCTGCATGAAAGATGGAGAGAAGGTGTGTGCGCATGAGTAAAAGACTGTGGCTTTTGTGTGGTTTGAACACATACCCTGCGTTGCCCAAATCTGGGACACCGTCTTCCAGGTCTGAAATCCCGTGCCAGCCACATGACCGGTGCAAGACCTGGTAAAAGCACTTTTTGGTGCACAGCGCCCCAAAACACGCATTTTGGGGTGCTGCGTGAGATCGTAGGCCCTAAAAAAAACACTGGGGGGGGGGCAAGATCTCAGCCCGAAATCACACGAGAGCATGGCACCCAAAATGGCTGCCATGTTTTTGCAGGTGAAAAACAGGATGTCCTGTTTCCTGGGCAATAGGCAGAGCATAGTACTGCTCCGTTCACTTTTGTCTTTGGCTCCACCCACAGCTGACATGCAGGATCTGGAAGGTTCCTCAGGAGGGATTGTAGCCCTCAGGTTGAAAAAAGCTTCCCTACTCCAGACTAAAGCAACCTGCTAACTGGGTATGGAAGCTTTAGGCAGGGAACAGAAGTAGGACATTACCATTTACTAAAGCTATATAACACAACACAGAAAAACAAGAATGATGGCTGCCATCCGTGTCAAGGCCCACCTTTCAGTTCAGGACTCCTTGGTGGCTTCTCCATTGATGTTGTTGCCAGCCTGCGTACTTCTTGGAGACTGCCTTTTTGGCAGGTCATGTATTGAGCCTTTAATGCAGCTTCATATAGAAATTGAATGGAATACTATTTATATATGCTATAAAAATTTACTGCCAAGTTGCTATTTTAAAACCCACATAATCATTTCAAGTCACATTGGTTAAAGATTTACAAGATTTGAAAAAAAAACTATTAAAAAAAACTTTGACAATTTAGCCATCACCACAGAGTCTCCACGTAATAGCAAGCTTTTTAACATGCAAGTCTGGAAGCAGGGGTGTCTTCCGTTTATTTCTGTTTCCATTTGCTCCGCACTTTTGTGTTTGTTTCTAGTTTTTAAAATTGCATTCTTGACAAACGCTGTATATCTGGAAGAATTTCCATGTTTTCTTGTGCTTATTAGCACTAATAAAAACATACTCATTTTCTCAAAAGTGTAACATTTAGTTTAATGGTCTTTCTTTCTCTTCTCCTGTCCTTCTGCTTAAGGTTTATTTTCTCTGTGCTTGTCTTTCTCTTTCTCTCTTTAGATTGAAACGGTCTGACATGGGCTACAACTAAAACACCAATCCATGTACCGGTATGCATTCCATGCACAACTTTTTAAAAGCCCTAATCATGTTCTGGGAGTCTGGAAATACATGCTGTTGGGCATGCAATGCTGGGCACTGGGATGGAGAGCCTATGACCCTCCAAATGATGATGGGTTCCAACTCCCATCACCACCAGCCAGTATGGCCAATGCTCAGGGATTCTTTATGCAAATGGAACACTGCATGTAGCAGCTGCATTTTGAAATGCTCCAAATCTTGGGAAAATGCACTGAACTAGATGTAATTTGCTGAGATCCACATCCCACATGCTGAACTCAGGAATATCTCATTGCTGTATTTTGTTTGGATCAAGCAAACATTCAAAGCAGTCCTGAAAGACCTACATTGGCTCCCAGTACGTTTCCGAGCACAATTCAAAGTGTTGAATTGTGTTGGTGCTGACCTTTAAAGCCCTAAATGGCCTCGGTCCAGAATACCTGAAGGAGCGTCTCCATCCCCATCATTCAGCCCAGACACTGAGGTCCTCCTGCGAAGGCCTCCTGGCAGTTCCCTCACTGCTAGAAGTGAGGTTACAGGGAACCAGGCAGAGGGCCTTCTCGGTAATGGCGCCCGCCCTGTGGAACGCCCTCCCATCAGATGTCAAGGAAATAAACAACTAGCTGGCTTTTAGGAGACACCTGAGGTTTTTAATGTTTGATGTTTTATTGTGTTTAATTCTGTTGGGAGCTGCCCAGAGTAGCTGGGGAAACCCAGCCAGATGGGCAGGGTATAAATAATATATTATTATTATTATTATTATTATTATTATTATTATTTATTACTGAAATATTCACTCAAGTAAATTCACTAGGCTAGGAGTGTGTATCTTCCCCGATTAGAATAATACTGAGCAGAGTAAACACTGTGTAACAATTTTTAGATTTTGTTTCCTCAGTCACTGTTGTTCTTCTCCCTCCCCTCCGCCCCCCTTGCTCCTTTGTGAGTTGTGGGAGGTTTCGGTCCGCCTCCTGTAGAAAAGGCAGTCCTGAAGTCCTTTGTGAAAATCTGTTTATTTACACATGTAGAAGATGAGAGACAGATAGGATGGGAAAGGAAAGTTAGCAAAGGCAATGCTAGCCCAAGGCAGAATTAGCTGAGGCTTCACTGTAGAACAGGCTGTAGTTTAGCAGTTGATCTCAGTCTTTGCATGCCTAATATCCCAGGTTCAGTCCCCGGCATCTCCAATCTAAGAACCTGAATCAGGAAGCAAGGATGGGGGCCAGGGACTCTGGAGAAATGTATGTAGTCAGTGGTGGCCTTGTCAGACCTAGGGATGGGGGAGAGATTTGATTAAGTTTGCATGTAAAATTAACCTATCTAATTTCCAATATGCAAACTAAAGCACAGTCAGCCTTTGGAACTCACACATCTCCTAATCTTGCAGTGCCTTTCTACAGCCAAGTAATGTGAGCAAAAAATGCATATACAGTGCCAGGGTAGTATGTGCATATAAATGCATATATTTGTGAGCATAACATACAAGAATGCATTGCATATGGGGAAATCGCATTAGGAAAATGTGTACACTAGCAAAACTGCAAACATCACTGCCACCTGTGGCAATGGATTCCATAGCTTTACTGAGCACTGGGTGTAAAAGTACTTTCTTTTTATCTTTTATGTGTGCACATGAACTAAGCACAATACAATACTGAATCCTGATTATGAAAATCCTATGGATAAATGTTCTTCCTAATGTCCATTCTTTATGAGGAGCTCAGACTGTTATAAATCCTGAATAGTTCTCTACAGCATTCAGGCACCCTGGTGGATGGCGAATACCCTCATCCTAAGCATGTTGCTGTACAGCCTTCATTCATTCCAGTAAAACATCAGAAGGCCTGCTGCAGAAACCCAAGTAAATCAATGGATGTTACACAGCGGTAATGTTTGGAAAATTGCAGGCACTGTTTCAGCGGCATTCGCTCTTAGCAGAATGACGCCACAGAGAGCTCCTAGTTGAGTAGTCTAGCATCTGTGTCCATGTGTGTGTCTATCAGAAAATAGCCGCTGCCTCAAGGCCTACGTTCTTCTTAGGATTTGTTTGCTTTAATTAAATACTGTTTTCAAAAGTATATTTTAAGTCAATATTCAGTAAATATCCTTCTCAGTTTTTCTTTCTTCCTTTCTGCAGCTTGACACTTCTATTCGGAAGGGTGCATTGATTCGTGGACTTGACTTGGTTACCTTGGCAAGTAACTTTTACAAGAGTGCCAAAGTAACCAGGCTAATGGGCCAAGAGCACAAATATTAAGGGGGAAAGAAAGAAAAATGGTTTGACTGACAAAAGCAATTGAAAAAGAGAGAAGGGGTGCCTGGTTTATAGAAAAGTGCTTGCTATACTATTTTAATGTTAAAATTGCTGGTTTTCGTTTACCACCCACTGTTCTGCCCAGATGGGATCGCCTGGAGCAGGTATCTAATATTTGTAGGCATTGGAAAGTTCTGGAATTAATACAGTTTGGTGCAAATATCTGTCTAGCCTGATCTGAGTCACCCTGACAGACTACCTTTAACCCACAGGATCTTTGGGAAATACAGTATTGGTTCGTGTCACAAGTAAAACACAAAGTAATCACTGAAAGAGGCACACACTACCATCATCCAAAGGAGAATCTAGAGTAACCTCCAACCTGGAGGAAGTCTGTCCTTTGTTAGGTTCTTCCTGCTACCGTACAAGACTAGGAACTGGGAAGGACCAGAACTCTATGATCAGTCCACAAAGCTGCTACACACAGCTGTTACAAGAAAGAAGATTCCGACTAAACATTAAAAAGAACTTTTTGGTGCTAAGAGCTATTTGACATTGGAACAGACTTCCTTGGAAGGTGGTGGACCCTTATTCATTGGAGGTTTTTAAGCAGAGGATGGATGGTCATCTATCATGAATCCTTTGCTTGCGATTCCTGCAGGGGTTGGCCTAGACCAGGGATCCCCAAACTAAGGGCCGGGGGCCGGATGCAGCCCAATTGCCTTCTAAATCCGGGCCGCAGATGATCCAGGAATCAACATGTTTTTACATGAGTAGAATGTGTCCTTTTATTTAAAATGCATCTCTGGGTTTTTTGTGGGGCCTGCCTGGTGTTTTTACATGAGTAGAATGTGTCCTTTTATTTAAAATGCATCTCTGGGTTATTTGTGGGGCATAGGAATTCGTTCATATTTTTTTCCAAAATATAGTCCGTCCGCCCCCACAAGGTCTGAGGGACAGTGGACCAGCCCCCTGCTGAAAAAGTTTGCTGACCCCTGGCCTAGACCCTTGGAGTCTTTCCTTGACCCTTGGAATCTTTCCAACTCTACAATAACAGCCACGTCACAATACATAAAATGCCACAGTACATAAGGTCAAATGGAGCAACAGTCATGCTGGGCTGGCCAGGGCTGATGGGAGTTGTAGTCGAAGACATTCAGAGGGATAGCAGGTTGGCAAAGGCTGAGCAAGGTACCACCTGGTGATTGGAATGAGTGCCGCAAGCAGGTTCCATGTCTCACCATCCCCAAGACAAAAGGGCCCATGGTGATTTTTTGTTTTAAGTGCATTATATTATTGTTCTTGTACTCCACCTGGGATTGAATTCACTGAAGGGGTGATTATAATTTAAAATAAAAATGAGTGCTTTAATGTCTCTAGGGAAACCCCAGTGGTGCATGTGTGGAATTGCACAACATACTAGAATTCATAACTTGTAGAAGTTTTATACTTATTTAATTAAGAGTATCAAATTCTTTAGGCTGAAATCCTAAGCATGCTTACTTGGGAGAAAGTTCTGTTGACTCATTTCTGAGCAGACGTGGTGAGGATTGCACTTCCAACTTGATTTTGTGCAAAACAGACAGAAAATCCTTATACATAAGCTACTGGTGATACGTTAGCTTTCAGTTACAATTTCCACCTCTGGCTTGCAAGTGGCCTTTAATGCAGTTTATTAAGGGGGGGGGGGATTGGGAGGAGGTATGTTTCCAGAAAACACAATTGATTTTTGTTTTGGACAGAGGTCAGGTTAACAATCCACATTCCTCTCTTATTGGGACATAAGGGCAACAAATCGAGCCAAAACATTTCAGAAAAGCTTTGCTGCTTGTAGTCTACCTGCTCTGTGTATTTGTGAAAGTTGGCCAGAGGGGATGAAAGGGGGAGAGAGAAAGAGAAGCAAACACACACACACACAGAGGAATGGGCTCCGGGTTGGAAAAAGAAACAACATTGCAAAGGTCAATGTTCAGATGATGGTATCACATCCTCCTTTCATCCCAGCAGTTCATGCGAAGGCCGGGATCCTTGCTTGGCTTTACTTTAGGGAAAACTCTTGCTTTATTTGTTCACGTTGAACTGCTATCAGAGCTCAGTGTCTCAGTGTTGTGTTTTAATAACATCAGTTTCCCCAGACCAGATACATATGAAGTCAGTTAGACGAATCTATAAACAATGGATAGTCACGCAACAGAGGATTTTTGATTCCAAGATAACCTCTCTGAGGGCACATCTAGTGAAGCTAAGGCTGGGTCCTTCAGGCAGCCTCAAAGGAAAACTCCTTATTTCAATGGGATGAAGCTGAAATATTTCTCATTTAGGGTGTTGCTTCCCCCCCCCTAGGTTTGTGAAGGTTGTTCAGATCTCCAGAAAAGCATTTCCATTCTTAAAAGTGTATAAAAGAAGACAGCATTTCAGTGCTCATAGAGCAGATACTAGATTTCATTCCTGACATACTCAAACCCTTGAGACCTTCATTGTGGGTGGAATGCAATTCCATTAGTTTGACCTAGGTTTTACGTTTGTTGGTTACTTGTTCTTCTTAGGTGAGCTGTTGAAGTGACTAATGGTTGCAATTCTTATATCCCAATGTCTGAATGTTTCGATTCTTATATCCCAATAAACCTAACCAAGTTTATTTGGAAGACATCCTGTTTATTGAACATTCATCCTGATTCATTTGTGCCGAGTTTGTAGGGAAGTTAAACAAATTTAGCTGTTTATTGAGCATTCATTCTGATTTGTTTGCAGTAAGGTTATATGATGTTGAGTTGAGCCATTGTTATCCCACACTTTCCAGTGCATTTGACCATCACTTACCTTACACAGCAAGTACTATTCTAAAGAGGAGTGGGTTCATTGTGCCAGAGCACTGCTCAGCTTTAATTGAGCCATCTGAATTTCCTGATATGTGATTAGATCCCACCTGAAAATAACAAGAGACTGGAAGCAGCTCCACTGAAGGGCTGAAGTCTTACTTTTGACATAAAACAAATCAATCATTTTTGCTTGAAAACATGTTTTAATTTAGCCTTAATAAGCATGCTGTAATAGGGGAACATAAATAAATTTTATGGCAAAAATGGCAGAGTCCTCAGGCACTCAAAAGACTTGCATATTTATTGTAACTTAGGATTTCAAAAGGTAGAGGCCACTTTGTCAGCGTACGTTTTTAACATGCCTCTGTGTTGCTTTTTAAGCAACCTGAAATTCTACCTTTAATACCTGGCTGCAATACTGAAAATACATCTGAGTACTGTAAAGGTAAACCTCATTGGTTTAATCATCCTTTGGTAAAGGTGGTTAGCAGATTTTTTTTTCCAGCAGCTGGCCTTAACAATGGCTAAAGGAATAGCCAAAACATTTCTGGAAGGAGAGTACCAATTTGGAGAAAGAGGTGTGTCTTTATCCCACCCACCCCTTCTCTTTGGGCTGGGAATTGTATTATCATGGGGTGGGTGTGTAGACATAGTCACTGGGCTGCTCACTTCGCAGATCTGATATTGGAGCAATGGACTTTAGAGTGTTAAGCTATAGGCCCCCATCTAAGCTCAGTCTACCTACTATATATTTTGGGGAGTGGCTTGTCCATTTTTTCTCCATAGTTTTGGATGCCTCTCAAGATATCATCACCAAACTTGGCATGAAGTTTCACAAAGTGGGATCCATGCCAGGTTCCAGTAGTGTTAACAGTATTCTACCTAGAGTCATGCCCTCCTGCTAACCCTGTGTGCATTTTTGCTCGCATCAAGGCATGCTCTGTTTATTGTTCATATGTTTTGTTTTGCTGTAACTGGTTGCATTACTTTCTCCTGGGCTATAATACTGCGTTCCAAGTACAAATATTTCATCATGAGAGGAAACCTAGCATGTTGACCTGAGCTATTACGAACTGAGCGGATAACTTTATTTTCACAGGGAAAAGAATTATTTTTCTCATTTTCTTCTCAACTGGAGCATTTTCTGCAATAGAACTACTGTCTCTTGTGCCTTCATTGCTTCTCTCCTTCCTTCCTCTTCCCTAAAAATAACTATGTTGTACTGTGAGTTTTCAGCATTATTGCTGAAAAACTAATGTCCAGGATTTCCATTTTCTAATTATAATTGCCTAATCATAACTGCTACAATAATAGCTGTTTTTAATGTTACCCATCACCTTCCCATTATTTATAGATGATCCTTTGTTTTCAAAAGATACAGACCAGAATATATATATATATTTAAAAGGCCTTTGGGCTTCTGCTTCTTAAACAGTTTCAAATGCACCCTTGCAGATGGGGTGGCTACTTACGTATATATCATCAAAAGAAGTGGAAATACCACCAACAAAATGTGTGTGTGCTCATTTGTATGCATAGATGTGCACTTAGAAATTATTGCTGGAATTTAAGTAGAAATATAGTATGGTCCATGGGGTCACGAAGAGTCGGACACGACTAAACGACTAAACAACAACAATAGTACGTCTTACTACACTGGGGAAGACTGTGACCAGGTCACCAGTGTGCCTCCTCAATCTGCTGTCCATATGCTGACTGTAGATGGGCAGCTTCAAAACTGCTGCTCTCCCTTCTTATGGTTCTTTATCATTAAAATGCAATTGGACCAGGCAGCCCTTCAAAAGGAGGACACCTTCAAATGGCGGAATGTGAAGCCTGACACATGGTCATTCTTCGTATCTAGGGGTATTTGTTATTCAGAGAAAAGGAGCGAGCAGGGACTCTCCCTTGGAAAGCTTGTCCTTCTTCAGGACTAGAACCATAACAGGACAGGTAAGGGGTTGAGAAAGAATGACCTTTCAGGTGCTCCTAGGTAAAACCTGGGAGAAATTTCACTTGACATGAACAGCCTAGCACAGTGCTGCTCCAATGGTTGGCTGGGGCCTCTGTACAATTTCAGTGAGGCCTTAGTGCCATATCTCACTCAGAGCCTCCTCACTCACCTCCCTCGGCTATGACATAGCCTTTTCGTTGGACCAGTAGCAGCCCCGGCAGCCCCAACATGCTGAAAATGGTGGCTAGGAGACAAGAGTATTACTGTGGAGGAGAAAGCAAGGAAAGAGAATCTTCCCTCCTCTGGAGAAGGTGCTAAAGGAAATTGGAAAGAGAGCTTTAAAAAAAAAGATATATACAACAAACCGGGAATGCAAAATAAATTTTTAGGGTTGCACTACCCTTTTGTGGCTGTTGGGCCTCAATAATTTTCAGCTTTCCCAACAGTGCCTTGGAGGTAGGCAGGTTAAGAACCCACGGCCTAACTAATAATAATAATAATAATAATAATAATAATAATAATAATAATAATTTACTATTTATACCCCGCCCATCTGGCTGGGTTTCCCCAGCCACTCTGGGCGGCTTCCAACAGAAAAATAAAACACAGTAGTAATCTATTAAACATTAAAAGCCTCCCTGAACAGGGCTGCCTTCAGATGTCTTCTAAAAGTCTGGTAGTTGTTTTCCTCTTTGACATCTGTTGGGAGGGCGTTCCACAGGGCAGGCACCACCACCGAGAAGGCCCTCTGCCTAGTTCCCTGCAACTTGGCTTCTTACAACGAGGGAACCACCAGAAGGCCCTCGGTGATGGACCTCAGTGTCCGGGCAGAATGATGGAGGTGGAGACGCTCCTTCAGGTATACTGGACCGAGGCCATTTGGGGCTTTAAAGGTCAGCACCTACACTTTGAATTGTGCTCGGAAATTTTGCAGTGCATTTGTCACAACAGGAGCAGTTGAAGGGAGCAGGATATGATTTGATAATAATGGACCTCTCTAGGAGCCATAGGAGCCAGCTCCAGGGTGCCGTGGGTGCTTGGACATGCACAATAATATAATTGTGGGAGCCGAGGACTCACAAAGTCAATGAAAAAAGCCAGCAGGCGGCAGCTGTGCTGCCTCAGACAGAGAAGTAGTTCAGCTCCGCCATCTGCATCCAGCCAGCGAGTGAGGGGCTCGGTGAGGGGCTCGGACATGGAGGCAGTCTCTCTGAGCCCTTCCCCACAGAAAAGGGGGCCTCACTGACTGCGGAGAGGAGAAGGAAGAGGAGTCACCGCTGCCGTCTGCCGCAACATGGACATGTGACGTCACATGCACACGCCTAGTGCGTGTGACATCACACACACTATGTGTGGTGTCAGACAGCCACATTGCGGAGGGCACCCACAATCCTGAGGATGAGACGGCGCCCCTTCTGGGAGCTGCTATACACCCTGCTCTCCAGGCACAGCAGGGCTGTAACTAGGAGTGTTTGGGGAAATGGCAGTGCTGTGGATGAGAGCTTGACTCTGCCTCCCCTCAGTGAGTTCTACAGTGTATCTGTTCACAGAATGAGATGTGTAGCCAACGTTTCTCACAAGCTGTTAAACCAAAGCGAACCTTTTGCCAAGTGTTTCCAATGTGCGTATATATCTGTGCTAAGTGGCAGGAGGCATCAAGTAGCTCTTTATAGTCTTTCACTATGAAGTGCTGATGAACAGAAATACCAAATGAATGGCTTCCAGAAACAATGGGGAAAGCCATCACTCTTGTTTCTCTTTGGCATCAGTTTCTCTTTAAAAGAGAGGGAAGGCTGTGAGGGGAAGGAAGGAGAGAACCAAGGAAGAACTAATTTCAAAGGAAGAAAGCATGTTCAACATATTTTTAAATAACTCACTTGATTTACAAAATAGAGTAATGGGGGCCATGCTCATAAATATACATATATATATATTGCCCAGAATGCAAAACAATTCCATCTGGAGAATTGGGTATTGTTTTGAACAAAGGGCTTCCACTCCGAGTCATTAATAGTGTATTTTATTAAAGGAAAATTGGCTTCAAAAGCGGTTGGGATTTGTGGGAATAAAAATAAAACTGGGATGAAAGTAATTATCCTCTACCTCGTTCCTTCCCTCATGCTCATTTGTCTCTCCTAGGCACAGACAGCAGCAGCAACTCGGCTGTCTTCTGTTCTTTCCATGTTTGATCTTTTCCTGCCTTTTCTTCGGCTGGATGTTGGCGCCAATGGGAAGGCCGTGCATCATGTCCACACTCTATGCGATATCTGTTCATGCAACTTGGAACAGGCAGCGCATCAGAGGGGGAAATGAGATCTCCCAGGAATCCATGCAAATAATTCATTCTTAAAAAGCAAAAACAATAATAACAACACAGTGACCAATATTAGATCTATACATTTGGAGATGGACCTTTGGCTCTCTATGACTTCTAGTTGGAAGAAAGGTTGCTGACCGTCAACCCAAATATGTCAATGTCCAAATTGTGAAATCAATTTTGAAAAGCCAGAAAGCGGTGGAATCATAGGAACACAGGAAGCTGCCTTATACCGAGCCAGACCATTGGTGCATCAAGCTCACTACTGTCTACACTGACTGTCAATGACTTTGCAGGATTGCAGAGAAAGTGTCCTTCCAGCCCTACCTGGAGATGCTAGAGATTAAATCTGGGGCCTTCTGCATGCAAAGCAAATGCTCTCTCACTGTACTATGGCCCTTCCCCACATTTAATATAAAACTTTCGTAGCCAAAGCAGCACTATCCATGCAAAAGAGGAAGGTATCAGCTGGCTTGAAATACCACCTCCCACCGCCCTCCCACTTGCAAACATGTTTTGTTTTAAGGGGGGGTTAAGGAAGGACACCCCCCAAAAAAGAAAACCCAGGCCAATAAGAATTCAGCCACAGAGTACTTATTATTTGCTGGGAGGGGCCAGGAACGGAAAACTGTTGAAGAGAAAGAACAGAATGGAGTGTCCTGGCAAGGGCCTGGCTGGCTGGCATGCATCCTGAACAGGAGCATTTGGTTCACGCTACAGTATTTTGCTGCAGTTCCCATTTATCACAGAAGTGCTGTCCTTCGTTGTGCCTGTGTAAAATGCCATCTTGTTATCAGTGCCTGGCATATACCAATTTTTGAAAGCCAAATATAAAATCCTTGGGCTAAATAGAATGGTGAACTGTTTCCTGTACTTCTTGGCCATGTGGTGGGGGCAGAGAATCTTTTCATTTGAATGCGAGAAGAAAGGCTGTCCAAATGCTGCTTGTCAAAAGCAATCTTCTGTTGCTAAGATGAGATCTCTTTTATGTTTAAGGAATATGCAAAATCCCTCCATCCTGACTGCTCATCATCTCTTTGGGCCATGTCGTCTGCTGTTTATGTATTTCAGAGGGCAGGTAATTATAACTCTGTGGCCAGGTTACAGTCAAATATTTTCCTGTGATGGAGGCTTACACAGAAAGGTCACCCTCAATCCACTTTTCCATGGTCTGCCCCATTTCTCCTTTCGCTTCCAAGACACCGCAAGATAATTTCACCAGAATGCTGCCGGCTTACAACTAAACCCTTTCAGACCAAGAGCAAAGTTGCAAGAGGTGGTTTCTGTGGTGGGGCACCGTGCCGGGACTATAACCACACTTAGCTTTAAATGCCATTACAAGGCTACAGAAAATATATTTTAAAAAAACACCATAAATAGTCATCTTCAGAAAAACCGTTCTCAGCCGGTGAGATTAAATAAGACTGGTGTGCATCCTGCTTATAAAATAAGCTGGAGACAAGGTGAAGGACAGCAACACCTATGGCTCAAATTCGCTGTCAAGTTCATACTAAACCAAGTTGAAAGACTAGAAGCAACAACATTGGTCTTGGGTAAAAGACATTGCAAGCTACTATTTCACATAAGACAAAATACACAGTCCCTGTACCATTGCCATATTTAATCTCTACTGTTGTGTATGGATTTGAAATAGATGGAATAGAAATATATAATACCTTAAGGGCTATTGGGGGGGGCTTTCTTTAACAAAACATCCTTGGCTTATAAAATTCACCATGTCTGTGCCATGTGATTGCTTTTTAGTCAATTGAAGGGGGAGGATACCCATGATACCTCAAAGGATCGGCCGTGAATTAAAACAATGAACCTTTGAATGCCAAAAGGACCTTTATCTTCATTTACTGGCTCACCGCTATTTGTCAAAATGCTGGATTAAACAAGTCTCTGGTCTGATCCAGCAGGGGAATTCTTAAAACTTTTGTGATATTCTACTGCCATTGAGAAGGAGGAGTACAAAACTAGTTTTCAGAGTTCCCATCAGCGATGGTATGTCCAAACACACTCAGTAGCTTGTAAAGAGTCGGGAATTTAAAGAAAGCCCTTTTGATAATCCTCTCTGCTGTCATTGTACCTCTTCCCTGCCTCCTTCCTAACAGCAGTTGAAAAGTGCAGGAAATGGGAAGGAAACTGGAAGAGGAAGAAGCTGGTGATAGTGGAGGGGATTCCCAGGCCTAGATAGTTCACAGCTTTGGAGAGCTCTCAGAAAAAAACTTAGCAATTCCAAATAAACTCAGATACAGACTCAGTTCATTTCCAGATGAAATGGGCAGATTTCACCCATCATTCCTGAAGTATAATAGTAACCAGCATTTGCCATGCAGTAACAATATTTGATAAATAGTTTGTAATAGCATTCTGAGTTGTGAATCGGAAGTCCTGGTTCAAATGTTGTTGTTTAGTCGTTTAGTCGTGTCCGACTCTTCCTGGCCCCATGGACCAGAGCACGCCAGGCACTCCTGTCTTCCACTGCCTCCCGCAGTTTGGTCAGACTCATGTTGGTAGCTTCGAGAACACTGTCCAACCATCTCGTCCTCTGTTGTCCCCTTCTCCTTGTGCCCTCAATCTTTCCCAACATCAGGGTCTTTTCCAGGGAGTCTTCTCTTCTCATGAGGTGGCCAAAGTATTGGAGCCTCAGCTTCACGATCTGTCCTTCCAGTGAGCACTCAGGGCTGATTTCCTTCAGAATTGATAGGTTTGATCTTCTTGTAGTCCATGGGACTCTCAAGAGTCTCCTCCAGCACCACAATTCAAAAGCATCAATTTCATCTGGTTCAAATATTGGTTCTTTTGTGAGTTCGCTAAATGGCCTTGGGCAACCCACAACCTGTCTAAGCATCAGCTCCCTATCTGCAATATTGATGTTGTAAGAATTACAAGACAATGTGTGTGAAGCACGTCATACATTCAAAAGCAAAATACAGTACGAGTTTTATGTATTATTCATTTCTTCATGTAATCAATAAAAAGGGGAAGAAGATGGATGCACGAAAACAGTGACAAGTCAGAAAATCAAAACCAAGACTAACTGTTGCCCAGCAAAGATTCAGACTTGACTAGAAGTATTTCATTTTCTAGCCAGCTAAGGTCAATATGAAACAATGGGCTGTCTGGGAGTTGAGTCCTGCAGAAGCCTTGATTGGATAATACCATTACGTTTCATCCTCTTTACATTCTCAAGTGTATTGTCAATGTGCCGATCTGAATGTTCTTGGTTCAAGGCCTAACTGGCTCTGATGTTTGTGAATCTAACATAAACCTTGTGACTGGAGACTTATCATTAGCAACACTCTAGTGAGTAAATTGTTCTTATGAAATGAATGTTAACAGCAGCAAGTAGCCCTCGAATATTTTTTTTAAAAAATCGTCATCATCAACAACAAAATACTATGAAGGACATTGATCTGCTGTGAGCACTGACCTCAGCAGAGGCAAGACTACCCTGGACAGCTCCATGCAGGGCTCAGGCTGGAGACTTCATAAGACCAGAGTTAGAGGTTGCAACAGCAGCAGAATTGATGCTTTTGAATTATGGTGCTGGAGGAGACTCTTGAGCAGGCATCCCCAAACTTCGGCCCTCCAGATGTTTTGGACTACAATTCCCATCATCCCTGACCACTGGCCCTGTTAGCTAGGGATCATGGGAGTTGTAGGCAAAAACATCTGGAGGGCCGCAGTTTGGGGGTGCCTGCTCTTGAGAGTCCCATGGACTGCAAGAAGCTCAAACCTATCCATTCTGAAGGAAATCAGCCCTGAGTGCTCACTGGAAGGACAGATCGTGAAGCTGAGGCTCCAATACTTTGGCCACCTCATGAGAAGAGAAGACTCCCTGGAAAAGACCCTGATGTTGGGAAAGATTGAGGGCACTAGGAGAAGGGGACGACAGAGGACGAGTTGGTTGGATAGTGTTCTCGAAGCTACCAACATGAGTCTGACCAAACTGCGGGAGGCAGTGCAAGACAGGAGTGCTTGGCGTGCTCTGGTCCATGGGGTCACGAAGAGTCGGACACAACTAAATGACTAAACGACAACAACAGCAGCAGCAGCAGTCATCTTCAGGATGCCTTAAATAAGAGCTGAAGCTCTACCTCTGCCTTCGTTGAGTTGGCAAGGTGCTTCTGAGGCTGGCCATGAAAGCAATTCTCTCTCCCATTGCGAATCCCTGGCTTCAACCTTGAAGGAGGAGAGTCTGACCCAACAGTCATGGCAGGCGAAATCTTGATTATCCTTCCTGTTTAGCCATGTTTTGAAAACAGAGGAATTGAGGCATGTCCACAGCTGAGAGATCAAGAGTATTTGGAATAAAATATCAAAGAAGTTGGTTCATTTTAGGTAGGTTTGATTTTGCGAATTGGATTTAGTAATAGCCCTGCTGTGCAGGGTCACACACATCATGCACATGCGCAAGCTTCCTTCACTTTCTCCTCCCCCTCCTTAATCATTAGGAGACACTGAACTCATAACAAATACATTTCACATTGCAAAGCAAACACTGTCATTAGCTGTGCTTTTTTTGGCCTGCATGTGTGTGGTAAAACGTCTAGTAACAGTTGGCAAGGCTTTTGCAGGGAAGCAAGGTTCCCATGGTTAGATCTAAAGCCCAAATACTTGGAACAAATTAACACCAGCCAAGAAAGTGAGGCTAATTACTGGAACATTTGGAAGACGAGGTCTTCCTAGCTTGACACACACAGAAAATGAGCAATTTGCTCTCCAGTTCCTCTCTCTTTCTCCCTGTTGTCTCTCTGCTATAAATGTAGGCAATATCGGGGCTATGGAAAACACAACTTCCTGGTCTAGAAACCTCTCAGTCTATCAGGTCAGTGCAACCAAAGACTCCGGGTGGTATTTCAAAATTGAGGAATGGGGCCTTAGGAAGCTGGCTGTCCTTATGTCTATGTTTTCTCATTAGTGGTTTTGCATCATTGAAAGGCATATTCATTGGAGGCTCAACATGCTGCTTTAATCTGGGGTGGGCACTGAGGCTTTTGAAAAAGCAGAGTGCAAACAATTCAGCAGGAGAACAGTCATATTTGCTAATATGTTCTTTGGAGAGTGACTCTATAAATCCTGTGGGCCCTGCTGGAACATCTGCCTTTGGTAACATTTTAATGGGGCAAAATTACTCAGAAACCACATTGATGTTGACCTTTGATGCATGTGTGTGTGTGTAACCCCCACACACACACATACACACATGCATACATCACATCACATCACATATACAGTGGTATCTTGACTTACGAAGGCGATCCGTTCCGCGGCGCTCTTCGGATGTTGAATCCTTCGTAAGTCAAAGCGTCCATTTTGCGCATGCGCAGAACGCACGCGCGGTGAAAATGCTTCTGGGTTTGCGGACTTCGGAAGTCGAAACCTTCGGAAGTCGAGGCATTCGGAAGTCGAGGTACCACTGTATATGGAACATATATCACGTGAGGCTTAACAGATAATGCCTGATAAATTATGAGGGCAGAAAAGTACAGCATCATACAAGTCATGACTTTAGGGAGGCTCAATGGTCATTCAGGAAAACCAGTTTGTATTTTATATGGCTCAAATTTATACCACAACTTGGGAAAGATTTGCATTGGGTGTGTTGCCAAATATGCAACAAGCTCTGTTTGGAACTGTCTGGGTGAGATTTGAGTTTGTTTTCCTTGAGTCAAACTTCCTTCTACGTGACTTCTGTTTGGCAAATGCACATGCCATATAATTGGCACTCAGCTGCACTTGTGTTGGACTGGCCCCAGGGCTTAAATAAATGACCTATATGCATTACTGTTCTGCCCCTGCTAGTTCTCTCTCTCTCTCTCTCTCTCTCTCTCTCTCTCTCTCTCTCTCTCTCTCTCTCTCTCTCTCTCTCTCTCTCTCTCTCTTTCAGACACACACACACATCTTTCTGGCAACCTCCACAACCCTATTTATTGGTGGCAATAATTAAAAAAATACATTTATATCCTGATTATCACAGTTATGCAAAAGTTATCACAGTAATGCAGAAACATAAAAAGTCAGTACGTAGTTAAAAGTAGTTAAAGCAGCTACAACTATCGTGAGTTGTATTAACAACACAGTGGGGGGGGGCTGCCTGGTTGGCATTGACCCATGACAGGGCCTTTTCAGTCATGGTTTCCCATTTCTGGAATCCTCCACCTGGTGAGATGCATCTGCCTCCCTCATTAGTGACTTTTAGGAGGATTTAAAAATATTCCTGTTTACCTAGTCATTTGATGGCTAAAAGATACTGTTCCTGGCAGCTCTGAAATCACTGTTTAAGAGAATCTCTTTAACTGCTTTTAAATTTTATTTATTTTTAAAAAATTATGTGCTTGCCTTCCTGGGCTCCTTTGGGAGGAAGGTGGAATATAAATGGAAATAATAGTAGTCGTACAGTACTACTACTGATAATAACACTCAGAGGTATGCCCCACTTAGATTACCCCCATGTTAGTGCACAGAGAATTGCACCCAAAGACTTTTCAACTAATGGAATTGGGGCTAAGAACATCTTACTCTGAACATCAGTTTTCTCCTCCAAATTGTTTCTGCTGTTTCTGCTGTGCATAGTCCAGCTACTCTAGAGGAGGCAATCTTTCATGTGGAGGGGCACAAGTGTTATTGGGCTAAGTAAAAGAAAACAACAGCAGCACGATATACCTATGGTATCCGTACAATTTGACTGCTAGATCTAAATCTGAAAGAAATGGATACAGTGTTCCAGTGTGCAGCACATAGTCCAGGAGTAGGGGCAAAGGGAAGGAAAGGAAAGGACCTATTCAAAAATAACCCTGGGCAGTGGCAGAGCTTCATGGTCCAGCACTGGGGGGCGGAGAGCAGGCGGGGCTGGCCCGCGTCCCAGGGGCGTGGCACGTCACCCACAGGGGCATGGCATGTGTCCTGGGGGCGTGGCACCCAGTGCTGGCAGGGGGCAGCTGTGATGGCACCACATTGGGATCGCGCTGCCGGGGGCGGTGCGCTCCCCCCGAACTCCCCTTCCTCCGCCAGTGCCCCTGGGAGTACTGTCCAAATCCTATCAAGACTAGCCAATACATCACTGGAAAGTACTGGAAATACTGTTAAAATGGTACTAAAACAGGCTCAAACAGGTGCCATTTACACTGCTGCTCTCCAGACACAAACCATGCAACCCACAATCCACAAGCAAGCAACTTTTTGATATGGGTTATTTATCACTTTCTACTTTCTGCGCTTTCCGCACCTTTAGTAATGAGCTGCCAGTGAAAATAGTGATGACATGCAATGTACTAAAATCTGGCCCTGCTTATTTTATCAGCTACTTTTTACTAGTTTTGTTTGAAGTAGGAAAGAAGATGGTGACATGTATGGGTTTGGCCGGCAGCCATTAGAAGTGTATGCTCGTCAGAGATTTGGCTCTTACTGCACAAAAGTTGAATCATAGGATCAGGGTCCGTTTATACATTCAGCAGAATCTGTTGATAATCCCTTCCTTGATAGGGCTGGAAGGAGGTGTTTAGCTGCCTGAAGCAAAGGACAAAATGGCACCCTTTGCACCCCAGCCAACTCAAACCACAGAAGCCAACCAGGCTGACGGTTGAATCTTGCTTTAACTGCGACTGCTTCTGCCACATCTGAGGATAAGAGACTAGCTTAGGGAGCACAACGCTGGATTTCCACTACTTCTTACTCCCTTGGCCTTTGCCGCCTGAGGCAATGGTCGGGGCACCTCAGTTCCCTGGACTATCCCATTTCAGTTGGGGGAGGGGAGTCGTGTTTGAATGTTCTCTCATTAAAATAAGCAAAGCAACTATCTCCATACCTATAGGGGGGAAAGCATGTTACAGGGAAGGCTGGGTTGAGCCTGCCTTTTTGACGTGAAAGAAGTTTTTTAGATGGAGTAGTTGACTGCTGCTCTTACCTGTGTTCTTTCCTACACACATAATTCTCAGAACTGTAGCTTGTCCCATTTCTGGCATGACCTTTTGCATCCCATTTCCTGAAGCAAGATGTGCAAAACCCCTGCAACTTACATCAAATTCTGATTTTACTAGAATATCATGTCTCAGATTCATATGGTTTAAAGTCCATGGGGCCACACTTTGGGGCCAATGAGAAGAAGAATATGAAAAGCTCACCCTGCTAAAACAAACAAACAAACAAACAAAAAAGTATCGTGGGAGCAAAAACAGAAAGGAAAGAACATAGGTGTTGTGTAAGATTATTCTCCTGCCTCATACTTTTTCTGTGGCCTTCAAGGCACAGAGCTTGAAACTTCCACACCTAGTATATCTTCCGAAAGTGCCCTCAACCAACTTCAATGAACTCAGTTGAAGGATGTCCACCTTTCCTTTCTGGGGTGTGTGCTCATTCTGTGCCACCAAGCAGAGCGACACCCAAAGGCCTCTACGAGGTGGCCATAAAATGTGAAATATCCCTTGGAATTCTTTGTATTTAATTTTCATTGTACCTCTCTGCCTCACTCACTTCTGAACATTTTCAATCTGTGCCACCGAGATCCCTTTTCCAAACTCAGCTATCCAGATGATATTAATAACAGGGTGTTTTCTGCTCTGCTGCTTCTAGAGGATTTCCAGAAGCTGCGTATTGCTGTGCAGTTAGTTGCAGGCATTGAAGCTACAGTGAGCTGGTGATAGCAGCAGACTCCTTGTAGATTTTGGGAAATACAGAGAATCCGGCTATTTATTGGTAGCATTTGATTTCCCATAGGTGTGGGGTATCAGCAAATATACAGATTTGAACTCTACATATGGCACTGTGCAAACTCAAGTGGCCACATAGGTGCATTGTGCCTGTGTAGCCAACAAAAGCATTCAATAGTAGGAAATATAAATCGGCCACCTGGTATACATCAACCTCTCTCAATTTTTCACACATCTCCGCTTGAATCCTAAAGGTCCAATCACTGCATTTTGATTGTTGGGGGAAGGAGCCGTTAACCATCAGGAAATGATCTGAGTCCCCAGGACAGTCACTTAGACCCTCTTACAGCCCCTGTTCTAAGTCCTCTTATTATTGGACATAGTTTACAAGTGGTTCACTATAATCCCTTTAAAATTAGTTTTGCAAATAGGGGGCTGGTTTCTAAAGTTAACCAGATTGTTGCACAAACAAAATCTTGTTTGTGCGGAGAGAAAAGTATGGTGCCCTGGAAACAGCAAAAATAGACCACAGTAGAATGGAAGCAGGTAAGGCCTGTTGCTCAACGAGCTATTGAGCAAAATATCAAAAGAGATAGCAAATGATACTCCTCTGCATCAGATGAAATGGGCTTTAGTCTATGAAAGCTTGTGCCACAATAATGAGACAAGCCTATGCTTGGCTACTCAGATGTAAGCTATGAGGGAAGCTTATAGCATTTGGGCCTTTTGATTTAGCGGAAAGACAAGTTAGAGATGACTTCATAGAGGTGTATAAAATTATATATGATATGAAAGTAGGGGTTGTTTTTTTCCTTCCGTCCCTCTCTTATAAAACTAGAACTTATGGACACTCAGTGAAACCGAACATTGGAATATTCAGGACTAGACAAAAGAAAGTACTTATTCATACTTAACTTATTCCATAGTTAATTAAACTATGGAATTAACTCCCACCAGAGTCAGTGATGACCAATATCTTGGATAGCTTTAAAAGAGGATTAAACAAATTCATGGAGGACAAGGCTATGAATTGCTGCTAATCCTGATGGCTATGTTTCCTTATAACACAAGAGCAGAATCTGTTCTGGAACAGAATGCAATGCCTATCTCTACCCCTTACCACAAACCACAGATAACAGTCGCACAACAAACCCTTCCTTTCTCAGGATGTCCTATATGTTTGCTTTGTTTGTATTTATTCATTTGTTCATTCATTTTGTCTGAGAAAATGTAATCAGAAGTTTGCTGGCTTCTCTAATTACCTTCATGTGAATGCAATTTCCAGTCGAATAACAGTTTTCCTTATGAGATGGGACTGAAGGGAGAAGGAAGAGGATCATCTAATTCACTTCCTTTCACGGTTTCCAAAACTTTTCAACTAAATCTCCCCCCCACCCAACCACCCCTAGGGTGGTTTGGTAAGTTTTAGGGTTTTATATAGCTGTGTTGTTGTTCCCTTTGACATTTCAATTAATGGTGCTCTGGATATTGATATCTGCTGACAGGATGTCCTGGGGCCACTGTTGGCACCATGGGGCAAAGGGGTAGGACTATAGACAGGAAGATGGACATGGGTGACATCTGTGGTGCATTTTCCATTTGCATGGAGCACAAGGAGACCAGGCCAGAATTCATTTCTGGAGCACATTCTGTGAGGCACAGGCGGCCAATGCAGGGCCCTCTAGATGCTGTAACCTATAACTCCCATCATTCCTGTTTATTGGCCATGCTGACTGAAGATGACAGGAATTGTAACCCACAATATCTGCAGGGCATCGTGTTGGCTTCCCCCTCTCTGTGGTGTGCTTTCCATTTGCACAAGGAGCTAGCCAGACTGTCATTATTTTGTGGGTGGGATTCCGCGGCAAGACCTCTCCTCCTTCCAGAGGGGAGGAGTTGTGAGCGGGAGCTGGCTCCCACATCAGCAGGGGGGTGTATTCAGCCCCCTGTGTCAGCCTTCCCCCAGCTGCCGGGCCAAGCCCTTCATCCAGCCATTAGGTTCAGCTGCGTTTAAGCAGCCATGGCAGCGCTGAGACCCCATTCAGTTTCCTGTTTTCATCGGATCACCCACCCACCCTCCCTTTAGGTCATTTCTGTGTTTGTGACCTTGCTATGGACTTCGGCCAGTTGCCTTGGTTGCCCAGGGAGCCTGGTAGGAATTTTATCCATTGGCAAATTGGGACCAGCCTCTTGGTTTTCGCCTACCTCGTAGCAAATCATCACAACTTTTCGGGTATTGGCGGTTAGGCATTGGGATATGTGTGGTGTGTTGGAGGGCAGGTTGTGAGTATCACCCACCCCTCCCCTTGTTTGGGTATTTTGTTAAAGGAATCCGGTGGACGTGGATCCTGTCCAATGCCCTGCTGGTGGCTAGGGCCATGGCACGATCCCCGGTGACGTCTGGGGAAGCTTCCAGTTGTATTTGCATCAATAAGCTCCTCCCACTGGCTGTTAACCCTTGAATGACCCCCCTGCGCTGAGCAGGGTGGGGTCATGTATAGATTGTTTGATCCAATGCCTAAGCCAACACCTCTCACATGCTGTAACCAATGAAGTTGTGGCCTTATTTAGCCCATTAACTTAAAATACATGAGTCCTTGTGTCTTATTTATCTCTATGCGGCTGGCGGGTCCTCGACTCACAATTTCAAACTCTGCAATTGGATTTGGTGCTCTTGCACAACAAACCAGCTTTTTTAAAAAAAGAAGAAGAAGTGTTTGTGGTAAGTAAAGTAATGAGGAATTTGCACTGGGACAGTTGCTTGACACAGTGTTGTATAACCTTCTGGCAAACAGTTCTGAACGAATACTCATTAAACGGCTGGCAAATTCCCTGAAGACTTTGTGAAAACAAATCAGGAATAATGTTTAGTAAACAGGTAGTCTACAAGTGCCCCAGTTCTTGGAAAAGATCATTTGAGATATTTTGGTGCCTGAGATAGAAAATCCAAAAGGATGCCCTCATTTTTGGTCGACCAAAAGCTGTCAATTGACACTTAGAAGCCCTTAGTGTGAAGACAGAAGTCCCCCAAGATTCACTTATCTAGAGATATCCATTGTCACAGCAGAAAGCACCTCAGGAAGCTCAGGCAGTAGAGTGGGCAGATCATTAACAGAATCCCAATCCTACCACTCAGAACCTGGAAACTGGTGGACAGGGCACCTGATAGGGAAAGGGACTCATAATAGACCAACATGACCCTGCCTCATTTCCCTTTAAGTCTTCACTCTGAAACCTGGAGGACAAAGCTGGGATGAGATAACACACCCAGCCAACTCACCCAGCCAGATTTCTGATTTTATTAACCAGTTCAGCTTCAGGGGGTTGTAAACATAACTAGGGGGAGGAATAGTTCCAGATGCTTAGTCTTTGTCCTTTAATGTCACATCAGACCTCTGCCCCCAAATATCCCTTTGCCCATTTGTGTCTGAATGGCGGCAACCAACCCAGCCCCACAGCTCCCTGTCCTTTGAAAACCTCTCTCAGAACTCAGACAGCCAATACAAAACAGATAAGATTACAATATAAAAGCTCCCACAACACTAAACAAAACTCAGTCCAGGATTAGAGTCAAATGCGATGATAGCACTGCAGTAACCAAAAACTCCCACAAAACAAAGACCTGCCAGTTTCCCACTCAGTCCCCTCCCTGCACTCTTACTAAAGTTCAGGTAAACAAAGAGTAAGATATAAACATGAAAGTAATATGAAAGTAGCAAACATTTAAATAACATAAAAATAATGTCAGATTGTGATCAACTGCTTAATCAGCTGAAGGCCTTGGCAAACAGAAGCTAACTGAACCTTGGAAAGTAAAACCCAAGAAGCCCGATAGATTTCTCCAAAGAAACTATTGCATAATGTAGGATTTGTTGCAAGGCCCTAGTCTGTGCCCTGACAGATTCTGCTTCAGAAGGGTGGGGCATGGAGCAAAATATTCCCAGATCACCTGACAGGTTAATGTGAGAGAAATTGTTACTCCTACATGCTCACGTCCAGGGCAAAACCCAGCCACAGTTAATCTTGACAAGTTAATCCCATTGAAATCAATGGATGTGGTTAGTTCTGACTAGGCCCCATTTCCACTGCTTTCCATTGGATAAACTTTTGCCTGGTCACTCCTGCCCACTTTCCCTACTGACTTTGACAAATATGCTCAAAAAATTGCCTGTAGTAGGTGTGCATTTGGTTGTTGTAGTGCATGCAACTCCAGTTGTGTGGAAAGCCAAATCAGTTGAATGAATACCAGATACGTGGCACAAAGCCTCCGGTAGAAATGGAGCTGGCAATTTTAGACTGAGGCTTGTTTTGTCTGAGACCTGTGAGGTTTGCTTTTTCCCCTTGGCTTTAATGTACTGTATCTATGTGGGTTGTTTTTGTTTGCTTGCTTGGTTTTAAATCACTTTGGGTGGCCCTGGGCAAGATAAAGTGACTAACAAATTTAATAAAGAAATAAGAAAGCTGCCTTAGGCTGAATCAGACGATTGGTCCATCTAGCTCAGCATTGTCTACAGCTCGGATGGCTAATATGTAGCCCTCCAGATGCTGTTGAACTACAAATACCATTCCTGACCATTGACCATCCTTTCTGGGGCAGGTGTTGCTGAGGTCCAGCAACATCTGGAAGTCTACAAGTTATCTAGCTTCCCAGAATTTCAGGCAGCGGTCTCTACCCATCCTAGCGATGCTGGAGATTGAACCTGCATGAAAAGCAGCTGTTCAACCACTGAGGTGTACACTGATATTCACACTCCTGAAATGTTGGACTCCATATTACAGTGTCAGCTTGCATGTTCAGAGTTTCTTGTTTCAAGCATAACTTTCTCGTTTTGCTGGTCCTGTTTTGATTCTGAGCATAATGCACAGAGGTTAAGGGAGATCAGAACAGGGTGGCAGCATATTTTATCAGGCTCTAAACCGTAATACTTTCCTTTGCGTATTCTGTTTCATATTCGCACGCCTATAAAAACTGCCACATCCGGGTGAAAGCATTTCTCCAGTGAACCAGATTGCGTTTATGAACTGGAAAAGGCATTCTTTCTCCCTCTCTGTAGGGGGAATAATGTTAACAAGTTGCTTGCGGTTTTCTCCTTCCAGGTTGGCTGATCAAGTCCCTCTCAACGCTGCAGGGGTTCTGCAGCAATTTACGAACATTTCATACCTCAGGAAAAAAAATATCACAATCAGTAAACGCCAGGGGTTCAGCTCCCCCTTTGCCTCAGCTCCATACCCCCATGTAGTCTGTAGCTATGAATGTCTTGTTAGCGGTCTTAGGATACTTTTCCTTTGCCAGTGAAGCCAAATGAATCTCTTGTAATGTTGCCTCTCAGCTTGGCTCTCTTGAAATTTACGCATTTAAAAATGCTTCGGAAACAAAGAAAAGAGAAAGCAAACCAATAAACAGAACATAAAAGCTGTCTAATGTTGTGCATAATAGCGCAAGATGGAAACAGACTTTCATTGATTTTTCTTGACATTTCACTAATTAAATTAGAAACTTCTTAGAGAAGAGTCCGTTTTTTTCTTCTTCATCCAATTAAAGGACTCTAATGAGCATAACAAAGTAACTCTTGTCTATAGCTGGCTGAGTTTGCATGGCAGAAAAATACCATGAAAAGAATGAGTCCTGTGTGGACATTCCAAGAAAAATCATCTGAGGAAGGTTGGAATGGTGTCTTTTCAAACCCTCTTTGGAGGATTGTTTGAGCTAAAGCAAGACATAAAGATGTTTCTAGAACAATATGACATGGACAGTGCTGATGGTACCAGGATATACTTATTGCCTGATGACCCACATGCCCATGCTTACCTTGTCGTATTATCTTGCCGTGCAACCAAAGGGTTAATGTGATGTTTGAACATTGATATTCTTTCCTACCAGTCTGTCTACAAAGTATTGAAATGATTCTGTTTCTTTTTTTTTATTTCTTCCAAGCATATGGCCACTTTGTTTCATGCCTTATTTCCAGACTTCCAAGCTGCTGCGGACAATGGATAAGTCATCCAAAACATGCCCATCTGTGCCTAAATCAGGGTGTAGTCTGGTATTATGTTGCTCTCTCCACATCTCCCCACATTATGACTTCATGGCCTTCCCTACTCCCACCAATGGAAGCAGAGAGTGTGAAGCAGGGGTTAGATAACTTGTAGCCTGATGCTGCCTCACTTGGCATTACAAGGAAGAGGATGAAGAGGAGGACTGCCATCTATCACTGCAACTCAGTGTCTTCCAAGGCATCTAGCTTTGCCCTCAAATTTAGGTCCTTGAGGCTTTCAAGGTAGCATTTTCAGAACTTATATATCTTCCACTTGTTAGGTTCAACTCAACAGGAAATGTTACAGAGTCTGGATTAGCAAAGCAGTGTTGGGGTAACTGGTACAGCTGTAGAAATTGCTAGAACCATGGGGGGGGGGAGGGCAAAAGGAACATGTGGGCTGCACTTGAATTATTGTGGAACCCAACTGCTATTTGTAAAATAAAGATGTCTGTACAGGACATTTTTAACTGACGTATTGGGGAAGGCCAAGCAGCACTGAGGAAGATAGATCTACCGATTTATTATAAAGAGAAGTAGCAGAGTTGCATATCCATAGGTCGTACACCCCTCCGATGAACGCATTCTGAGCAAGCTACGTGAGACAGTCACCATCACACAATGCATAGTGGCCCTGCCCACTGTTGGACATTGGCCTATCCAGTATGATAGTTCCAGTGCTCTTAAATCCTGCATTTCTGTCACTGAAAAGAAGGTGAAGAATATTTTCAAGGCTTATATTTGGCAATTCAAGTGCTATTAAAAATATCAGCAGCAAATGCCCATTGGCGAATTACTATTGTTGAAGTAGAACCATCTGGTATGCTTATTTTCTTACCTGAACAATACCAGGGTATGAACAAATCACAGCTTGCATCAAGAATGCTGCAAAGATTCATTATGGTTCATAAATAACTAATTTCATTAATTTAATTTTTTTTTCTTTAAAAATGTCATCTTTGTTTTAATCATATCTATGCTGCCTTTCTACACCAAAGCATAATACACGATCAAATAATCTCAATTGTCGTAGAAAAGTGAAAGATAAAATTGAAAATTAGCAAGACTGCAATAAAGTTTCTCTCTTGTTCATTCCTTTTTATTCATAAAAGCAGGAAAAAGGCAGAGCAAAGAAAGAATATTTTTGATAGCCAAGGTTTAACATTTCGTAAATAGACATTGGCTTCAATAACTGAGCTAACAGACTGATCCAAAGGAAACAATTAGAATGACATGTGGACAGAGCATTAAGAAACATTGTATTAAATTGTATGTCCAGAATCCAATTTCTGCATCACCCTGTTGTTCTACAGTATACCAATGAAAAAATAGAAAAGGCATTTCTGCATTTACACTAAATCCTACACCTGTTGTAGCCTCTTAAAGATTATGCAGCTCTGCTTGCCCTAACCAGGAGATTAAAGTGAACTGCTAAATATTTGGCTACCTGTAAGTCCTTGGTAATTAGGGTCAATGAGCACGTGGTTGACTCCAGGTAACACACCAGTTTAAAGTTAACACAGGACAGGAAGAAATGATATAATGTGGCCGATTCATAAGGATACAATGAGGTGAAAAGAAGTGTCTTTCCTTGACATAAGACTGAACCTTGAACCACTAAATTGGGTGAGTTGGCCTGGGGCAAAAGGTGAAGCTAAGCCACTTGGGGCCCATATTGTTTGGGAAATTAGCTAATTAGGAACTTACAGGCATGACGTCAAAGTAGTTTCTAGTTCCACAGCTGGTTTCGCAGTAGCTAAGTTAGTGGAGGATCAGAGGGCCAGAAAGGTCAACTAATCCATGACAGCTATCCTGGTCTCTTCTCCCTCTTTCTCCCTTCCATGATCCTCAGGATGCCCACAGAATTTAAGTAGACCACGGAACTATTTAATTTATTTTCTTTCTTGTTCATTGTAATTCACAACAAAAAAGGGACACTTCCACTATGTAATTATCAATTATGTGAGAGGAAATTCAATAATAATCAAAACCACTGACATCTCCTTAATTCTACAAACCATTATTCCCATACTGAATTAATGGAGTCATTAATTGGCTTCATGTGACCACCAAAGGAAGCTGAGATAAACTCAGATTGCATCAGAGATTCAGTTTTTGTGAATGATTGTAGGAGTGAGCTTAACAAGAGGTAACAGAAGTTCTATGTGGATCATAACTACATAGAATCATAGAGTTGGAAGAGACCACAAAGGCCATCCAGTCCAACCCCCTGCCCAGCAGGAAACACCCTCAAAGCATCCCTGACAGATGGCTGTCAAGCCTCTGCTTAAAGACCTCCAAAGAAGGAGACTCCACCACACTCCTTTGCAGCAAACTCCACTGTCGAACAGCTCTTACTGTCAGGAAGTTCTTCCTAATGTTTAGGTGGAATCTTCTTTCTTGTAGTTTGAATCCATTGCTCCGTGTCCACTTCTCTGGAGCAGCAGAAAACAACCTTTCACCCACCTCTATATGACATCCTTTTATATATTTGAACATGGCTATCATATCACCCCTTAACCTTCTCTTCTCCAGGCTGAACATACCCAGCTTCCTAAGCCATTCCTCATAAGGCATTGTTTCCAGGCCTTTGACCATTTTGGTTGCCCTCATCTGGACACGTTCCAGCTTGTCAGTATCCTTCTTGAACTGTGGTGCCCAGAACTGGACACAGTACTCCAGGTGAGGTCTGACCAGAATACAGTGGTACCATTATTTCCCTTGATCTAGATGCTATACTCCTATTGATGCAGCCCAGAATTGCATTGGCTTTTTTAGCTGCTACATCACACTGTTGACTCATGTCAAGTTTGTGGTCTACCAAGCAGGGCTGGCTCTAGGGGTAGGCTGGGTGGCGCGGGGCGCCAGGGCGCCGGGCCGGCAGGGGGCCGCCATGCGGCAAAGCCGCACAGAAGCCGTGCTGCACGCTGCGCCCACCAGGGCGGGGGCGCCGGAGCGATCTCCGCACCACGGCGCCCGGCATGCTTGAGACGGCCCTGCTACCAAGACTCCTAGATCCTTTTCACATGTACTGCTCTCAAGCCAGGTGTCTCCCATCCTGTATTTGTGCCTTTCATTTTTTTTGCCCAAGTGTAGTACTTTACATTTATCCCTGTTAAAATTCATCTTGTTTGCTTTGGCCCAGTTCTTTAATCTGTTAAGGTCATTTTGAAGTGTGATCCTGTCTTCTGGGGTATTAGCCACCCCTCCCAATTTGGTGTCATCTGCAAACTTGATCAGGATGCCCTCAAGCAAACATACTGCTAGGACTTTTGGGTGTGAATTCCAGAATTTATTGTCACCCATCCCTATCAGTTTACATCAACCGAACGGAACGGCCTCGGTCCAGTATACCTGAAGGAGCGTCTCCACCTCCATCTCTTTGCCCAGACACTGAGGTCCAGTGCCAAGGGCCTTCTGGCAGTTCCCTCGCTGCGAGAAGCCAAGTTACAGGGAACCAGGCAGAGGGCCTTCTCGGTAGTGGCACCCGCCCTGTGGAACGCCCTCCCACCAGATGTCAAAAAGAAAAGCAACTACCAGACTTTTAGAGGACATCTGAAGGCAGCCCTGTTTAGGGAAGCTTTTAATCTTTAAGAAATTAGTGTATTTTAATATTTCTGTTGGAAGCCGCCCAGAGTGGCTGGGGAAACCCAGCCAGATGGGCGGGGTATAAATAATAAATTATTATTATTATTATTATTATTATTATTATTATTATTATTATTATTACTACTACTACTACTACTGCAAACTACTGACTTAGGTTTGTCCAGCCAACCATTAGTGTCTCCATAGCATATTTCCCCAACCTGGTGCCTTCCAGATGTTGTTGAACTATCACTTCCATCACCCCTTGCTGTGCTGTCTGGGGTTGCTGCTGTTGCTGATGATTTATTTAGTTATTTCAGCATACTGGTAACACTGTGCTCCAAATCTCCGGCTGACTCCTTCCAGCAGCTTCATACAGGCATTAAATAATTTAGAGCATGGTGGTATTTGCAGCACAAAAATGTGTGTTGTATCAAAGCATCCATCAGATCCTCACTGCGCTTTGTAAGGTGAAGCAAAAGGATGGGGAGGGGAAAGTAGGAGAGGAAAACACCAATATTTCTCTCAGTTCACACACACACTTCCTTGTTGTTTGGGTGGATGAAGGTCCAACATCTGAAAGGTCCATCTGTTTGTTGCCTTTCATACCGTATGTGTTTGCAGCTCAGTCTCAGATTAGTGTCACTTTCCATCACTTCTTAAGCCATTGCTGGGGAAGATATGGACACCAGCAGAGGGATCATGCACATCATATCAGGTCATGCATTCACTGAAGACAAAGGAAACTGCCATATTGCACCAAATCTGACTATTTGTTCATCCAGTAGCAGTTAATAATCTGATCTATCACAGGAAGCCTCACACAGATACATTTTCCATCACAACAACCCCCCCCCCCCATTCTCCTCCCACCTTCCACCATGTACTGTTTCAGGGATTTTCCTGACCTCCCCCACCCCCACCCAAAAAAAACAAATTTTGGGAGCACAAGGGAAGGAGATGGGGGCAGCCCCATTGCATAAGCAGGAGTCCTTGTGCAGGGCTGCTACTGATGGGACTCTCATTCATTGAATTCTGCCCTCTCTTTGTGAAGCATGTGCTTTGCTAGATGTATATTATGATAGCCCTGTCCTGCCTCTCCTTCCTCCCAATCCCTCTCCCACCTCCAAAAAAGCTCTAATCCAAACAGATGACTTGTTGAAGGGAGGAGCTAAAGCCTTCTGGAAGAACATCCTTTTGTTTCCAACAAAGCTCAACTATTACATTTCTCTTACAGTTGAATAACAACAAGCAAAGTCTGCAGAGCCCCCACTGGATTTGCCGTCTCCTAGGGATGGGGGAGAATTTTGATTCAGCTCGCATTAAAAGGTGAACCGACTTAATTCACACTTTCTGAAACAATATTCAAACCAAAACACAACCATCCTTTGAAATTCACACTTCTCCAAATTTTGCAATGCAGTTCTTCAGCCATGCAATGCATTTACTAGGGTAAAGTATGCATGAAGATGCAAACACATTAGTATCTTGCAAAAAGATGCATGAGAGGCAGAATTGTGCATATTGGAAGAAATTCAAATTATTTTCATGAGAACATTTTTTTTAATCGCCATCTGATGCAGAAATGTGGAAGAACTGAACTTACAATCAGAAAAATGAGAAATCAGAATTGACAGATTTGCCCATCCCTTCTCTCTCCATCCAAAAAAAAGACAGACAGACAGACAAGAGGATTTGCAGATTTTTCAGTCCTAAGGCCTGATCATGCTTGAGCTCCTCCTCCCGAGAAGGCACTGAGGCTGCAAAGAAGTGATCTGGCTTGCCTCTCCCCTTATATCCCTCTTCCCTCCAAGCCATTGCACTGCAAAAGGTAACATGGTACAGAGGACATCTCCAGCCAAACCCTTTTACTGTATATCAATTTCTGTTTTTCTGCTGGGCATTCTTCAGACAGATTTCAAAAGGCTGCATTGCTAATGAAAAACACACCGGTTCTTGAAATTAAGTTAACTCCTTTTATAAAACTTTAAAAAGAAAGAGAGAGAAGCAGAAGATGAAGAAAAAGAAAGGGAAAATATCCCCCTTTGATTTCATTGGGGCAGATATTAGAACCACATTGTTCATCAAGATCCATTCTGCCTTGTGAGCAAATATACAGTAGTTATTGCAGGCAAGGAGGGGTGTTTTTTTTAATATCCTGCACCTCATTATTGGCTAGCTAGAGAAAAAATCACTGAGAGCGCTATGTGGAGGACAGATAGCAGCTCAAATAATACTTTTATTTTTAACCACAAAAGTATAGATACAGAGTGACTGGCACAGTTGGGTTAGGAATGGGGAAATGATGGGCCAGTATACTCCTCCACCCTCATGGTGTAGGACTCTCAGACCTTTCAGAATGACAGAGGTTCATCAGTCTTGGTTGACAGCATAAGGGTAAATAGGTGCCACCACACTTATGCAAACCAAAACATATTGCATTTTCATCAACGTTGGCATTCCCATGAAGCAGCCTAAACAGTCAGTATCCCATGGATGGGATTAAATAAAAACATTTTTTTAAAAAATCTGATCATCTGTTAAAGACAGAATGCCAGTTCCAATGTCACAGCTCCAGGGGTCTGATTTGATCATAATTAATATCAGGACTTTTTTTTCATCTGAAACTCACTGGAACTCAGTTCTGGCACCTATCAGGTGGGCGCCATTGCCATGATAAGAGAACAAGGGTGGCATTCATGGTATGTTCCGGCATCTCTTTTTCTAGAAAAACAGCACTGGTTAATATATTAAGTTAATATAGTAAGTTTTATTGTCCTTCCTGAATCTCCCACCATTCAGTTTCATTAGAAGACTCTGAGTTCTGGTAATATGATGGACAGAGAATGTATCTCTGCAAGCTTTTGCCATGCCTTGCTATATAGAAGGCACAAATCCAGAGGCAACTCCATAAAAGTTATTAGTAGGATATGGAGTGATAGTGATGATCCACTTTTGTTAGCGGGTGGGACACAGCATCCTGTGAAGTTTCTGAAGAATTTTTAGGACATAAGAGTCTTCTGAATCAGACCAAGATCCCTCTAGTCCAGAGCTGGCCAGCCAGAGGTGATAGCTATGCCCAGCTCCTGGTAGTCAGAAGCATGAGTACGCTGTTGAAGTTAATACTTCTGACTACCAGGAGCTGGGCATAGCTATCACCATCACTGATTAAAATGTTGGGGTTTGTAGTGCGTGGTGTGTAAGCACTCTGTACATGGTCATGGTTCCTACTGTTTCTGTAAAAATGAGAGGGGGTGTTGGGTATTCTCTCTGTGTGAGAGAGAATCATTTGTTCCAGAAACAGAGAAGAACAGGGAAGATTCAAGAAGAAGCAGAAGGCTGAGGTTGTTTTGTCTATGCAAGGACATTTTCTGTGGGAACTGTTCTGGACATGCACAGTGTGACAGGAAGTGCTGCTAACAATGGTTCTGTGTAACTTGTTGTAACTTGTTGTGAGTCTCTTGCTTGCGTTTTGCGGTGAGAGAAGCAGAGAGAGAATATTCAGCTCTTGTTGGACTCTAAGCATGCCTTGACCACGGCAGTGGTGAATGTCTGTACAGTATATATTTGCTATTACAATATGCTTTTATACCTGTTAAGTAAACCTCTACCCTTGACTGAATCTTTATGGTGTCCATGAGTGCTTATTGCCTACTGTGTGTACCTTCAACCCCAAAGATGCTTCCAAGGAAGGAGCTGCATTAAGATGTAACTCTGCTGAGTATGGATACTGACACACACACACAGCAAATGTGATGCCAGACCCAGTCCTTCTAAACCATCCATTAGTAGCTGATGGATTGATCCAACATACACTGCCTATGGACATGAAAGTTCTCCCCACCCCCAACCCCCCAGTCATTCAGAGTTTTCAAGGGCAACCTAGAACATACCTTCTTGGGAATTTCACGAAGGCACTCAACCTCAGTAATATACAAGGCACAAATGCAAGCTATTTCTCTCTCACAAAGGAGTTCCTCCTCCATATGAATCTTGTCATAAGTGATTCATCTTGCCAAGTGATGAATCTTGTCAAAAGCTGATCCTAGGGATGAATTGCTTTCAATAGATGCACTCAGTGAAACTCATGTATCTTATTATACAATTTGTGCAAGTCCTAAACACAGTTTTTTCGAAGTGTAGCCAAATGATTTAAGCAGAACATAATCTCAAGTAGATGTGCTTAAGACAGCAGCCTTTTCACTCACCCTTGTTTCGAATCAGCTCACATGCCTTGTGTAACTCATGCTGCTGATTACATTACATTCTAATTAGGCCCAGCAACTTTTTAGGAACATTTCAACTCTGTACTTTCAAAGATTTGAAGAGGGTCATTGAACAATACAACACAACATCTATAACTCAGGAGGCGTAAATGTCGCAGCTAAACCATGTTGATGGTGTTGGGGGAAATTAGATGCCGTTGTGGCATGAGAGTCATTATGTATCCACTTATTTGTTTTACAGGCTCCACCACCAGTCCATGAGCCAAGAGACACAGGAAAACAAATGTCATGTATATATATTTAAAAAAGATTGTGGGGGCGCAAGGCTGAGCATTGGAGGCATTCTGTTCACAAGCCACTTCATACTTTGGAGCTGACCCAGAGTGCTGAATTAGTCAGTGTTTGGGAAAAACTTGTTTTCCACAACCAAAACCAAATAAAGGAGAGAGAGAAAAAACTCCTCACCTTAAGGACAGAAAGTTTATAATGGTGGCTTTTATTCCCCCTCTTTGCCTATATCCGCAGGCGGCTTGGAAGGAGCAATGGAGCGATCTCAATGGTAAACAACATCAGACAAGTTTCTTCCCTACTTTGGGTAATGAGTTGTTTTCATCAAAGCTTGGCTTGTTTGATGAGACTAATGGTGAGTCCAAGCCCAGGAGGCTTTCTTCCTTTACAATGTGTTTCAAGAGTTTCCAGGAGTGAAACAATATAAGGAAAGTGCCCAGCACATGCTCTGCTTGCTGTCATGTGTATTACACGCGGTTTCTCTCTGCCCTGCTCAGCTACTGGAAGGGAACTTTGGGAACTTTGTCACTGAGCTGTTGCTCTGTGGAGATGTTAAGACCTTGTGAATTCACTAGCTGGCTTTTATAGAAGAAGAAGAAGAAGAAGAAGAAGAAGAAGAAGAAGAAGAAGAAGAAGAAGAAGAAGAAGAAGAAGAAGAAGAAGAAGGAGGAGGAGGAGGAGGAGGAGGAGGAGGAGGAGGAGGAGGAGGAGGAGGAGGAGGAGGAGGAGGGCGAACTGAGGACACTTACATACAGTTCACCCCGAGTTCCTCACTGTTCAAAGCAATTGCCTTTCATAGATAAGGTTTTACACTGTTTACAATGGATGTGTCTTGTAGTACAAAGCTGCAGGAAGGGCCATAGCACAGTGGCAGAGTGTTTGCCTTGCAAAGCAGAAGGTCCCAGGTTCAATCCCCAGCATCTCCAGGTGGGGTTGAACTATTGCCAGTCAATATAGACAGTATAGACAGTCAGTATAGACTGAGCTAGATAGCCCAATGGTCTGACTCAGTATAAGGCGGGTTCCTACATTCCTACGTTCTGATTTCAATTTGCTGCTGTGCTACCTCACTTGGATTGGAGTGGTGGAAATGCCAAGTTCTAGATTCCTTGAGATAATGCCCATCAAGTCCAGGAGAAGGACTTGTAGCAGTCCAGGGCCTGAATTAAACTAATCTCAGACATATGTTCCTAGAGATCTAGCTTAATACTGTCTACTACCTAGACTTCATGGTTTCGGGAAGAAGACTAGCCATAGTAGCTGTGTTCTACCTCTACCAACACACTTCTGAATGCTTCCCACACTTTGGTTGCTCTTCTTTGATGTTTGGAAATTTAAACCTAGGCTTTATGCGGGGGTAGTAGAGATTAGTCACCTTCACCTGTGCTTACCTCTCAGGTAAAAGAGATATTCTCTGCTATGGTTCTACCATTAAAGGAGGCTCTGCACCTGATGAGGAGAAAGAGGCAAGGGGGCCTTGGGTATTAAAAAACAGATTTTTTTGGAATTCTTATATTGTGGGGCACTACAGAGCTGGCCTCTACAGTCTTCTCTCTATCTCTCTTGCAAAAGTTTGCTCAACCTGTTGTGAAGGACATCCTCCTGATGTAGCTTTCTCAATTTACAGATCTTGAGTTCTGCAACAGTATCATTCCTTGTGTCCTACTCCTCGTAATACCTGATTATGAATTCCCGCCATAGCTGCCAAGTTTTCCCTTTTCTCGCGAGGAAGCCTATTCAGCATAAGGGAAAATCCCTTTAAAAAGGGGATAACTTGGCAGCTATGATTCCCGCCCCCGCCCCCCAGCATTTATTGAGGGTGGGAGGGTGTTCAGCAAGTCTTCTTTCCCTCTCTAGAAAAAGAAAGAAAGAAGGCTTAGCCTACTTTCAAAGTGAATTTATCATTCCATTCCCCCCTTCTATCACTTCCACACCCACTATCCCCTGCAGGATAAATCTGCAGAGTCAAAACAGTGAACATGTTGTATTTGTTACTGGCAAAATTTGGCTTTGTTTAACCATGCTGTAAGCTCTTTTTTCTCTTTTGCTCCCTCTTTACCTCTTGCCTTCCCTCCCTCTCCCCTGCCCCTTTGGAAAACAAAGCTTTTGGGCCACAAGGAACGCTGGAGGGGATAGGGCATGACCTGTGTGAGGACTCTTTATGAAGCCAATGTTCAGGATGTGGGGCTGCCTTTACCCCATGATTGAAGTTTTTTTTATATATATAAAGTTCGGAAGGTTAGAAAGAGCCCAGCAGAGAAAGCGACTGAATGAAAGACGGGCAGGAAGGAAGGGCGGAAGCTGAAGAGGAAGGGATACAGGAAAGACTCACCGTGCCTAATTCTCTTTTAGATATACATACATAAAGACATCAATTGGGACATAGAGGAGCAGTGTCCTTAAGAAAACTCTTTCCTCTGAAATTAATTGGTATCATTCAGATCCATTTATCTCATGTCATGATGTTAGGCCTCTCCCTCAGGGGACTCTGCATTCTCCTTGAGCATTCACTATATTTAGCTCTGAGGGCTGCCTTTGACACCATGGGTAGGAAAGCTCTTTTGGATAAGCTGGTTTAAATGAAAACTCCAGCCAGTACTCACCTTAAGATCCACATTGATGCAGGTGGATTTCCCCCCACCTATAGAGAGTTTCTAGACACCTTAATCTGTTGTAACAAAACCAACAAAAAGCCTTATGATACCTTAAAAACTAAAGCTGCATCCACACTATAAACTTAAAGCACTATTATAACACATCAACAGCTGTTGCTTCCCTGAAAGCATCCTGAACTGTAGTTAGTTAAGGGTGCTGAGAGTTGTTGCAAGAATCCCTACTCCCATCCTCTTCCCAGGGAACTCTGGGAATTGTAGCACTTTGAAGGTAATAGGGCAGGCATCCCCAAACTGCGGCCCTCTGGATGTTTTGGCCCACAAGTCCCATGATCTCTAGCTAACACGGCCAGTGGTCAGAGATGATGGGAATTGTAGTCCAAAACATCTGGAGGGCCAAAGTTTGGGGATGCCTGGTAATCGGGGGTCTCTTAACTGCCAGAGGACTATTTCTGTGGGAATCCATGACTGTGACTAGGACTTGAGGCAGCTGTGGTCTGTTGAAGGAGCCCCAATCTAACAAATTTACAGTGTGGTGCTGCTATACGTGTCTACTCAAAAGAACAATGGGGCTTACTCCCTGGTAAATGTGTGTACGTTTGCAGTGTTATTGTGGCATAACCCACTGATCCACTCCCAAATAAAACAACATGTTTCAAAAACCTTTTATTTATTTTAAAACAATTTTCACCACATCTGGGTCTCAAAGCAACTTATAAAAAAACTAAAGACATACAATTAATTCTTTTTAAACACAGACTAAACTATCAACATTGGAAAGCTCAGAATAGCATTCATGGTGCAAAGGCCTCCTGAAATGAAATTGTTTAATTCTAAGGGCCACAACTTCTCTGACCTGGAAATATTTTCCAATACAGTGACGATGAAATCTGGGGACAGGGGAGGGGAACATCAGGCCTGGGAGCTCAATGTGGCCCTCTCTACCTCTCTGTCTGGCCCTTGGGACTCTTTAGGCAATGTGCCTCCCCAGGCCACATAGCCCATTGGCCCAGCTCCACAACTTCCTCAAGTGTCTTGCCTTGCTGGAAGTGTGATCATGCCTCATGCTTACATGGACAGAGATGTGTGGAAAGATGTGTGTACATGGGATTGTCTGTACTGTACAGACACTTTATTTCTGTGTGGCTGGAATATAGCCTGTTGCACATTCCATTGTCCTGCTCACTGTTGCCTCTGGCCCCACCCACCACTGACATGGGCCCCTGAGGGGAATTGTGTCCCTCAGGCTGAAAAACCTTCCCTGCTTCTAGAGATATCTGGATCTATACATTCAAGACTAACACCCTCATAGACTTAATCTGGAAGGCAATGCTTAATTTCTATCTAATTTGTGAATTTTCTTTTTAAAATCTCTCTGGCACGTGCCACATTCCTTAGGACACTTCCCCCTGTCCTATGCTGCTTGGCGGATTCCTAATCCATGCAGTGTGTGGATTCTCTGTAGCACATTTTGCACCTTCTCAGTTTTTGCCTTCCCTTACTTCATCTGTCCCAGCATGATGTACTGGCACTGAAGCAGTTGCCAGGACGGAGCCCTGGTTACCTCTGGCACAAATTAAACCTGACCTTGTTGTGCAGGAAGACAGTTATCTTCCAAGAGGGTACCATAACTTCTCCACATACAGGGTCCTTGCTACTGAAATAAGTCTGCTTGCGAGTGACTTGTGCCACAGGACCATAGGTGCCAACTCCCAAATTGAAAAATCGGCACGGCGCAGCACCGTAAGTAACGCTGCGGCCATTTTGGAACTGGGCAGAGCAGCACCGGAAGTTGCTTCTAAGCATGCTCTGCCCATTTCCAAAATGGCCGCAGCACCAGAAATCGCTTCTGCGCATGTCCAGAGACTCCAGACATGTGCAGAAGGAGCCTCCCTGGTCCAGTAAGAATCTGGGGGATTTACAGGGGTTTTTTTAATCCGGGCTGCCAGCGGGAAATGGCTGGAAATACGGGGGTTTCCCGGGGAATGTGGGAGACTTGGCAGCTATGCACAGGACACTGTGTTAGCTAAGGAAAGACTTGAATTTGGCTATCCATGTGCATACTCACCCCTGGCTGAAGTGTGAGGATGATTGAGAGGAATTGGATTTTTTTAAGGAAACAGGGTCTATCTGGTCCAGCATCCTGTTCTCACAGTAGCTGACCAGATGCCTATTGGAAGCCCATAAGGAGGACCTGAGCACAACACCACTTTCCTCTCATGCAGTTTCCAGTAACCAGTATTCAGAAGCAATACTACCTCCAACCATGATGGCAGAATCTAGTCACCATGGCTAGTAACCATTGGAAGCCGTATCCTCCATGAATTTGTCTAATCCTCTTTTGAAGCCATTCAAGTTGGTGGCCGTGAGGAACTGAGTTCCCTAGTTTAACTCTGTGCTTTGTAAAGAAATACTTTCTTTTGTCTGTGCTGAATCTTCTAACGTTGAATTTTGTTGACTATTGACATTGTCAGTCTTCAAGTACTGTGAAAGCAAGTGATGAGAAATCAAGCAACGGGCATGTGTGTGTGCTCAGAGCTAGCCTTCAAAAATCACAGACTGTCCCAGTGGGGGTAACCAATCTGGTATATGTCTTCGTTGTGACAGACCTGTGCAAGAATTGTAACCCGAGTACGGGTTGTCCATTTGTCTAGAGAATTTGGTTAGGGTTAAGATGTCTGCCACAGGCAAACAGCATGTTCCTCATTTGGGGCATGGTTGGCATGAACCAGTGTGGTGTAATGGTTAGAGTGCTGGACTAGGACCTCGGAGAGTAAGGCTCAAATCCCCACTCAGCCATGAACCTCGCTGGATGACCTAGGGCCAGTCACCATCACTTAGTTTAACCTACCTCACAGGAGGTAGGTTGTGAGGATGTTGTGAGAATGAAATGGGGAGGAGGCGAACCATGTACATCCCCTTGAGATCCTTGGAAGGTAAAGGTGGTATATAAAGGTAATAAATAATAACAATAATGAACGGCCGCCCATGTGAATTGTAGGTATCAGAATGACCCATACAATACCCCAAAGAGCATTGCACAGACCACTCTCCAGCCAAGTCATGTGAAAGAAGACTTATATGAATGTGATAGTTGGAAGACACCTCTGTTCTGCCTATTGCACCTCTGTCAAAAAGGCACAGAACCACAGCAAAATCAAATACAACAAAGGTGGGGATTTCCTGTGAATCTGCAGTTGGCTGGTGTTTTTTTAAAGAACCATTCAGCTAACAAGACAATCCATGAGAACAATGCCTAATTAAAATATTATTAGAGTATTAATAGCCTTCAAAGCCATGATGAACTAATTCAGCAGCATTCCACTGGTTAGTCAATTCATGCATAAAAGCAGAGGTGCACAGACTTGAATCTTGTGGATCTACCAACCAGAGATACACACTTCCCATTAAAAAATCGTTAGCCCAGGAATTTGCTTTGAGTATACAAAAACTGAACCAAGCTCACTGTCCTTCCACACATAAATCTGTTCCAGTTACCACACAGAGAGATCTTTCTTTATTTCAGAAGTATAATTTAATGGAAATTTTACTTTGTTGTTGCCATTCTTAAAAAACTGAGTCTCAGAAATCTTTGCTGATCTACATCAAATCACTGAGAGCTGCCTCCTGGCCACTCTAAACTATTTAAATAATAATTTCCCTTAAAAAAAAAGAACTGAATTTTCAATATTGGTTTCCGAGAAATGCCTCAAGTGACTCAAGCCTGTCTATCCTCCTGAACACCTTTGGTAAGTTTCTGGAAATAAATTTAAACGAGGATTTAAGTCCAGGAAAGGCTTTTTCCATGAGTCTTTCCTCCCCTTCCATGCATACCCAGTGTATAATGATGCATTTAATTAATGTTAAATGTGCATAGAATTCTCCGGGCAACCAACCATATGATAACCACATTAACACCAGATGAGGTCAACATGTTTATTGTCACTGTAATGAATACCAAAGCAAATAAAAATTGTTGAGTTGTCACAAGAAAGTGATTGCATACTATAGTGCAGCATCATAACTAAAACAAGGGCGAAAAATCTGCTCACTTACTTCCTAACTGCGGGTATGATCCTGCCAACTTGCAGCAGTCGCAAGCCCCATTTATTTCAACCTGCTTAAATCCCTTCCCGCTGAAATTAATGGGACTTAAAAGTGCCTGACTTTGGATGGATTGTGCACAGTCCCTTTTAAAAAAAAAGCAACACAAAATCCTTTGGATGAAAAGGGAAAGCGTACCAGTTAACAACATCCACATTATCCATTACTTTGACCCAAGGAAACACCTAAGCAAATAACTGGGAAGTGTCCCCTGGCAATCCATCAATTTTGTACAGTCAAAGACTCTTAGAAAAAAACTGTATTAAACCAAACGTATTAATAAAAACTAAAAAGGCATTTCAAATAGTGCTGAAAGACAGAGTCACATTAAGTCAGAAGGGAGCCAAGAACAGAAGTCCTATGCCCAACATTCCTTGCATCGCCTGAAGCAAACTTTTCCAAGAGTCAAATGCTTGCATTTTCCTTGTTAAGGAATGCCCCTGAACTAAGCTTTTCCTGGGGGGAGAGAGAGAGAGAGAACGGGAGAGCAAGAGCCCTTATTGAAAAGATTATCTTTGCCATTAATAATCCCCATGTAACCGTTCCTTATTAGTAAACCTCATGGCAAAACCTGACATATTTACTGCTTGTAGTAAACTTTATGTATCTGCAACAATATTCATAATCAAGAGCCGGTGACCACAGCAAATCGTTCGAGCCTTGCAAATGATCAAGTGAAAGCTAAATTGTACTGAAAAGACCAGCGTCCTGACAAGTCTGAAACCTTTTCCACACACCAGAAAAAGAGACCTTTTCCTAAGATGAAAAAAGTATGTTGGAAGGACTGGAAACATAAGAATACATATATAAATATATATTACACCCCCCCCAAAAAAAAAGAAAAAAAAACCCACCCTGATATCACAGGCTGAGCTGAGACAGAAACCTGATCTTTGTACATGAATGGGCAACATTTGGGTCTGTTTTATGTGAATTGCTCCAAGCTGTTTTGGTTAGAAATGTATAGATTTTAAGGTAAGGCAAACCATATTGGCAGTCATATACACTTTTGGAGCACAGTTCCCCCATTCCTTTTCATCTACCAAAGGTAGGGTCTGATACTTTGCTTTCTCTCCTGGGTAAGTTCATTGTCTTTTAAGAGGGAGCTGCAGCGGGGACAAGGCATCCTGTTCATTTTGGTCATCTTTTCCGCACCGATAGGTTGTATGTAACTTTCTCTGTGATTTCTTTCATTTGTTAAAAAGATCAAGTAACAGTGATTTTGTTTTCACGGTGGTGTTTATAGTTTCCTCTTCCCCCGCCTTTTAAAGATAACTTAATAATTTGACGTGCTTTTTCTCTGGCTAGTGAATAATCATGTGGGGGGAAGGTCACTATTCAAAATAATATTTGCAGGGAAGACAAGGGAGTCAAATACACCATCTGTTTCACTTGCCTTTTGATCTTAACCGATCAAGGCATCGGTGCAATTGAAATAATAATTAAATGCAATTCAAAGCATTTTTAATTTTTAATTTGGGGATAGAGTACAATTCTTTAACAGCTGATTAAAATTTGGGTATTTTCAGGGCCACTCATCTTTAAATGAGATTGTGAAATTTAAAATACAGTGTATGAAAAAATATGTAAATAGAATGGTTTACAAGACACAGAGTGGTTGCCCAGTCTCATTGTTAATAGGAGCAAGGGTTCAAGATTCAAATGGTTAGTGTTTAACCACCAAGACAAATATTTGGGTTTCTTTCGTGTGGCCCATTTTGCTGATTTAAAATTGGCAACAATGAAGAATATGTGTTACTCATCATCTAATTAACCCTCTGCACATGCACACAAAAAACCTCACACTTGCTATAATTAAAAATAATAACATTCTTAGAAGTATATACACTATGATATTATCCATCAATATAAATTTATGCTGGTGCTTATTTATTATCACTTATTAATCATTCTTGTTTGCCAGTTTTGTCTGGGAGCATCTGAGTAGTTGTATATTTTAGTTATGGTTTGGATATAAATACATGCATGCATATCTATTGCCTTGCATTGAAGTTAACATAAATAATTGTGAAAATTCACATACTGTTTTGTATTTATTGTTCATCTTTTTCCTCTTTTGATTTTTATGTAGGTCAGAGTAATTTACACCTTATATTAAAACCAACGTTTTTCTGTTGTTATCATTCCTCTCACTTTATTTGGTATTCCTATTTTTGTTTCTCTGCTGTCTATTTTTTACGGTTTGTCCATTTTTAACAATGAAAGAGCCTTTCTCTATGTATACAAAGCATTCATGTCTTGGTGCCCAAAATCTTGTAGCAAGTATGATCGAAATTAGTCTCTGAACAGTGTGAATTCCACATGTTTTTTAAAAAGTAATCATTTGCTCTTCCTAATAAGGAGAATAACTTTTGCCACTTTCCTGCTTTAAAAATATAATTTAAAAGTTTTGAGTTTGAAATGGTGGATTTCTTTGGAAGTTGTAATATATGTTTTGAAGATGCAATTGTAAGCTTGATTCAGGCATCATTAGTACATAAAACACAAAGAAGTTTAATTCATCATAATATTTTTAAGAGTATAAATTTGTTGTCATTGCACAAGCTTGTTTGTACGTGTAGTTAACACAGCCTTAAGACAGGTTATTAAACTGCTTAGTGTTGGCTTCTAGGAAGGAAAAGAAAGCTTTTATATCCAAGCCTAAGGACAAAGGGAGTTCTTAATAATAAGCAAAGGGAAAATTGTAAAATGTTTTCTTTAAATTAAAAATCAAATCGAATTGTTTTAATGAATATCCAAAGTCAGGAGAGTAACTTCAGCTTTGGCTTCACTACGACGCTAAGAAAATTTACTTGGTGGTTTCCCTTGTGAGATCAAAAGAATCTAATTAACTTTTCTATAAGGTAAACAAACTTGTAACTTGAAATATCCTCCTGAATTATCAGGGCAGTAGAGTCAGGGCCTCTGTGTGTTGTGTCTTTTGCTTTTTCATATCATAGACATTTTCCATATTGTTCGGGGGGGGAAGAAACCCCTTTTTTTTCTTGCTTGCTTGCTTTTTTCTTTTCTTTTTTCTGTGGGGGGGGGCATGAGAGGTGAGCTCTATTCTAGGTTGTGACTGCTTAATACCAATGGAATATCTGAATACAATAGCTGCAAAACTGCTAAGCTGAAACCATTTGGAATATTAATAGAGTATTGTTCTCTTAAGATGGATTTGTTCTCCTAAATCAACTTTAAGTCGAGTCTCTTTAGGACAGAAATGTGCAACGGGGAGTGTGGGAAAGTTGGATCTTCAGATGCAGATGGTGGGGAGGGCAGATGAGATAAGGGACTTCTCTATGAACCCCAGGTGCTGAACAACTTGGTGGTTTGCTTTGGGGTTTTTTTTTTATGAAGAAGGGGGAGTCAAGCAGCAGTTCTCTGTATTCTTTCTGGCCAACTAAAAGTCATCCAAAGAAGGAAAGCTGGAGGGTGGACTGAAATAGAACACAGTAAGCCTGAAACTTGTGCACATTTAACTTGTGTGCATTCAGCCTTAGGTGCGCGGCAAAAATTGTAAATAAATAAATGGGGGGCAGAAGGAGGGGGTCTGGGGGAAATGATTTTGGCAATCCCGCCTGCTGTTGAACCCAATGGGTTTTGACTATACACCGTTTTGGCTTTAGGCAAGATTCCTGGAATGTAACTTCTGCATAAATTGTGGGCTTACTGTATAATTCCCCCCCAATACCATTCCCCATTTTCAGTAGTTTCACATCAGCTACGCATATGTTTCCTGCTTCCATGGATGATTCAGTGTGCAGATTGTGTGGGCCATCCTAGGATTTGAAGTCCTTATTCTTCCAAAGACTTTCGAACATTCACAAAAATGAGAGGCAGTCATGGGTTTACCCATGAAACGACAGCTGATGGGAACTGTGTGAATCATCTCCATGTTCTCTGGTATCTTTCTGAGGACAGAAGTACATGCTCTATGGCTATGCATGTGCATATGGCAAAAGCCAATGGCTATTGCAGATTCAGAGGGAGATTTGGAATGGTGACACTGTGTCGGGGGGGGGAGAGAATTAACCCTTCCCCACTTGCTGTTTCTCCAGTCCAAGTTGACCCTTCACACCCAGCCATTTCCTCCCCAGTAGAGTTTCATATGAGTCTTTGGAGAGTCAAGTGCACATTTTGAGCTCTGACTGGGAGGTGGTGAGTGGCTGGATTGGCTGATGAAGCAACAGGCAAGGAAACAGGTTAAGCATTCCCTTCCCCTCACTCTCCCCCCGCTTCAAATCCTAACGTTGCTTACCCTAGGGAAAGCAGTCCTTTGCTATTTTATTACACATAATCTGTGCACGGTATGTAGTTATGGTTCTGACGTGTGTGTTTTTTAAAAAAACCACTCCCATTTTCCTATCGCATAGTTCAGTGATAGAGTTCAGATGTTGCACACATAAGATTTCAGGTGCAGTCTGTGACATTTCCAAATAGGGCTGGATGCCTTTCTGAAACCCAGAAGAGCTGCTGCAAGTCAGTGAATTGAGCTTGATGGACCACCGTCCTGGCTCAATGTATGGCAACTTCCTACGTCCCTGAGAAAACCCTGAATAAAATTAATGGTGGGATCAGGCAGGGCCAATCCTACCATTAAGCAAAATGAGGCAACCACATCAGGCTGCAGATTTGGGGTTTCAGCAGCAAATTATTAGTTACTTAGGTTGTAATCCTAACCCAATTTACCTGGATGTTAGTCCAATTTAATTCAGTAGGACTTTTGTCTGGGCAGAGATGGTTAGGCTTGTACTTTTAGTCTGCTATTATGGTATTTTTACTGCCAGGGAGTGGGGACGTGCATGTAGGATTGCCCATATTGTGCGCCAAAAAAAAGTTGACTGGCCTTGGCTATTATGCACCTTGACTTGGCAGCACAGGGAGGGCTATTTCCTGCTCTTCCTCAGGCAGCAAAATGTCTAAGGGCAGGATTCAAATAACTGTCTAATTCTCTGCACCGCTATGGGCACTTTAGGCTTGTATTTTTAAAAGCAGTAGTCATCATGCCACATGGCAAACTGCATTTGAAATGGAAAAGACTCCCCAAAACAACTTTGTGACATGGGATGGGGATCTACGGATTTTAAAACAACCACTGAGCAGCCTGGTGCACCTGAAAGTAAATCTTTTGATCTCGGTCTGATTTTCCTGGCTCAAAAACATAGAAATTTGAAGGGAGGAGAGAGAGAGATGTCCAGCTCCCAGTGGGTTTCAATGATTTCAATACCAAAGCATTACTTAAATCCAAATCATTGTGCTCAGAAATGAGCTTTGGGTTAGTTTGTGAGTGGTGTGATTCATTTTGTAAAAGTAGTTTAAATACAGAAGAACTGAAAATTGAAATCATAACTTCATGACTTAATTTTAGGATCACCATTGAAAAGAAGTTAATATTTAATCTAGGACACCAGGAATTACAAGTGAATCTGGATTTATAGCTTTATGGAAAGGCCGGTGAAGCTGAAGCAGAACTGAGATGAAAGTTGTGAACCCTCAATATTTGGGGGGGGGGTGATCCACTGGCTTTCCCCAATTAGAGTTTCGAATTTTCTAATGGCCCAAACTTTAGTTTGCAAGATCCTCCTGCCTTAACTATAAAATTGGATAATAACAGCTTATGCAATCTTTCAGTCTAGTCCTAAAATGAATTGCTGGAATTTAGAACAGAATTAAATAAGTTTAAAAGTAAAGTGTTTTATTAAAACGATGGTTCTGGACTCTACATAGTTTGTTCCTTAAATCTGCCTGTCAAATGTAGTTTAAAATCATCTTCTCCTTTCTGATAGATGGGGTACCCTTTTCAACTAGGGACGCAAGTCTTGTTCAGTCACTAGAGGACAGCTGTAGAGGCCTGTTTAATTGGGGTGGGGCATGATTTTCCTGCAGACTGCTAAAATAGCCTGGGTGTGGGCAGCTTGCATTTCTTTAATTAAAATATCTGGAGATCCAGAAAGTGTTTTCTCAGTTATGAAAATGCTGATTCTCAGCATCATAGTATATCAATCCTCACCCAAAAGCCATATTTGGGCTTCCCATCTATCCGGAGACATTGTTGCTTCCTAAGCATGGCTTCACATTTCAGAGAATTGCATTTCTGAAGAAGACCATGATGCTCTGCAAAGCTTCACAGAATATTCACATTGACTTCACGTTGCCACCTGTGTTGTAATGTTTGACCTCATATTGTTTGACCTAAAGCAGATCAAAGTTCATGAAAGCTTCACATACACGTATAGACCTTTGTGGTATATTTTGAGCATTTCAATTGCCAAATAATGCCACTGACAAATTAGAGGCCAAAACTGCATTGAGTGTGCTCAAGTTATATTATATTTAATCCCCATGATTGTGCTGCTCTCAGCATTACCCTGTGCTGGTCCTCCTGAGGTCTTCTCTTTGACAGCAGCATTACCAAAATAGAGTTTCCCCCCATCATATTATTTGCTTTGAAGGCATTAGGCGAGATTCCACTTTTCCTCTCTCTCCTCCCTCTGGATGCCCCCCCCAATACCCCCTAAATCTTCTCTGGAGGGTTTAGTGAATACCCAGAACAGGTTCAGACCCTCCAAGTGTTCCTATTTTCCAGGGATGCCCCTGATTAAGAGAAGCCGTCATGGTTTCTGATTTGATCCCAGAATGTCCCACTTTTCCTTGCATGTCCCTATTTTCATTGGAGAAATGTCAGAGGGTATGCAGTTATCTGACACCCCCCCCCCCAAGCTGCCTGAAGGCAATCCTGTAGAGGGAAGGGGTTTTTTAATGTTTAATGTTTAATTATGTTTTTATTTATGTAGGAAGCTGCCCAGAGTAGCTGGGACAACCCAGTAAGATGTGTGGAGTATAAATAGTAAAATTATCATTATGGAATGGGACGTCCCTATTTTCATCGGAGAAATGTTGGAGGGTATGCATGTTTAGGGAGTGAGTGGGGGGGCACACAGGGGAAGGTGAGAGGGGGGAAGTCTAGTTGCTCAAGCAAACCTCATTCTGTGCACACATACCCTACGCTGGATTCCACCCATTCTTTATTGTGCTTCCATTCTCAACAGTTCAAAGCCAAAACAGGAGTGTGGCGGATACCAGGTAAGTTCAATTTCAGTCATGTCCTATGAGTGTGATCCGATGCACTCCTCCATCAAAGTAAATGCCATTGAAATAAGTGGCATTTGCTTTCAAATAAATGTGGTTAGGAGTGCAGTGCTTGCTGGTAGGGCATTCTTATGCTCTCAGTTTGACAACTAAAGCACAAGCACAAACATCTGGGAAAGTAGATACTTGGACAATGTATGTACTTCCCCTCTCTCTTTGTTACAATGGCACTACATGCATGTTGACTAGGTGGGCGCCACTCACTGTATGCTCACCATGCCTCACAGGGCAGGTGGGATAGGCCAGGGACTACTATGGTTGAAGGCACAAAAGTGTACGAACTGTGAGAGATGGGTGTGCTCTGAATATACATCTGCCCCTATTCAAAACCTCTCTCTGGATGCACCCAAAGGTTCCATGATATCTGCATGGTAGAAATGACATTGCTTGTGCAATTTCCAAACACGTGGTTTGATTCTCCAGCAGCAAATGCAACACCAAATCGATCTGAACAGTTTACAAGCTCGGTTGTTGTTATTATTATTTATTATTTATACCCCGCCCATCTGGCTGGGTTTCCCCCAGCTGACTTCTAAATGGCAATATGGATTTCACAAGGATGACATTCCCCACATCCTCAGGGGGGAACCTGTTTTTTTATTCACACACAAGGCTTGAGTCTTACAAAAATCATGCTGTTCATGAATATCATAGTCCATAAATTGGCCTCGAAGCTTCAGCAACAAAATAAGAAAACTTGGTGGTAATGGTGAAGGATAATGTAATAACAACGATGATGATGGAGAAATGTCATAAATACGTTCGGTCTTCATTACACATCCTAAAGCCCAAATTAAATGCTTCAAGAACAAAAGTATTACTTAAATCCCAATTTCCTTTATAAATCTCATGAACCTCTCCTTTTTTTCTGGATATCTGCTTTCAAATGCTGCTTCAGTGCCCTTTGCCATAGCATGCATGAAACAGCTGCACTGCGGTCTTAATCAGGAGAACAAAGATCCCATGCAAGCCTCTTACTGGGAATACCCTAGCAGAGTTTTGCTAAGTATCAAATCTACTGAGTCAGGAACAGCCATTTGCTTGGATTGAGGAATCATGGGAAGCAAAGCTGTGTGCCTTCCCCTACAGAGCACCGAGTATTTATTCAAACTGGTCAGGCCTAATTTGGCGTTTCGGCTGCTTCCACTTGAAAAATAGTCACTGCAGCTTGACTCAACTGGTGAAGAAACAAGATCTGAGGGGCTGAACAGTGATATAAGCCAAATAAGTCTTTTCATATTTGCAAATACTACTTTGATTAATTTTAGCTTAGGTGGAACACAAAGCTACTGCTTTACTTATTGTCACTCATTAGCTACTTCTTATTGATGTAAGTACTAGGAAATCAAGGATGCTAGCACTCACTACATCATCTTCTGTCTTTGTGTGGCAATCCCCCTCCTGTAGAGAGGTAAATGTGCAAAACTGTGTGTGTGTGTGTGTGTGTGTGTGTGTGTGTGTGTGTGTGTGCAGAAAGTGTGGTTCTTAATAAAGAAAGGCATGGCAGCTCTTTCTGTAACAAACAAAGGCATGGCAGCTCCTTTCACCATGGAGAGTCAAAAGAAATCTAGATGTGAATATGCAAAACTGGCCGCAAGAATTCCAGTTTGCTAATGAAAGTTAACTTTCCCCATCATGTATACACCCTTTAAATAAAAGCACAAAGCTAGATTATGGAGCAGAATAGTTTTAAAGGGAAATGGACAAGCACCCAATGTAAGCAAATCTCTGCCATTCACAGACACACACACACACACACACACACCTCATGCTAGTCCACTCCTTCTGGGACCATCCTAGATCATGCAACGGATATTAGAAGTGTCATACAATGAACCTGCGAAAAGTACCTTTTTAAAAAAAACAAACAAAAAACCACAGTATACCGTTTCATTTATTTCTTGCATTTGGGGTTTAGCATCATATACAGATGGGGAAGAAAGTCAATTTGGTTCTCACTTAAAGGCGAATCTACTTAATTCAGGCTTTCCAAAACAAAACACAGACCAAAACACAACCATCCTTCACACTTCTCTGAATTTTGCAGTGTCGTTTTCCATCAAAGTTATGAGCACAAGAATGTGTATACAGTGGTACCTCGGCTTATGAACACAATTGGTTCCGGAAGTCTGTTCATAAACTGAAGCGTTCATAAACTGAAGCGAACTTTCCTATTGAAAGTAATGGAAAGTGGATTAATCTGTTCCAGTCAGTCCGTGGAGTACTTAAACTGAAGCGAACTTTCCCATTGAAAGTAATGGAAAGTGGATTAATCCGTTCCAGACAGGTCCGTGGAGTACTCAACCTGAAGCGTACTTAACCCGAAGCATGGGTGTAATTGGTTCCGGAAGTCTGTTCATAAACTGAAGCGTTCATAAACTGAAGCGAACTTTCCCATTGAAAGTAATGGAAAGTGAATTAATCCGTTCCAGATGGGTCCGTGGCGTTTGTAAACCTAAAATTTGTAAACCGAGGTGTTAATAAACCGAGGTTCCACTGTACTAGGATCGGGTGTGCATTAAAATGCTTTTATTGGAGAAAACAACCTTTAAAATGCATTCTATCTGGGTGAGTTGCTTTGCAGAAATGTGTGTGCAAGGCAAAATCATGTGCAAGCCTGTGCACATTAGAGGAAATTCACAGGTGAATTTTCATTAGGACTTTAAAAAAAATGCAAACTGATATGGGACAGTAGAGAACTGAAGTTAAGATTGTCATAATGAGAAACACTGGGAGAAACTAAAATAAAAAAATTCCTTCAGTAGCACCTTAAAGACCAACTAAGTTTTTATTTTGGTATGAGCTTTCGTGTGCATGCACACTTCTTTCGAAACTGAAATAGGCAGATTCACCCAGGAAAACAAGCATCAGTATAGGAGCTTCCAGTGTACAAGCATGAAGTCTGTGATAGCAGAAAGAATCTCAGTTGCCTATAACAGATAAAAATCACATAGATTACCAGTTGCACCAAGTACACAACTGACTCAAGAATTTTCACCAGCCATCCATTAAGTAGCTATTGTTACTGATATAACTGCAGTGCTCAGATAAGAAATATAAAAATGTATGTCTCCTGCATCCCAAATCCACAGAACTAAGTGCATCACAACTTCTCTGGACCGAACACTACACAATAGGTTAACCTGAAACAAATACAACACCCCGGTTCTTGTTTCAGGATCAATGATAAGAATTAAAATTTCCATTCCTCAGTCTTGTCTCCATGGTATCCAGATTTTAAATGGCCGGGCTACAGATTTAAGATGTGTTTGTTATTTAACTGCTCCAAAACAAAAGGAGCTTTCATGTCTTGTAAGGAAGAACATAGGAAAACAGGGGAAGGTTCAACCAGGGTGACTCATCAGCAGATGCACTGCACAAGGACTTCTGCTTACAAAATGGGGCATTCTGAGCTCTCCTCTTCCACCCAACCCCCACACACCCAGAATTGGGTTGGAGAGTTGGGACGACCCCCAGAACAGTGTGGGGAAGAAACCAAAACGCTTGTGATCACCGTAGAATGGCACTGAATTCCTCCCATAGGAAACTGCTTTATACAAAATCAGACCATTGGTCCATCTAACTCACTATTGTTGACACTGAATGGCTACATCTCTTTGGGGTTTCAGACAGGGGATATTCCCAGGGGACATTCTGTAGATATCAGAAACTGCTCCTGGGACCTTCTGCATACAAATAAGATGCTCTGCCAGTGAGCTACAGCCCTTCCCAGATGACATATTTTAAGTGAATGTGATCGTGCAAACATTAGCGCCAACAAAGAAATAATCATTGCCTTAAGTTTCTTAAATTTAGATTTCTTTATTTTTTGCTGGAGTTGTAGACAAATGAATCTTCTTATTGCTCCCTTTTTAATTTGTACCGTTCAGTCATGTTTGCATTCCATATTAAGTCAGATGACAATGACCATTTTGGAATCAAATTTAATTAGTCCCAGCCAAATCAGTTCCATCTACTACAATATATGAAATGATTCTGGTGAGGTTGCTGAACCAAACTCATGAAGTGCCAAATGCTAGATTCCAATGGCTTCAGTGGGAGCTGAAAGTATTCAACAGCACCTCAGAGAATCAGTTCCAGATTTACAAGTTGCTACTCACACTGGCCTCAAGTACCCTGTTCATAGTACTATTAAACTACTTATAGTTATCGTTTGCCCCAGAAAATCTCTCTGTGCCCTTTGCAAACCATATCTGCCATTCAAATGAATGGTGAAGCTGCACTCTGTAAACACTGCTTACTTCATGCAATCTTGGAGGACCAGAGAAACTTCCGGTTCTGTCAAAAGTTGAACAACATGGCTATGGTCCCATCATTCTGTCAAGCCCTGTAAATTGCTTCACACTTGTCTCATTGCTCTGGTAACAATATAGTGCTGCAGGTATACGGTGGTGGGCTGATGTTGCCAAGTGCCAGTGCTAATTCAATGGAATTAAATTCTCAGGGCATCCTGAAAATGCGGGCTAGACAATGCTACCATTCAGTGGATTTGTACCTGGCTGACTGACCGAACCTAAAGGGTGCTCATCAATGGCTCCTCTTCATCCTGGAGAGTAGTGACTAGTGGGGTGCCACAGGGTTCTGTCTTGGGCCCAGTCTTATTCAACATCTTCATCAATGACTTGGATGATGGGCTTGAAGGCATCCTGAGCAAGTCTGCAGATGACACCAAATTGGGAGGGGTGGCTAATACCCCAGAGGACAGGATCACACTTCAAAATGACCTCAACAGATTAGAGAACTGGGCCAAAGCAAACAAGATGAATTTTAACAAGGAGAAATGTAAAGTACTACACTTGGGCAAAAAAAAATGAAAGGCACAAATACAGGATGGGAGACACCTGGCCTGAGAGCAGTACATGTGAAAAGGATCTAGGAGTCCTGGTAGACCACAAACTTGACATGAGTCAACAGTGTGATGCAGCAGCTAAAAAAGCCAATGCAATTCTGGGCTGCATCAATAGAAGTATAGCATCTAGATCAAGGGAAGTAATAGTACCACTGTATTCTGCTCTGGTCAGACCTCACCTGGAGTACTGTGTCCAGTTCTGGGCACCACAGTTCAAGAAGGATACTGACAAGCTGGAACATGTCCAGAAGAGGGCAACCAAAATGGTCCAAGCAGGGCCAGCTCTAGGTAGAGTCCCGGTGGTGAGGCGCTGCGCGGAAGCCATGCTGCACCCTGCAAGGGCGGGGGCACCGGAGCGATCTTCGCCCCTCAGCGCCAGGGCGCCCGACCTGCTCGAGACTGCCCTGGGTCCAAGGCCTGGAAACGATGCCTTATGAGGAACGGCTTAGGGAGCTGGGTATGCTTAGCCTGGAGAAGAGAAGGTTAAGGGGTGATATGATAGCCATGTTCAATAATAATAATAATAATAATAATAATAATAATAATAATAATAATATAAATTTTATTTATACCCTGCCCTTCCCAGTCAAGACCGGGCTCAGGGCAGCTAACAACAAAAATATCAACGCAAGTATAAAAGAAACAATTCAATTAAAATGCAGATTAATACAATGTTAAAATTCAATTTTAAAATAAAAAATCTACAAGTAAGATAAAACCATTATAAAAGGATGTCATATAGAGGAGGGAGAAAGGTTGTTTTCTGCTGCTCCAGAGAAGCGGACACAGAGCAATGGATTCAAACTACAAGAAAGAAGATTCCACCTAAACATTAGGAAGAACTTCCTGACAGTAAGAGCTGTTCGGCAGTGGAATTTGCTACCAAGGAGTGTGGTGGAGTCTCCTTCTTTGGAGGTCTTTAAGCAGAGGCTGGACAGCCATCTGTGAGGAATGCTTTGATGGTGTTTCCTGCTTGGCAAGGGGGCTGGACTGGATGGCCCTTGTGGTCTCTTCCAACTCTATGATTCTATGATGTCAGAGTTTTGCTCAACAAATGTGGACCAAGCTTTGGTTTCTCGTTGGGGACTTTTAAGAGCACTATTTAAATGCACTGCGAAAGTTATTCTTTAGTGTTCCACAAGCATTTATGAGCCCACTCAACTTTAGCCATGGGCAATCTCGCAGTTTCCAGTGGAACTGCTGACATCAGTGAAATTGCGCCCTTCGGTACCCATTTTCACAACCCCTGACTCTATGGCAGCTGCTGCTGTCTCCTTGAAACCACTGTGTATGTGCTGGCTTCCAGATGCAACAACAACAACAGCAACAACAAAGGCTATGGCATATTAATTTTTTTAAAATAAGATACAAAGTGCATAATTTATTGTAATGCTCTAAAAAGCAGGATCAAGAATAAGAGAGTATGGCTGAAATCCAATGCTGCTGTTCCACATGTGGAATGGCTTTTGATCTACAGCATCCTTCGTCAGCCTGGGGCCCTCCAGATGTTTTGGACTACAACTCCCATCAGCCTCAGCCTCACAGCCATGTTGTGTGGCTGGGACTGATGGGAGTCAAAGTCTAAAATATCTGGAGGGTTTCGGGTCAGGAAAGGAGGCACTGACATAAGAGTCACACACACACACACACACACACACACACACACACACACCTCCCAATTTTCCACTGTAGCTTCTTCTCTTCTGTTAGGAAATGCCTCCACTGGATCAAAAGCTATAACACAGGCATCCCCAAACTCGGCCCTCCAGATGTTTTGGGACTATAATTCCCATCATCCCTGACCACTGGTCCTGTTAGTTTGGGATGATGGGAGTTGTAGTCCCAAAACATCTGGAGAGCCGAGTTTGGGGGTGCCTGCTATAACGCAAGAAAATTGGCAGCAGAGGATTCCATCCCTGATTTGCAGATTGCATTTGCATTGGTCACTGAGTTGAGAATGGCCTTTTTTGTGTTGCATTGGCTCCCTGCCCATAACAAGTTGTTCATATCTGGGCACCACCACGTGCATGATTTGTGTTTCCTGCACAGAGTGGTGAGATGTTACATTCCACTACAAACCACTACAGAGGCCTAGTATGAATTTGCTTTTACACATGAGGAAAGTATGTGACACAAGCAGGATCTGCTATGAAGGCCTGGCCAGCCCCTTCGCCAGCAAGCAGGGCTTCCTGTCCATTTCAATCCATTTGAAAATAGATTGAGATTGTTTCAGCACTAAGACCTCTCATCGTTGCCTTGCTAGATAAAACTGTAGGAGGGTTTGGTTAACAAGTGCCAGCTACCCTGAGGGAAACTTCAAAGGAAACCATCTACTGAATGGTTTGATTAGTTTTCCACCCCATACCTATGTTGGATGACCAATTTGCACACCAGGACTACTATGAACAAAGACTGTTGGGTAATAATAGTATTATTAATAATAATAATAATAATAATAATAATAATAATATATTATTTATACCCCGCCCATGTGGCTGTGTTTCCCCAGCCACGTTGGGCAGCTTCCAACAGAAAAATAAAATAATCTATTAAACATTAAACCCTCCCTATTGAGCTCCCATTGCTTGGTCCCAGCTCCTGCCAACCTAGCAGTTTGAAAGCACGTCAAAATGCAAGTAGATAAATAGGAACCGCTACAGCGGGAAGGTAAACGGCGTTTCCATGTGCTGCTCTGGTTCGCCAGAAGTGGCTTTGTCATGCTGGCCACATGACCTGGAAGCTATACGCCGGCTCCCTCGGCCAATATGCGAGATGAGCGCGCAACCCCAGAGTCGGTCACAACTGGAACTAATGGTCAGGGGTCCCTTTACCTTTACCTTTATTGATGCCTTGAATAGTCCCTTTGCTAAATAGCTGTCACTATTTTTGCCCTGCCTCATTTTCGCCATCCTCACATAAGCAAGCATCATATTAGGTATATGTGACTCCATTTTGAATATAGTATTTAGATTCCTAAGCAGCTTTGCTTTAATTTTAAAAAATTCTATAAAGTCCTGGTGTGATTCTCCACGAAGTCCAGCACTGCCTATTTTCTGTGGAGTCTGAATCAGCCCCAGGTCAAAGTAAGAAGCTGGGCAGAGGAGAGAATGAGTACCTCTTAGTAGGTAAAACGGATTGGTCTTGCTCTCTTTGTCTGGGATAGAATGTTGCACTAGGGATGGGGAAGAAATTCAGTTCACATTTAAGGCCAAATTTCTCAAATTCGCACTTTCCGAAACAATGAGAGAACTGAAAAAACAGCCATCCTTTGAAATGTGCACTTATCCAAAGTTTGTGAATGCATATATTAAGGGAAAGCATGAATAAAAATAAATAAGTGAAAATTGCATACAAAGATGCATTATATTAGGAGAAATAGCTTGCAAAAATGTGTGCATTAATCAAAACTACATACAAAAATGTATGCATTAGGAGAAATACACATGAAAATATTGGATTTTCCTGATGGTTATTGGGGGGGCAATACAAATTGCTGTAGAAATGCGGAGAATTGAATTTAAGATTGAAAAAGTGAAAAACCGAAAGAACCAAAAGTGACAGATCCTTCCATCCCTAGCAGTCATTGTAAAGATGCAAAGTGCGAAGCCAGGACTGACAATGTGTTGTGTTGCTTCTTAGTGTCCCGATTCCACTAATTACTGAGAAATGGGATGTGCTCCCAATATTTTTCAAACCTATTTTTGTTCTTGTGCAAGTCCATCTTTGAAGCAGTTCCTCAAACGTGTTCAAATGTTCTGCTGTTAAATTTATATCAGCATCTGCAAGAGGCTTGTGGCTGCCATTCAGATGAACACCAACATCAAAAGTTCTAATCTGGTTCTGATGACTTTCTTCAAATGCCAAGTTAAACAGGAGTGGGGAGTGTGAATCACCTTGCATTGACCCCCAAATCTATTTAAATATTCCCTTGGCAATCCCCAGGGTGGAGAACAGGACAACACAACAGTGTCTCTAAGCACTTAAGGACAAATTACTAGAGTTGCTTAGTAAGTGAGAAGGAATTGGCCATTCAAATGACTCTTAGGGCCTGAATATACTATCCATCCCTCGTGCCCTTTTGACATGGGCATAACTTCCTTCACCAGTGGAATTACTGCTGTGTAAGAGAGATCAGAGTACCGTTCATAGTTTCATACCATCTGGCTAAACAAAAGGAAAGATCATCAGAGACATTATACCTCTCTGATAGCTAGTTGCTGGGGAGCAAAAACAGAAAGTGTTACTGCCTTCAATGTGCTGCTTGTAAGCTTCCTGTTGGAATCTGACTGGCTGCTATGAAGAACAAGATTCTGGATTCATTGGACCTTTCGTCTTATCAAGAAGGACTTATGTTCATATAATGGTTCCCATTAAACAAACCAATTTTTAAAGAGAGCAAGAGGGATCCTTGTCAGAGTGTTGCTGGAATAAGGTTCTGATTGTACATGTGTAAGTGGGTATGTTATTTTAAACCCTCAGATGGATTTAACTCCTGGCTCCCTTTTCCCTCCAGGAAAGAACTAATTGAATTAGTTTTTCCTTTGTATGTTAGCATTAACTGAACTCCTTTCCCCACTCACAAACATACAGCTTTCCTGCCAGATCCCTTTGGAGAGTGACTGATCATTTGGTTCATGGTCACATATCCCAATCAGTAAGTTTCTCCTGATTTTTTTTTTCTGAGTCGCCAGGAAAAAGAGTGCCAATAAAGGGTGCACACTTCACAGAGCAGAAGCTGATAAATTTATTGCAGAACGATTTACAGCTGCAAAGCATAGCACAGTTGTGCAAATCAATGCGAAAGGTTAATATGAAAGGTTAAGGAACTTGAATCTGGCTGATTTATGGCCTCCTGGCTCACTTTTATCCTAACCACAGCTTTGCAACTGGAGTCAGGGGTGATGGAAAAGAAAAAAATGAGTATTTAAGGCATTATCCCCCTGACTATAAAACAAAAACTCCCAAATGACCAGTGAGCTTCAGGAGCATGGCACCTATATAGCAAGGCAAAGTCTTTTTCTTCTTAGGACGAAGCTAGTTCTCATTGTTTCTCCAAGTTTTTTTCAGAAATCTAGACAGCATTTCACACATTTGGCAATTTCTTATGAGGCTATTAATTATCTAGTTTGGAGTATGTCTGAAATTCTGTTGTTGTTGTTGTTATCACTTTTTATTATGTTTATTGTACAATGGTGTCTTTTATTATTAGTATTTTTTACTGGCCAACACAGTGGTAAATTTTGAGAGAGTGCCATGAGGCATAACCTCCTTTATTAGTACTTAAATGTTGCAGACAGTGTGGGATAGTGGTTAGCGTACTGAACTAGGACCAGAGTTTAAATTTCCACTCAGCCACAAACCTCACTGGATGAGCCTGGGTCAGTCACGATCTCTCAGCTTAACCTACCTCACAGGGTTGTGATGAGGATAAAAAGTGGGGTGCCTTGAGTTCCTCGGTATATAAATGCAATGAATAACATACATTGGATTGATGTTAAATAAATTTGAATTTTGCCACTGATCAGAATAATGTTTAGTTTATACCTCAAAGACCTAAGTTTGTAGCGTTCATGATAGCAGTCAGTGGAGAGGCAGCCAGTTGATAGGGAGTCACAACTTATACCAGGCATTTCGTTGACAGGGTAGAACAAAGGATTCCTTGAGTAACCAAGCCCCTCAAAAATCACTCAAGTCTTGACAACACTGAACTGACAACAGCGAATAAGCCGCTTCTGCTATCCTGTCCAGAATCAGTAGTCCAGGTCCCTGCTGTTTTCTGTTTAAAGCTGAATATGTAATGCCCAGCATTCACACACTAGTATAGCTTGGAAATGGTTCCCAACATTTATGAGCAGATTAGAGCTACATCTTCACAGGTTCATGACTTCATCTGCATGAGACAATACCCATGGGTTGACGTTGCTTGAGCTTCAGGTGTGCCCAGATGTCCATCTTACCTTGGTGAAGCTCCCTATGCCATGCATCCATCTGTGGTCAGGAGAGGGCAATCACAATGTTGGTCACAGTTCTATCAGAGGATGATTGCCAGGTTGTTCCTATACAGTCTGTCTGTCCCACAGCTTTTTCTACCAGTTCATCCCACAGCAGATGAAGGAGATGTCTGTGCAGTCACTTCTCCTGCTGCTAATGCTCCAGCAACAAATTAGAATGAGTTTCATCCCCATCTGCCATGCAACAGGAAAGGTGCCGGGTGCTTCTAGATGGGTGTTTATTGTAAGATGGGTGCTACTCATGGAAACAAGTTTTTCACAGGCTCCATATGGCATCAAGAGCATTAAAAATGCCAGCCCATGTTCCCCCCCCCCCATTGAATCCAGATTTACCATTTCCAGAGGAAAGCCAAGAAAGTTGTTTTCTTGTTAAGACTGTTGCCAATAATCCATTTGTGATACCTGAATGGCCCATTTACAGTATTAAGCTCACATCTTTATTAAGCTCCCACTTAAGGAAAGAGAGGTCTTGTGCCATAATATATAATGCTACAATATTAATCTTTTGGAAATGGTTTGCTTTTAAAAAAAAACCTTTTCTGGTCACCATTGTTTAAAATGTTGCTAAAATAGTGACTGGAAAAAATGTATTTTTGTCAGTTTTTAAAAATGCAACATTATAGCGTTGTGGTATAATAGGGCTATATATCTCTCTATTTTTTTATTTAAAAAGCCAGGAAAATGTTTTAGTGCTAATTAAAAGATTGATTAAAAAATAGGATGTACCACAAGAGTTATGGTAAATTTGTGCTAAGCTTCAACTAGCCCCACCCACAGCAACGATGACCATATATGTCAGAGCTTTCCAAACTGTGTGTCATGGCACATTAGTGTGTTGGCTGCAGTGTGTAAGTGTGTTGCGCGGAAGCTCCCCCTGCTCCTGGAAAGGGGTAAGTTTAACTTTTGGTTTCCTAGTAAAACTGAATTACTGTGTCACGAAATGATGCGTGTCTAAAAAGTGTGTCACCAACATGAAACGCTTGGAAAGCTCTGCTATATGCACTATACAATTAAAGCAGTATTATAGCACTTTAAGCAGTCATGGCTTCCCCTCAGAGAATCCTGGGAGCTGTAGGTTGTTAAAGGTGTGGAGAGGGTTTAGGAGTCTGTATTCCCCTGACAGAGCCACAGTTCCCATAATGGCTTAGTTCCCAGGGGACTATGGGAATTTCAGTATGGTGGTCTCCTGACAACCCGCAGCACCCATAACAAACTAAAACTCAAAGTTCAGAACTGTGCATGCCTGGCAACTGGTACACTTCATATGGAATAATCATAGAACTGTAGAGCAGCTCTGTTGCCATATGTCTTAAGCCTGAACGCAAGGACTGAAGAATGAATGTGGACAAGTGAAGCTGCCTTATACTGAGTCAGATTATTGGTTCATCAAGCTCTGATCTAGCTCTGTATTGTTTACCCTGGCTGGCAATAGCTCTCTAAAAACTGAGTCAGAGGCATTTTCCTAGCAAATATTAGTCTAAAAATGCCTGAACCTGGGACTTTCTGCATGGAATCTGTGGACTCTCGGACTGAGTTATGGGCCTACAGATGCCAGCAACAATTGGCACAGCTACTCCCTGTATTATAGGTAGCCATTGTGGTGCCTCCTGATGAATCTTGGGCTTCTATCATCATTGACCATAGCCATATTTTCTGGGGCTGATGGGAGCTGGAGTACCAACAAGAAGGGCACTATGTTGGGTTCTCTCACCCTGCACATTGCCACAAAGTGGTATTTTCTTACTCTTTCCACATAATGATAATGTTATACAGTATCATTACACAAAGAATAGTGCCTGCTTAGTTATGGGTAATTGGTGTATTACATTATTACCATGAACGGTGCATGCACATGGTTATGTGGAAATTTTTATCTTCAAAGTGCATCTCAGTGCTGGTCTCTGCCCAAATGCAATGCTGGTGATTCCCTTCACATGACATCCATTAGAAAACATGTTCCCCGACCAGTTAATTCCAGAACCATTTAGCATCTACCAACCAATATGACAGAGGAGACCATATAACTGTCTGTTTACAGATATCTTCCCTTTGTGCGCCACAAGTACCCTGTGGGTCTAAAATAGCCCCTTGGGTTTACATGGATTGAATAAACAAATCATAAAGCTTTTAACCTCATTTGAAACTTGAATCTCATGGAGTTTTCTAATCGCATTGTAGAATGGTGCTGATGAACCAGGAAGTGTTTTGTTTGTTTTACTGCCTTGTGAATAGGCTTTGCATTTTATTTTAATTTTTTGCCAATTACAGAAGAATTAGTCCAGAGGAATTTAAATATCTGCATATATGCATGTTGCTCACTCCTGGGGATGCTGCTGCAGCTACTGCTGCTTTTGGTCTGGAGACTCTTGCATTCTGCTTCCCTCAAAGTGATTCAGCTGGAGGCAGTACAACATAGCAGAACATCACAGTCTGCTCTGACACTAACTTGGTCTTTTTTCATAACTCTGCCAGCTACTAGTAGCCAGAGGTAAGCAGTTTGATTATAGACCATGTCCCTGGTCATGTCAAGCAAACTGAGTGCCATTGTCAGAACTTAATACATGCAGTATTCCCTTCCTTGAAACCTTGATTCCAAGAGCATGCTGACATGTTGCGCTTCCAAAAAAAAATTAACATGATATTTGAGGATAATGAGAATAATAACCTAAGAGTCAAACTAAAAAATCTGTGAAAAGCATTGATTGGTTGCATTTCACACAGCTGTTAAAAAAAAAGCCACTGTTGAAGAAAGTCTGATCAGGACCATGGGGCAGAGCAGGTTAAAACTTTCCCATAATGCCATAGTCCCAATGGAATTGGCCTCTGAACCTGCTTTTTGCTGCAGTAAGGAAAATGCTATTGGTGCTATGTTCTGGTTCATTTTACCATTGTTGATGGTAGATTTTTCCTGCTCTCTTGGCTTGCTAGTTGCAACAATACTGTATATGAACTTCAATACTCCATCAGGATAGTTAACAATGCCAAGCTCTTATAAGGTAGATTAATTTAGAGCCAAATATACTATGGAACATGATACAAGCTACAAGTGAATTTACCCTCATTTATCCTTTAATACTGCGCAACTGGCTGGTGGTATCTCATCTCTCCTACAGCAATGCCTCGGGTACCACATACCAACACGTTGATCCATATTGTCAATGAGAAGGCCAATCTGACATATTCTTCATCAGTGGCGTTTCTTTAGCCAAGGAAACACAGAGAGATGATATGGTACGCAACTGGAACACTGTTTAAGCCAGGTTTTTTCCCAACTGTGGTGCAACCACTTCTCTGAAACAGAGCAGCAAAAAGACTGTGATAAGGGAGGTATATGAGAGAGAGTGAATAGAGAGAGTGCAGGGGCGGTGGAAGGGGGTGCGGTGGGGGGCAATCCATCCCGTGTGTCACCACTAAGAGGGGGTGACAAAATGCCGGACGGCTCTCACCTGCAACGCACCCGAGCCTGCAACGCACCTGAGCCACGCATCTCTCCTGGGAGTGACGCAGGAGGCAGGCAGACTCCTTGGAGGCCCCACGGAACGTCCTGCCCTGGCTGGCCCCACCCTGCAGGCGGCTGGCCCTGCCCCTGACACAGGGCACGAGCACCGCCCCAGGAGCCTGATCGGCTTGCTCCGCCACTGAGAGAAAGATCTTGCATCAGTCTGGCTTTCCTATAGCATCACCAATTTAACTGGAAGTCTAAGGATGTGTCAGACAGTGACAAGACATGCACTTATGAAAGAAGACCAAAAGAGATTATACATAGCTAGGAAGAGTGCACTGCATGGGACGTGGGGAGAATTTACACAGAAGTGACAGCAGCAAGGCTGATCTATAAACTTTTCCTGTGCTTATTTAATGGTTCAGAATGTGTGAGCACATATAAAGTTTTCATCCACAGTTAAAATCCCCTTTGTCTTATCCAGTTGGAGGATGTGGACAAAACTAGAGTTAGCTGTTATTGGCTCCTATTCCAGCTGCTGTTGGGCTCCCTGCATCTGCTCCACTAGTCTCAACACCAGTCACCACTGATGCCAGTACCTCACTTATGTGGAATCAATTGTCAAATAAATCATCAATGATGTCAGAAAATTTTTTAATTGTTTTATTCCCCTATATCAAAACATTCAATACCACTGGTGATGAAAATTTATGATCAGAGTTGACTTTAGCATACGAAGAACTCCACAAGGTATTAGAGTGAAACGTGCAGTGTATTTTCAGTGGCTATTTACCCTGGTCTGCTGGTGTTAAACCACAGAGTCTAGGGCTTGCTGATCAGAAAGTCGGCAGTTCGAATCCCTGTGACGGGGTGAGCTCCTGTTGCTTGGTCCCAGCTCCTGCCCACCTAGCAGTTCGAAAGCACATCAAAGTGCAAGTAGATAAATAGGGACCGCTGCGGTGGGAAGGTAAACGGCGTTTCCGTGCGCTGCTCTGGTTCGCCAGAAGCAGCTTTGTCATGCTGGCCACGTGACCCGGAAGCTGTCTGCGGACAAACGCTGGCTCCCTCGGCCTATATAGCGAGATGAGCGCTGCAACCCCAGAGTCGGACACGACTGGACCTGATGGTAAGGGGCCCCTTTACCTTTACTGGTGGAATTTGCATGATAATTCAAATAGATTAATGGATGACTTAATTTAAGACAAACAAACCTATCCCAAATAAAAAATTCCTTCAGTAGCACCTTAAAGACCAACTAAGTTTTTATTTTGGTATGAGCTTTCGTGTGCATGCACACTTCTTCAGATACACTGGAAACAGAAGTGTCAGGCCCTTATATATATACAGAGGGGGTGGGGGTGGGTGGGAATGGGTGATGGGCTGATGGGAGTGGTAAACCTGTGGAAGAAGTGTGCATGCACACGAAAGCTCATACCAAAATAAAAACTTAGTTGGTCTTTAAGGTGCTACTGAAGGAATTTTTTTATTTTGCTTCAGCTCAGACCAACACGGCTACCTACCTGTAACTAAACCTATCCCAAGTCTCATATTCTGTCATATCCTCTTAATCAGGAATAACAGACTGGTGGCCCTCCTTATGTGCTTGGACTCAAAATTCCTTCAGCCTCAGACAGGATGATCAATGGTCAGAGATGGTGGAAGTTAGAAGCAAACCCTGAGGGACCATAAATTCCCTGTCCCTGCTCAAAGTGATGAACAAGATATCCAACTACCAGTACTTCTTGAACTCATAATACATGTAATGAGACAACTTCTTGTCAGGACTGATGAGATCACCACTTAGAGCAGTCTTGCACCCTACTCCAGTGATCAGCACAAGTGTTAAATTTTCAGAAATACTGGTAGTTGGATATCTTGTTCATCACTTTGAGCACTTTAACCCTGAGTTAGCACAAAGAGGCCAACACACGACAGGCTCAGAACTGTGTAAGGGAAGGGTCAGGTGTCCACTATTTATGGTCTAGGGCAGGCATCATCAAACTTCGGCCCTCCATATGTTTTGGACTACAATTCCCATCTTCCCCGACCACTGGTCCTGTTAGCTAGGGATCATGGGAGTTGTAGGCCAAAACATCTGGAGGGCCGCAGTTTGGGGATGCCTGGTCTAGGGAAACTGTTCAGGGACAACTCTTTAAGGATTACAGAATTTACAATAGATGAGCAGTGCTGCATCCTTTGCATGGCTAGATTGTCTAAACTTGTTGTTCCAGACTATCACTCAAGAGTTTCTATGCATTACTTTAGGTCATATTTGTATTAAGGTTAAAGATTCCTGAGTGCTATTGTGTCTGTAGATTCTCTGGTATGCAGATATAAGTACTGCTTCTGTCAATGTCCATGATCTGATTATGTGGGCTAGGCAGCCCAATCTATGGAGAGGTGACTTCAACAATAATTTTACTAAACCAGTCTCCATATGATTGTTATTTGCTCAGGTGCCCATTGGTAGACATTTTAGATTTCCTCCTTCTTTCCTCAAGTGTTTGTTCCCCAGTTTGTGCTTGTCTTTATTGAAAACATCAGGCTAATAGCAATCTGGGGGTGGGTGGGGAGGCACCCTTCCCTTCCCTTTCCTTCCTGGAATGCAGCCATCAAAATAAACATTAATCCAAAATACTGAGTTTGAGTTATTACTTGCAAGGGTGCTGGGAAAGAAATTTATAGCAACATTACTGTGTCTTGCTAGAAATCTCTTAATGCACCAAAGTGGGAAAGTGTGTGTGTTTTTTATTAAAATGTGGCACTCTATAAATCTGAGTGGCAGAGAGGACACAGGTGGCTTTGCAGCTCCACTCTCTGGACTGTCATTTCAAACTTCAGAGCAGCCTCTGGATCTTTCACTGCATTCCACCACCAAATAAATTTAACCCATCACTTGTCACAAACCCCCAAACTTCTCCCACTGAGATCTCTCTGCTGATGGGTTGTTTGTTAAGATTTCTCCCTGCCATCATCATTTGAATTCACCAGGGATAGGTGGCTCAAAACCTACCTTCTGATACTATGTGTAGGTCCTTTCTTCCCTCTTCACAGGAGCATTTGTTTGTAGATCTCAAATGATTTATCCCAGAGGAAATCCACTGAAATCCCAGGGTTACTAATTAAGAAGTGATTTCAGGATTGTAGCTTTAGGGCGCAAGCCTGGGAAAGTTAGATGTACCTAAATCCCATTGTAATTAAAGGGATTTAAGCACACTGTTAAATCTTAAGTCCCATTGACCCCATTTCTCAATATTGTTCTCATACACTCTAGACATTACAGCCATTCTTTTCATAGTAGTCTGATAAGTAAGAGCTGTCTCAGCTGTGAAAAAATTCCTGCACAGAAACAAGGTTGGACCAACTGGACGAGCAAGACAGCAGTCACTTGGACAGTAATGATATTATGGATAACAATGAAACCACATGATCTGAGAGGTGCATAATCCCTTGCAGAAGTGGCTAGAGCACCATTTGTAGATGATATGCTACTAGCAGGAAGAGTCAAATGCTGCCCAGGAATTTGAAGAAACCCAAAAATACTGTGATTTGTATATGGATGGTGTAATTTGTGAGTTTTAGGGCTGCACACACACACACACACACACACACACACACACACACGGTGCCTGGCATCCAACCATAGATGAAGACATTACCTCCACCTCAGGAATACTTGTACAAGTTGAGCAATGATATCTTCAGAGTTGTCCAAATCAGTACAGTTTGGACCCATCACACCAAAGTCACATTTAGGTTTGCCATCTTGATTCAAAATGGCAGCCAACATCCCAACTTTGACAAAAAAACCTCCACCCCACCTCAGGAACCCTCATGCTGAGTTTAGTGACAATGTCTCAAGAGGTGTCCATACTTATAGAGAACAGATGGACAGACAGATGGTCAAACCACTTTGCACAACATACAACAGATACAAGTGTTTGTACTTCAGCAACTTCTACAACTTTGTAAAGGATCTTAGCATGTTCTTCTCAGATCTTGTAGTTGCCTAAGGCAGCAAAATGTTTTGAGTTAACACTCTATGAAATCACTTTAGGAAGCATCTTGCAGCCCATGTAGGCTGTGGACTGGAACCACTGGATGAAGTCATCTGGAGATTTGGCCTTGACACTTATCAATATGCAGATGGAACCCAGTTCTCTCTCTTGTTGACATTGGCTAATCTCCGGAAATCCTGAACTGGTGTTTGGCATTGGGGTTGTATGGGGGTAGGAGTAAACAAACTGAAAGTTACTACTGGTTGGGAGTTCAGCATGTATTGAATGGGGATTGCATTTTCGTTTAAGAAGCAAGCACACAACTTGAGGGACCTTCTCAATCATGCCCTGCTCTTGGATGGCCACTCATAGCAATAGCCAGAGGGATCCTTATCAGCTTTGGATGGTATGCCAGCTGCAATCCTCCCTAGTTAGATTGAATTACAGTAATGATTTCTATATGGGACTGTATTTGAAGATGGCTTGGAAACCCAACTGATTCAAAATCCAGCCTCTAGATATTGTATGGGCCAACCCGACTGATTATATTACTCCTTGGATTAAGCCATTTTCATTCCAACTAGTTTGTTTTGGAGCTCATTTCAAAGTGTTGGCACCAGCACTTAAAGCCCTGTATGTTCTGGGACAAGGTTACCTTACTAACTGCCTCCTTTAATATAAACTTGCCCAAGTATTAAGGTTAGCTTCAACTTCATGACTGAGCAGCAATTTCTGCTTAGATTTTCCACATCTCTGTATCCAATGCCAGAGCTCAAATATCAGGAGAGCAAATGTAGTCCATCCTCCTTACCTTTTGAGATGGCTCCCTCAGCTGCTGCTTTTAGGGAGCCATGGTTTAACTAATAAATCAAAAGTGCGACATGGGTTTCATTAAGAGCTCAATAGAAAGCGCTATCATTTAGGATGTAGGGATCAACCAGTACTTGAGAGGTAAGGGATTCATTTCCATTCCCTCTTTTAAAATCAGGCACATGCCTTTGATTTGTGTTTCTTTTGCTTTAGTGATTGCTAAATAATAGGCCTAATAATAGGCAAATAAACAAGTAAGGCTGCAATCCACTATCTTATTTATGAGTACAGGTGTATAGGTTTACTCTGCTAGTGAATTAAAGAAAAGTAAAGGTAAAGGGACCCCTCACCATTAGGTCCAGTCGTGACCGACTCTGAGTTTGCGGCGCTCATCTCGCGTTATTGGCCGAGGGAGCCAGCGTACAGCTTCCAGGTCATGTGGCCAGCATGACAAAGCCGCTTCTGGCGAACCAGAGCAGCACACAGAAATGCCGTTTACCTTCCCGCTGTAGCGCTACCTGTTTACCGGTATCTACTTGCAATTCATGCTTTTGAACTGCTAGGTGGTAAGTAAGTAGTAAGTCAGTAAAATGGGGAAGGACAATGGAAGGAATTTGCAGTGAGGGATGGGGAAGCATATATCTCCACCTAAGAGATGTGATGCTAAAGCCAAGAAAAGATTTGGTAGTTGATGGGTTCAACCTGCTGAAATAATGTCGCTGGTGCTTCAAGCAAATATTTCCATCGGTGGGGGAGATTTATCGCTACGGGGAGCCTTAAGGTTCATTTTCTTGCGCAACGCTGCGGTGATGAGCCTCACGTGAAAGGCGTTTCAAACGTCCCGAGTCTTTGCCGAGACAGATGCGAGGGCAACCTTGATTGCATCGGAGCAATAACAATTTGTGACCAATGGGCAGAGCTTTGCTTTATCTTTTGCAACGGCAACGCGTTCCAAACATATCAGTTCAAAATCTACCGCGTAACCAAAGGCTGCATGAACAAAGCTCGCGAGACTTGGTAAGGTGGGCCCACAAAGCTGGGGAAGTTTAAAGACATTTTTTAACCCCTTCGGCGGATTTCTTTCTCAGGCCGAGCCAAAGCTGCAGCCAGTTTTATGTTTTGCTCCTTCCTTTCAGCCCTGGCTGCGTTTGTCCTCCTGCTTCACAAAAACGAAGGAGAAAATTTCCTGTTTGTTTTTTGTTTGTTTGTTTGTTTGTTTGTTTGTTTTTTGCGGTTCGCAACCTGACAGCGACCTTCTTGACGCAGGGAGGGGAGAGAGGTGCCTCCCCTCGGGTAAGGGAGGATTTATGCCAGGCCCTTTAGGTTGTCCCTCCCAACGCCATGGAAATCGGGCATATGCTCCGGATTATCTCCCTCCGTTTGCTAGTTGAGATGTCTTTGGCTTGCACGTTTATTGCTTACCTGGTTATAATTATGCACGCGATTTCCCCTAACCCGAACGGGAAAGGGGCTTGATGTTGCCGCTGGGTGAGAGCCTCATAATCCCGAAGTGGGCTCGGGGAATCGAAAATAGCCTGAGCATTAATATTGACAAGGCAACTGTAAATAATATTGCATTCTCTATTTCTGGCTTTACTATTCAGAGAGAGGGTTAATTAAGTGGTCCGCGCTGTCAGTCAGTCAATGAAAGATGATGAGGACAGAAGGAATAGTAAGGATAGTAACGTCCTCGTGGTATAAATAGAGTGGATGCCGGTAAATTAACCTTATAACAATAATATGACCTTGTAGCAATTGTATCCTTGGTGATGAACCTATCAGGACGATGTGGCCCGTTGCAGAATGTCATTATTCGTTACAATAACATCCCATCGTACATTTATCATGCAGTTACACTGCTGAAATTCCCACTAGAGTCAATAAATTGGTGCTGGATTCCAGACCAGCCCCTTCCAACGCCAGAGAACGAAAATCAGTGACGCTATTATTGCATTTATCCTGTCACCTAATGGGCAAAAATTAAATTAATGAGAGGTGTTTCGTCTCACAACATGGTAATACAATTAGTGCATGTCTAGCTAACATATTAACAGAATGCTGTAGGTTTTAGAGAGAGAGAACGAGAGCTTTGCTCAACAGACTCCTATGATTTTTTGCTCTCTTCCTAAAATAAAAAGGCTACAGTTCTTTCGGGTTTTATTATTTATTTTCCGCCCATCCTTTCCTTCCCTTTTTCACATCCCCGTCAACTGTGTTCTTCGATCCTGAACGCATTATTCGTTGCTTGGATCCTGAACGCATTATTCGTCAGGAGGCATTTCCGATGCTAGGATGCCACTGAAAAGAGCCGCTCTCCTCAAGAGCGCACGATTTTTAAAAAACTGATTTGCAGATAGAAATGGGAAAGGTGTCTTCCTTTATCCATCGATTTCAGAGTGGGATAAGAAAGCCAACTCTTGCAAGCCGCGGAAGAAGGTTGCGTGTACTAGGGCCCTCTTCGGTTGCAGGAAAGCCGAGGGCGCAACTTCAGCTTCTCGCAACTTACTTAGCAAGTGGCCCATTCTGACAGCGTGTAAACAAACTCTTTCCCACCTTAAAGCAACGTGGGCTTGGGTCCATTTTAATTGCGACTCAGCCTGCAACCCTGTGCACCGTTACGTGGGAGTAAGTCCCGCTCTGAGCAAGTGCGACGCGACTTACTTCTGAGTAATGCATGCGTCTGAGATCGCACCAGAACTCCCAAGAAGCGGGCATGTTTCCATTTGGAAGCACAGAAAGCGGGGGGGGGGAAGAGGAGGTGGTGGAGAGTTTGAAGGTGCGGATACAAGGAAGCATTATCATGGCGAGGACGGGGCCCTTTCTTTCGCAGCCCTCGCCCCTTCCACATTTCATCTTGTTCTCAGGCTTTGGGTTTCAACGATCTTAGAGGGTGGGGCGATCCTCCGGCCTCCGACAGGTGTACCCGACGGCCGGCCGAGGCCTTTGGCGCTGCGCTCCCTCTCTCTTGCCGAGCTCACGCGCTCCCTCCTTCCCTCCCATGCCCCCTATGCACTGTGTTCCCAGGCCAGGGTCAAAGAGGAAATTCCCAGGGTTTTAGGACACCGCCCCCGCCTCCTCCAGGGTGGCAGATGCCACAAAGCGCGGAGGCAGCTGGTGCCAAGAGCCTGGGCGCTTCCAGCGACCTTCGAGAAGGTCACGATCCAGGCCGGGCTTTGGCAAGGATCCCCTGAGCCTCACACGTTGAGCCTTCCCGCTGGCCAATCTCCGCGACGGGGCTCCGCACCGACCCCGCCCCTCGTCTCCTCGGCTAGCCAGTGAGGAGGCGGCAGCAATAGCATCCCCTTATACTGCTGTCTTCCTCCTCCCGGGCAGGCCTTGCGTCCACGTGTTGGGTTTAGGTCCAGTTCAGTGGCGGCGAGCTGCATTGTTGCATAGCTGCCAAGTTTTCCCTTTTCTCGCGAGGAAGCCTATTCAGCATAAGGGGAAATCCCTTAAAAAAGGGATAACTTGGCAGCTATGTTGTTGTTCGGCCTTGATCCAGCATCTCCCAGATTTTATTCTGCTGGTTTTCGAAAGGGCATGGGATTCAAAGCAGCCTTTGCGTTACCAGCAGTTTTTAAGGCAAGACTTATGGCAGATGTAAGAGCAAATGTGTGGAAGCGCTGCTGAGCAGTTGTTTTCTCCCTAGCGATTTTAGGGTCTGAATTGTTACAGTATGTTGAGGGCAGAAATCCTCCCAAGAGCAACTGTTCAAATCCAGTTCCTGATGCTGAAGATTGGAAATCAGAACTTGCTGGCCTTATCATATGCTGGTTCTGGAGCAGGGGTGCCAACTTGAATAAAATATGGGAGGGGCAGGTAAGCCCCACGCCATAACCAATCAAATGGTGTGGCACAAGCACACTATTTGAATGGCAATGTCCATCCATTGGGGGGGGAAGCCCCCTCAAATATTTTAATTGGAGGGCCACAGGGACCTTGACCCCTAGGAGTTGGCTCCTATGTTTCTGGAGCAGGGGTCCCCAAACTAAGGCCCGGGGGCCGGATGCGGCCCAATCACCTTCTAAATCCAGCCCACGGACGGTCCGGGAATCAGCATGTTTTTACATGAGTTGAATGTGTCCTTTTATTTAAAATGCATCTTTGGGTTATTTGTGGGGCATAGGAATTCATTCATATTTTTTTCCAAAATATAGTCTGGCCCCCCCACAAGGTCTGAGGGACAGTGCACTGTCCCCCTGCTGAAAAAGTTTGCTGACCCCTGTTCTGGAGGAATGGCTTTCCCAGCCAGCTTGTGAACAGTAACCCTAAGCTTTTTTAGATTATCTGTTGACTTTCCTACAATTTTGCTCTAGTTGCAAACAATATAGTATCGCTTGAGTGGTGTAGTGGTTAGACTGTTGGACTATGAGCTGGGAGACTAGGGTTTGAATTCCTGCTCAGCTATGAAGCTCAGTGGGTGATCCTGGGCCAATCATTGTCACAAAGCCTAACCTACCTTGCAAGGTTGTTGTAAAGGGAAAAGGGAAGAGCCATGTGTGCCATTTTGTGCTCCTAGGAGGAAATGTGAGATATAAATGTAATAATAAAGCTGAAATCCTGGCTATGTCTCCTGAGAAGTAAGTCTCATTGAATTTAATGGGCTTACTCACAGGTAAGTTGGGTTAGCATTGAATCCTAAGTCCATGATCACTTTATCATTTGGATCCACATACATAGTACTGTAACTTTCTTGCCCCCTGACGGAAATGGGCAGCTTGGCCTTGAACATCTTAAATAATTTAAATGACAAAGCTTTCCTTAGCATAGAGGGGAACTGTTGGGGAAAACCTACCCATTTAAATCACCTATCCTGTTTTAAAACAAAGAGAGAGAGTTGTGTTTTTTTCTTATTCAGAGGTTGTGGGTATTTTTTTTTCTGAAAAAAAGAACATCCAAAAACAACTTAACCATTTGTTAGCAGGAATGAGCAGTGGGGGGGGTTGAAATGAAAACCATCAGAAGAAAAACAAAAATAAAGATGGCATCAACCTTTGCTGCTCCTATAACCCAGACAACATGCCATTTCCAATTAAGATGGAATGCCACATTTTAAGCAGGTTAACATTTGCTATGCTAAACATCCTTACTTGGAAGCAAGTAAAGCTGTGGTTTGTCAGTCACTGAGCAAAAGTCATATTGAGATAAACCCTCTCCAACATGGCATAAACAGGGTAGTTAGAGAACAGCCAAGGAGGCAGGCCAGACAGCAGGGCCTTCATGTCATGATCCCAAAGTTGTGGAGCTGGTTGTCCAAATGAGAAAGCCAGTGTGGTGTTAGACCTGGGATGCTGGGGTTCAGATTCCCACCCAGCCATGAAGTTCACTGGGTGACCTTCTGGGTGACAGTCACAATCTGTCGGCCTAACCTACCTCACAGGGTGCTTTTGATGATACAATGGTGAGGAGGAGAACCATGTCTGCTGCCTTGACCTCTTTAGAAGAAAGGTAATATAGGAATGTAATAATGAATAATGACATTGGCCTTCATCTAGAAAATTTAAGATGCGGTCATTTCTGCATGTCAGTGATGTTGATTGTAGTCACATTAAGATCATTATACAGTAAGGTCTGCATTATATTGTTTGTAAGCTGCCTTCAGCAGAGAGAGTGGGGAGTAAGATGCGGAAAATATGTACACAATTCTGGGGAAATTGGCCTGACCACTGAAATGAATGAAAGCTGCACAACACAACTCCTTAGCACCACTGTGGTCCTGCAGAGCTCCTTTTCATTTCAACAGGTAGCACATCTTTTCAGGGGGTTGTGCCTGCTAACATTCTGAATCATAAACACATTGCATGAAAGGTGGTACAGTAGTTCATTTGATTCCAGTTGGAGTTAGAATGAGGATACAGTACAATATTTAACCTGAACAGTCGTCCTGTTTAGGGAAGTTTTTAATGTGTGACATTTTAATGTATTTTAATCTTTGTTGGAAGCTGCCCAAAGTGGCTGGGGAGGCGGGGTGCAATTATTATTATTATTATTATTATTATTATTATTATTATTATTATGGTCCGAGTCCACCTAGACCCACATGTTGGTTTTGCAGCAAATAGCTCCTGGATAAGGATGCACAACCCTCTCTGCATTGGGTCCTCCCATCAACAGTACCTGCATTACCTAGCCAGACATGTCTGTCTTGTTGCAGCAGGTGTATGTCTTGAGCTTTGAGCCTGGGAAATCCTGCTGCTTACGTCTTTAGAAGCACACTAACCTTTTTAAAAAAAGAACAAAATTAATATACCACTTAATTGTATTAAAACCTCTAAGCAGTTTATAGCAAAAACAATAAAAGACAGCTAGCAACAGGTATTTAAAAACACACAAACCTAATAAAAATACAAAAGACATGTCTGGGTAGGCTTGCCTAAACGAAATGGTTTTAGGCAGTACAGTGAAGGCACCTGCCTGATATCAATAGGCAGGGAGTTTCAAAGTGTAGGTGTTGCCATCAAACCAAAGACTGATTTCCTGCAATGCACAATAAGTATTATGCAACACCCATAAACAGTGCCAGTTCTGCAAATCATAGATGAATCATTGAATCATAGAGTTGGAAGGGGCCACAAGAGTCACCTATCCTAGACCAACCCCCTGCAGTCAAAGTGGGCATATATGAGGTAAGGCGATCTCACAAGTAAACTGGTCCCAAGCTGTTGCAGTTTCCTAACAGTAACACCTTGCATTTGGCCCAGTAGCTTATGATGCCTTTAGTAAACTATGCCCTAGCACTGTGGCTGAAGACCTGAGCTGTGATCTGAGAAATACTAAATTCAAACCTGTTCTCAGCTACTAAGGTATTAGGTTGAGTCAAGTCACTGTTGGGCACAGGTTCTATGTACCATATGGAGGCTAATAATGGTGTAAGAATGACTGAGCTGTAGAAATGCTAATTTTTGTGAAGGTATAACTGCCCAGTATTCTTTTCTTTCTTTCTTTTCAATGGAATGCTAATGTACCAGTACCTAAGCGGGTCTTTTAAAATTGGGTCACTTCTTGCATTTCCCATGGTGGAACCCTTTCCATGGATTTCAGTTCCTAGTAAAAATATGCCTGGTAGGCGAAGCGAGGTTTACTTTGGGGCTGATGCCAAGTGTTCAATTGCGTGGGTGCCCAGGAAGCGTGTTGCTTCTGGTCCTATCCAATACAATGCAAACTTCACAGGATCTTGGGGTTCTTGGGGTTCTCCCTCCAGATCGATCCCAGCAACGTTTCATTCGAATTCAGTTCGATCTGAGAGCGCTTAGAATTCCGTCCAACTCCAATTGTGGGATACAAAACAGGCAATCAATGCAGTCCATTGCGCGTTCTGACTTCCGCCTTAGCTCTGCCATTTATTAAGTGGGGATCTGGGCAGGCTCTTAGGAACCAGTACGGTGTGGAAAGGGGAGTCTCCGAGATAATGTTAATGTAAAAAGGGCGGGGGTTCGGTGATGCGAGAGAGAAGATGGAATTCAAGGAGCTTCGTGGTTCACACGATTTGCGGATGGTTAAAATCCAGCAAATGCTTATTACCTGACTCACCTGTGCCTAAAACCAATCCGAAGAGCACAATCTGTGTGCTCCAGCCACCCATATGGCCTGCCGTGAACTATTCATTTTCGGCTGGGATGAATATTTTCCAATACCAGAAGAAAACCTTTAGAAAGATCCCCAATATAGCCGGGGATGGCAGAGAAAATGATCCTATGCCCGCTCTTTAATTCTAGAGTAGCTATATTGTCTTGCCTATGATTTTTTTTCTTGAGTAGGTGACTTGAGGATGACTAGGACTTGCGTTGTAATGTAGAGGAACCCCCTAAGAGGAGGGTCCTTTTAAATTAATCCGCAAACTGGTCAGAAAAAAAGCGGATTCAAAGGAGCTGGTTGCACCGTGTGAAGCCAGCGGGACAAAAATCTATTCGGCCAAATTGTTTCGAGAGAACTGTACTAGGAGTTCTGATGTTACCCATTTTACGTTGCCTTGGATACGAACACATAACCTGCGCCATCCGATTCCGATACCAGTCACCACCTCTTAGCCTAACCTACAGTGTGCATGCACACGAAAGCTCATACCAAAATAAAAACTTAGTTGGTCTTTAAGGTGCTACTGAAGGAATTTTTTTATTTTACTTCGATCCAGACCAACACGGCTACCTACCTGTAACCTACCTCACAGGGTTGTTGCGAAGATGAAATGGGGAGGAGGAGAGCCATGCACACCACCTCGAGCTCCTTGGAGGAAGATAAAGGTGTTATAGAAATGTAAGGTGGGGTCACGAAGAGTCGGACACGACTAAACGACTAAACAACAACAATAAATCAATCCAGAGCCTCAACCCTGCACCCCTGTTCCCTCTAAGACTGAGAGGCACCCCTGTCACGAGGGCTTGCTGGATCCGATCCTCCAGGCCAGCCTTCTGCGTTCCCCTAAGGCGTTTGTGTGACTGTCTGTCCACCAACCATGAAGCCCCAGTGAAAACGGCCACCACCCACGTCCTGGCTGGTCCCCAACATCAGGTGCTCTCTGAAGATGGAGGTTCCGTTTCTCCGGGGTGGCTACTTTATAAATCTCCGAGTAGGGAACTGCATTGACTTTCACTCTGACTGAACAACGCATTTGAAAATGAAAAAATCCTGATCATGCTTTGGATCTTGAAAGGTCCCCCACCTTTCCCTTATCCCGACGTCTTGCATTCGCTTTCATTCGGTAGCAATTGCATAAGGCAGCGTCTCCTCTTCCTCTTGGCTCCCCCTGTTTCTTCGGAAGTTTCCCTTTTAACGCTATTTACATTTGGCAGCGATAGGTAGGAAAGCTGCCGGGATTTTTTTTCCCACCGTCACCCTTATCAAATATTTTGAAAAGTTATTTCGAGTTACAAGCCAGATCGTCTTGGAATCGATCCCCCCGACCCTCGACAATGCGGGTAGTCTTTTGACTCTTGATATCAGGAAGGAAGGAAGGCAGGCTGTGGTCGTCCAGGTGGTGGTGTTGGACTCTAACTAACATGGCTGATGGGAGCTGGAGTCCAGCAATTCTGAAGACCCATCCCTCCCTGCCATATAACAATATCCCACACCATTAACCACAATGAATCCCATTAACCACAATGGGGGGTGGTACAATAATCTATATCTGTGTCGTGGAGTTCACTCTTTACACTCCACCCTATCAGTCTTGCACAGATATAAGGCGACTGAAATTGGTTGGACAGGTTCCCAGCTGTTGTTGGACTACAACTCCCATCCTCCCTAGCTAGCAGGACCAGTGGTCAGGAGTGATGGGAGTCGTAGTCCGACAACGTTTGCGGAAACACTAGGTTAGGAAAATTCATGTTTCTCACTCTCAGCTGAACAGGCTCCATAACTGCTTCTGCCCCCAGACACTTGGCCCAACAGAGCTGCGGGGGCGGGATTGGGGGAGGGGTCTTGACAAAATCCAATAAAAATAATTTGTGACTTTAAAACCCCTTATGGTGGACGGGGACTTGGCCGTCATTGCAACACCCTTTTGAAATAAGGAGAGCGGTACTGCTGTCTAAAAAGACAGGAAACGGAGCTCAGCTTAGCCTGGGACTGGTGCTGCAAAAACACGTGATACGGAATGTCTAAACCTTAATATTAAATGCTTGGGAACTACTTCGAGGTGAGGAACTCTGTACAGTACATGCTTGTGGGAGTTCGCGTGCCTGGCTCAGATTGAGTCATATTCGCAAACCAGTTAAGAGGAAGCAGACCCTGTCAGAGCAGCGGAAATATATTTAAATAATTTTTTAAAAATTGTCTAGTAGCACCTTAGAGACCAACTAAGTTTGTTCTTGGTGTGAGCTTTCGTGTTCATGCACACTTCACACGAAAGCTCATACCAAGAACAAACTTAGTTGGTCTCTAAGGTGCTACTGGCCATTTTTTTTATTGTTTATATATATTTCTACTGCGTCAGACCAACATGGCTACCTACCTGAATCTAGAGCAGCGGAGGTGAAATTAGTTCGCATTAGACTCCGGACTTAATGGTCTTAAATTGACTATCCCGTGTCCCCAACATCTGATAACCAGAGCCTCTGTTCTTTGAGATTCTGCCTCCTAGAGCTGCCATTGAACGCTGTGGGGCTTCCTTACGAGTAAACATACAAAGGCTCGCACCTTTGAGAGACTGTTAATTTGGAGAAGCCTTATTTTTAAAAATCCTTTTCTGTTTAAACGACAGTCGGAAGCGGGCAGGCATTGAAATCAATGGGTAAACGTTCACCTTAATATTGAGAGAGGCTTCAAATGAGGGCAGACTCCGAAGGCGGTTGAAGTTAAACTAGTTTCCTCTCCCTTTTGTTCTGTTTGTAGAACCAGATTATATGAAGCTCTCTAAAGATTGCGTATAATCTGGGAGATTTGCGCGCAACCGACACCCCCGCTCTCCCAGAAAGAGAGATCCTCCTAGACCAGGATATTGATCGGAAAGTCCTCAGGGGATTGCATTTACTTCAAAGTAAGCTCAGGAAAAAGTGTAAACCACTTACAAGGAAGTTCAACTCTTCTTTCCCAATGGGATCCTCTAAGGCCCGGGGTGTAAATTTACAGCGAAGTGTGTGTCTATAAACCAGCATGTGGATGTGACTTTGCTTCGGAGTAAAGATAAGGTCGGGATGGGAAGTTTGCTTGGAACTAAATAGGGGCCAGATCAGGTGTGACTTTGCAATGGCATGAATAAGAGGAGGAAATCCTCGAAGTAAATATAAGATCGGGTGTGAGAGGGATTTTACTTCGAGGTGATGAACAGATCGGGTGTGACTCCTTATGACAAGTGTTCAAGTAAAGTTTAACACGTGTTAAACACGTGTTAAAATCAGGATGGGAAAAAGTAACCCATTTAAGAGTCGAAGGTTCTGATTTTCTGTTCACCACCCAACCCATCTTTGCAGAGGCTCTCCATCAGAGTCCAGCTTAGTCCGTTTGCTTGTCCTGTGTTCTTCTGGAGCCATTCCAGTCAATTGAGTTAAGCAGGAGCTGCTGTACACCCACCCTTACCACTAATCTCTCTTCAATTTTCTTTTGCTCGGGGGACAATGATTTTCCAAGCTGTATATATATACATATATATACATACATAGATGATAGATAGATAGATATAGATATAGATATAGATATAGATATGGATACATATATACAGTGTGTGTGTGTATGTGTATATATATGTATATATGTATATAACATTTTCTTTTCAAGGAAAGAACGTCCTTTCCCCATCTTCACACCTCCTTCATCGGCCTCCATGGCGCTTGGGCAGGGGCCTCGAGCCTCTCCCAGCCTCACCCAGGGCTCACACAGCCTCACCCAGGGCTCTCGTCCTCCCCCTTTTCGGTACCTTCTACCTGATACACGAGCTCCGAGGCCGCCTATTTTTATCACGCGGCTGCTGCAGAGCATAAAATCAGGGAACGACATTCGGCGCTAAGCTGCCCCAGGCGAGGCGTTCCTCGTGCATCTCTGTTTGTGCCGAGGCTCGCTTAGCAACGCGAGTCCTTTCTGGAGAGCCGAATGATGCTCTTCGACCCTGTTTTGGGCAAAGAAAGCTTTAAGGTCGGGAGGATTGGAGAAGAAGGGAAGGAGAAAGGGACATATGGATGGTGGAAACCCTATCCATTCGTTTCAAAGGGATTTCTTTCCCTGTAAGATAGGCTACGATCGGGGTGTTTTAATCCGCCACCCCCCCCCGCCACCCTCTCTCTCACACACGAGG